>NC_141786.1:3395733-3717790 GCF_054643075.1 Acanthaster planci | reverse complement strand
ATAAAAATAATCGTAACAATAATAAAAAAGGTAATTAAAAATTTATAATGCGCCATTTCATAAAAACGATCAACGGTGCAGTACTAGTTAACATAAAAAAAAATAATTTAAGAAATGAAAGGATAAGGATAAATGAATAAGGATAAATGAATGAATGTCGTTAGTACCCAAACCGCAGTATGGGGATATGTCTGCCCCGCTAACAGGGAGAACCTAACCCTGCTGGCATCGGTGATGTCTCGATTTTTCCCAGGGACAGACGCCTCTAACCCTAACTACGATAAAAGAAAAGTAGATATACCAGACACGGTGACACTAACATAACATATCACAGCTAAACCTATGTTAAAATCAAAACAATAATAACCCTATTTGATAAAATTAATAAAATCACTAATCTGTGCAATATATCACTGTACAAATGCAATGTTAAAAAGATAAAGTTTCAACTTTACATCTAAAAACGGCAAGGCTTTGGTCACACCGTGTATGCCATGGCAAGGCATTCCGTAATTTTGCAGCCACTGCAAATGCCCCGTCAGCAAGTGTAGGCAGCAAATGATATCTAGAATCCTTCTTAATGATGACAAGACACGACAAGTATCTAGGAGCAAGACCATGGATGGCTTTGTATGTTAATAGGATGAATTTGAAGTTAATCCTGTACAAAACAGATAACCAGTGCAGATGATACAGTATTGGTGTTATGTGCTGAGACTTGGGTGTATTCGTAAGAAGTCTGGCTGCAGCATTCTGGACTCGCTGTAATCTCTTATCTGTGCTGCCGACAAACCATACAAAAGACTATTACAAACGTCTAGACGGCTGGTCACAAACGCGTGAATTAACTGGTTAACTGAGGAATTTACTGATGCGCCTAAGATTGTGAAGGTGGAAAAATGCTGCACAACAAGCCTTAGTGATGTGGGTGTCCATTGCCGTTCTAAATCAAACCGTGATCCCAAATTACTGACGCACGTGGATGGAGGGATTATAGAATCGACCACTGTGACATTGGAAATATTTATTTTTTTAGTGGATTGTCAGCTCAAATAAATCCACACGGAAACTTTTCTATATAAAGTCTATCTATTTACAATTCATTTATTATTGAAGAATTTACACAGAATTTACAAAACACCGGTGACAACCAATCCTCATCTCTTAAAAACCAAATATCCTTGATGGCTTATTCCTGCACAAGTTGCATATATGATACTTTTTCCGGATTCCTTTTTTTAAAAAGATACACTGCACTATTCCATCACTTGTGAACAACCTAAGAGTATCATACGTTAAATTCCCCTGATTTCAGGAACTACTCTGGTGCACCACTCGGTTGTGAATTACAATTGTGCACCACAGTTTTCGATAATTTACACTTGTGCACCACTCAGTTATGAATGACAATTTGCCACCACTTAATTTTAAGTATTATTCTTGTGCACCACTGATTGTAATAACTTACGCTTGTGCACTAATTTATGAATTACAATTGTGCACCACAGTTTCCAATAATTTACACTTGTACACAATTGTAGGGACTAGACTTGGCCGCAGAACCCAATGTTCTTGGTTCTGGCTTGGGCCATCTGACTGGGATTTAGGGGTCCAAGTCCACCGGTCATCCAGTTCAAGGAGTCGAGTCTTGACGCACCTCCTCTGGATTCCCCCTGGGACAGCCACTCGGAAAAAAAACTCTTGATGCTGAAAGCCCAGAAATATTATGTGAAATTTCAAACACAACATGATATATCCCCTGATAATACCCTGGTTGAAAATTTAGCCCAACATTGCAACAATCTGAAATACTATTTGTGAATACATGAACAAGAATACGTCCACTCGATGGATGAATACCAAGGAAATAGATCGGTGACAATTGTGATTTAACTCACGGTTTTGCAGCACGTTCCTCCGCTCCTGGTCCCCAGCTAACCAGCAAACCTTCCATTGAGCCTAAATGCCCAAGCAGAGTAACGCTTACAATGCTGCACTACATGGCATCTAATATCGCCAAGGTCGAATTGCAAAAAGCAGTGGGGTAAAACACCCAAACTTTTGCAGCCAGTAGCAACACAGCAGAGCAGCAGAGCGGGACAGGCGTGACAAGTCAAGAGCTCTAGTGAGAGAGAGACTCCAATTACACCCCAAATGCAATTTTATATTTTCCACACATATACACACTCAAGTAACCAAACATAAAAGAACCACACCTAACTAAAGAATGCCCACTGCATGTCAGTCCCCTTGCATTTACACTGCAATGAATATTCACCAAACAAAACAGATATAGAAACATATATAGAAGGCTCCAACCCCTTGTTGCATGGAGGATTGGTAAAGACATCCCTTAAAATTAGGGGGGAAATAGTTAAAACGACGAATTGATACCAGCTGTTACAATTTAATCAGAAATTCACACTTACTTACTTATTGATCATGAGCCTGTCTTGCAGCATCCAATTTCTAATGTCGAAAATACAACTTTCCATTGCAGCTAGAGCAGATTGGCAGGAGTGTCATCAGGTTTCAATGATAAATACAACTGTGTGTCGTCTGCATAACAATGAACATCAGGCAAATGGTCTTAAATTATGTGAAATACTGTAGAAATATATGACGTAGATAAACGTGGTCCCAAGCAAGACCCTTGAGGGACACCACAGTTTAGAAAAATTTCTGTGACATAGTACGCTGAATAGAAGTATGTTGACTTCTTTCAGGCCAGAGCTTCACCAGATATCCCAACTTTAAATTCTAAGCGTTGCAAAAGAATAGTGTGATTAACTGTATCGAAGGCACCAATTAAGTCCAAAAGAAAGAGCAAAATGACACGCTGAGAGTTCATTTTCAGCAGTATACCACTTTTGACCAATAGGAGAGCCATCTCAGTGTTATGATACTTTTGGTAAGACGATTGAAAATCTGGAAACAGAGAATGTCGATACGTGTGGGAGTGAAGCTGATTACACACAGCTCTCTCTGTCAGTTTAGAAATGAATTGGAAATTACTAATCGGTCGATAATTTTCTAAAATCGGATTGAAGTATCTCTTACCAGTCCCATAAAAAGGCAGGGGATTCTAAGGAAGAGTTGATAATCCGGGTAATAACCGGAAGCAAGACATCAAGGCAATCGCTCACCAGCTTAGTAAGTATTGGATCCAGATCACAAGATTTCTTCATGGACTTCAAAAGTTCTTGAACCTGTGACCTGGTTAGTGGTTGAAATTGGTCAAACAAAATGCCACACGACAAAGTCCATTCAGGTAGGAAGTTTGGCTTGCTACGGCTGAAGTGTAATTATCAAGCCCAATATGGATATTAGATATTTTCTTCTCAAAGAAGCTACCTATGTCATTAGCAAGAGCAAGCTGTTGGTATACAGTGGTGCTACTATAACTTGAGGCTACCTATGTACACAACATGATGTTCCAGATGACTGTCCAGCACACAAAGATGGGAGAGAATGCAGAATATTCAACATAGTACAGCAGAAGGGGGGAAACCAAAGAAATACCGCGGGGCAAGACTCAGGGACTGGACAACATCGAAAAAAGATAACAAAACAATGATTCAACGCAAATTTCGAGCACTTAGTAATCAGACCCAGCACTAACTCCAGGGACATTTCACATGCAACGGAAAGTCGTTTATCTGTGGTATGTGTGGTAAAATCTTATCGAGTCCATTGGAGACAAAATGTGGACACATTTTCCGTCTTAGACTCTTGGAAGATTAGAGTTCAGTTAGAAGAGAAGAGCACCAACATTGCTCAATTTGCCCCACCATCTGAATTGGTCCCACTTCATTTACTTGGATATAGAATACAGTTTGAAAAGATCTGCAAGCTTGAAGACCGGAGCTACATCTTTATCCATCCTTGCTTCATCAATGTATGTTAGCAACTCTGCGAGGGCAATGCTTTTATTGTTGTTGTTATTTCTGTTGCGATTGCCCTTTCGGGTTTTCTCTGAGGCAGAGCTTTGTTGTGAAGTGATACCTCGTGTCTTGTGCTATCAAGTCCCCAGCACTAAACTTGGCAAGAAGTCGCTGATCTTGAAGATCTATGGCGCATTCTTTAATTTTCTCTCGTTGAGCCTAAAAGTAGCAGCTGCATAGAGTGTGTCTTCGGTGTCGTCATCCACACGGAAAAAAATCTTTTGTCACTATTTTGTGTTGTGCAGTTTGCTGGTTGAACTTCTTGGGAGCAGCTGAACTGGTTTTCTCGGACTGTCTCCTTTCTCTCCGCTCTAGCTTCGACTCGTTGAAATTTTGCTTAACAGGATTTGTGAAACTTTGCTGAGTGTTCATGCATAATAGTGGCTTCTATGCCTTTGCTGTCATCGAGGCGCCTGATGTCAGTTGCCACATGCATAGCCTGCACCTCATTAAAGCGTATGAGTTTTTTTGACAGAGTAAAGTACCCTTGATGACATCAGTTCACTTGGTTTAGATTGGCACTGCAGTGCTTCTGGAGTTCCTGCTTGGCAGAGACAGCACACTATCCATTTAGTTATGGATGGCGTTTCCTGAGAGGGTCAAGCCTGCTGTGAATCGACAAACGTATACACCTTGTACATGGCTGCGTGTGACACCACCAATTAAGGACCAGCACCTGACGACTCTATTCAGCGATAAACCTGTATGACTGGAGGAATTCCGCAAAGACACAGGGGATTATTCGGGTTATTTTACTGCATACTAGTTCAAGTGTATTGCGATGTAAAAAAAAGCTTTAAAATTCATACTTTGGGTTTGGGTAAAATTATCTTAGAAACGTTGTGGAAGAAAAAAACAAGAAGTCTCAATTATTTGGACCACTTTCCACCATTATCAGGAAGTCACTGGTACTCAACTACAGTTGAGTCCGTGGATCAGAGTGTTTGTAAGCGGATTTATGTGGCTTTTCGTTTTATAGTGCAGCACTCTTACATTTCCAGCTCACCGAACGAACTCTTATTTATTTTCTGTCGAGCGGTGCATCAAACCTGGAAATGGGACTTTTTGAGCAGTTGAATCTTTAAGAAGTTACCATGTTTAAGTATTTTAAGCCCTGTTGCAGAAATAAAAGAATTCCAACCTGGAAAATCCATGATGCGTGAAAGGTGCAGCACCCGATGTCTCCAAGGATTCTACATTGTCGTCTGCATGCATATCAGCATGATGTTTTTGTCAGGCTTCACCAAAGGTCTAGGGGTGATGTTAGCCACGCTGCGTGAGGAATTTATAGCCGACACCTGGATGATTGGCAGTTTAATTGCGGGAATGAATGCCGTGGCAGGTTTTGCAGGTACGCTTTCAGTGAAAAAAAAGTCAGTTTTTATTTCAAACATGTGACAGTGCCGACGGGCGGAATCCGCCCCTACTCGCTCTCCGCCCCTTTTAACCTTTCTAAAAACGCCACAGTGCTTTTTCAGGATTTTTTGTGTACCCTGATGAGTTTGTTTTGACAGCATTTGTGTGAAAATTGAACATACCATTTTTGTGCGGCGCCCACTTTCCAAGACTGGACAGCCAAATACACGCGGGCTTGCACAAGTGTAGCCTTGAAATACAAGTGACCGTAGCAACAAAACCGCTTCACTGATTGAGTCAAAACTCCATGTATTTGTAATAATAAACAGAAGCTTTACTTGAATACTTAAGTTTGAAACAATCAAGCCTGGTGCAACCAAGTTCTTGCAGGAGGGGGCAACATCCGCCCCTAGGCCGTGACATGGTCCAAAAAAACCAGCTCTTTCAGGGTTATGAAACAACAGAAAAGTGGTTTCACAATCAATAGCATATTGTATGGTTAGGATTTATAGGGATCAAAAATATTTTTGACATATTTTTAAAAAAATACTTGTGGACTATTTGTTTTGTGGAAAATACGAAATATTCATGTCAAAAGTGTATCGATTGGTTTCGAAAAGAACTGTTCGGTAAATAATTTTACAACAGCGAGTGCATTATATGTTAGAGGAAATTTCTCAATAATCGGAAATGAGAACTTGATAAGTAGTACTCTTGTTCGATTTCACGTGAAGACCACACTTTGTCATTTTAATAAACACAGTTTCCATATTTATGCTGTTAAATTGCTGTTGTTTTTATTATATTCCATCCACACAGGTCCCATCTCTGGGCCTCTACATGGTATTTTTGGAACTCGTACTGTGGTGGTAATAAGTGGGCTTCTCAGTGGAGCATCTGTGATACTCTCGTCCTTCTCGACCAGCATGTTCCACGTCGCACTGACATTATCCCTTTTGACAGGTATGCTTTACTTTTTTCTGTTAATGTAGAAAAGTTCAAATTCATTTTTCTTTCGGAACTTGTTTCGTTTTCCATTGTGATAATTCTGTCGGCCGCTTAGGGTATGGGTATCCAAATCGTTTTCAAATAAAAGTTCACGATTAATGTGTTCAATTAACAGGCTTCTCGGTATTAAGCAGACGCCATATTATTCAGGTTGAAAGGTCGCAGGGGTTGCAATTACTACTGCAAATAACAATTTATTGGAATATAGTACACATAAAGATGGTTGAAAACATCGTATGCATGTAATATACCCTGCTTAAAACGTCTGCGGCAAAATTCTTGTGTCTCCATGAGAATGATTCAATATTTTGCGTTGTGTCCATTTGAACTGCAGGAGTTTAGTGAGTTCAGTTTTACAGACTTTTATCGACTGTTCCTTGAAATGTCGTTATGATAATCTGAGGAAATCGATCTCTTACTACGAAAAGAGGTTGACATGTGCACAGATGTGGATTTTTCAATTTTTCCCCAAAAGCTGTTTTTGAAGCAGACTCGGGTTTTAGAGGATTGAGGCAATTTATCAAATCCCCCCTCAAGTTAATCACTAATTAGACCAGTGTTAGCTTTTGGGGTGAGCAACATTGTTGCACCAGCAGAAAAATAATAATATTTAAGAAATAGAAAGTAAAGTATAGCTTTTAAAACCTAGTTTCCCAATATCCAGGCTTTATTGCTTACTGTTTGCAGGGCCTGGTGTGTCTATTATCTCTATTTTGACCAGAGCAATGGCCGGACGTCATTTCACCACAGGCTATGCCATCGCTACTGGTATTGGGAGTTCGGGCCATGCAGTGGGCCTGGTGGTCGTTGGGCCCCTGACTCAAGTGCTTTTAGACACCTACGGCTGGCGAGGTGCCTTGCTACTGCTTGGGGCAATAAGCTTGCATCTTGGTGCATTTGGCTTCCTCCTACGATCAGCACCAGAGTCTACACAGAAAGAAAACGAATACCTACCACTTGTCTCCACTGAAGAGGAGGAGCCAGCTGCTGACCAATCCAGAATCCCCAATGGTGAGAAGAAATCACGATTCCACATCAAGAAGGACGCCATCATAGCGCGTTTGAACCTTCTCGGGTGGACGATTTGCTGCTGCACCAAGTTCTGGATTGCTTTCCCTGTTTTTGGATGTGAGTACATTACGTGTGATCTGTGGCTGATGTACTTTGTTGTATACGCTGAGACCAAAGGGTTTTCTGGATACGAGGCTGTGACGTTCACTCTAGCCGGAGGAATTGGAAATGTAGTGTTTAAAATTGTCCTTGGACTGATTTTAGACCGAGGGCTACTAAATCTACGACTATCATTGTTTTCGACCATCATTGCTAGCTCCGTGGGTTTATTGACCCTTCCGTGGATTAACACATACTGGATGATGATGGTCAATGCCTTCCTCTTCCAAGGTCTCAGCGGAGTGACAGCTACAATGAGTGACATTTACACCCGTGACCTGCTTGGCGCTGAAGATTTAGTTCCCGCTTTCAGCTGGATGGGTGTTTTTACGGCAGCTTTTGCACTTGCTTTGGGATTTTTTCCAGGTAAACCACGCCTGTACCTTAAAAATGCTTGTTAAAATGTATGTACAGCCACTCTACAAATGGAGCGTATTAACCACTTTTATCTGAAACTAGTCTGGTTGCGATGATTGTTTTTTGTTAGAAACAATTTTTCTTCAACTTTGTGTTATCTTTCAATATAAGAAAACTATATTTATATTTCTGTCATGCCTTAATACATTGAATATTGCCTTTTGTAAACAATTGCGATACCCTATGCTCTTTAACGGTTTTGCTTTGAGGTCATCTGGGAAAGACATAGTTCAGTGCATAGGCTTTTCTGTTCAAATTGTGAACCCAAAATTAACTTACTACAAGACTTCTGAGAAAGGTTTTGATGCATGCTTATTGCTATGTACATTAATAACAATGTGTCAGCAAAGAAGAGAAAAACCTGAGTTCAGCAAAATTTATAAAAATGCAGGACGTTTTGTGTACAAATAATGTAACATTGTGGCTTCTTCCTGAAATGACATCACAGTTTTACGCAAGTATGAAATGCTGGTTAGCATGAGAATATTGAGAGGTACCATACCCTTTGAAATTGTAATACGAAAGTTGCAACTAAGGTTAGCTTGGACAAAAAGATTCATTGTAAAGGTTTGTATCAAACAAAAATCAATTGCGGCAACCCTCTAAAATGCCACCTGAAGCTAGACCTTTGCCATCAGATCAAACAAGGATGGGCTTTGTGGCGTACTAACAACCTATCTTTCCCAAAGCTATATTCATGCCATACATAGGAATGATAATTTCAATTTGAAAAGAACATGATTCGTTTTTCCGACACACTGGTCTTTTAAAACTTGGTAATTTTTCTTTTGTTTTACTAACAAATGAGGGCAGTGTTTTGTGTGTATTCCTCTCAAAATTTGAGTTGACGACATCACATTTTGTTAATGGGTAGGAATGTTGTTTGGGTGCAAAAAAAGAAACAAAAGAGTATTTGATAATCGAGACGACCTGTGTGGACAGACGTGTCTCTTTCACATTGGAGACTACTGCAGAAACATCTTGGCTATGGGGCTTGCACTAACTGGGAAATGGTTTGCTTACCTTTACTACAAGAGTTTCCTGTGATCGTTACAAATTATCAATTTCAATAAGAATAGATGTCATACACGCAAAAACCCCGCTCAGGGTGACCAAAGGCTAAGGCAGCAGATCCGTTTTGGTACCGCCGATTATGATGACAGTGACACTCTGCCAATTCAACAAGGACACATGACAATTAGATTGCCCTCAACCTAAAGCAACAATGTGATTTATTCTGGCATTCACGAGTAATTAATTAATTGATTACGTGATTAGGGATAATTTGTATTGTGTAAATTTTTATTACGACCGGGTTTTCTTCGTGTTGAATTCAGGAAAGGCTGCTCACCACACAGCTAATATTGCCCTACATCACGCCAATGAGCAACGCACTGACTAATGTATCATCTCATGAGCGTTATCAGCGATGCATGTCCTGAATGTTGCCCAACATGAGCCCAATATGGATGAACTTAGAGGACCCCGTCATTACATGTATTATTTTTGGCCTGTTATGCAGATACATGTTTAATGTATATGTACAGTTGTGCTCTAATTATTCTTACCTATTGAAAAATAACATACCTTTCTCAATTCTTCATTTGTAAAAGCTATTATAACGGTACTTCCACCATATTTTTGTCTGTTTGTTGCAATGCACAAACCCACATGTGTGCTGGATAAACTTCATTTGCATATTTATAGATACGGCGCAGGTTTCTCTTTTGCTCCTGGCCAAAGTATTCATACTCTAGACAAAATCCCAGAAAAAGTTGTCCTTTCCTTCCTGCTGCTTATTTTACTTTGGCATTTTCTTCCTTTAGCAAGGAAGAAACTTGAGGAGTCTCGTCTGGAATTCGCCAGAACACATCTGATCCTAGCCCCACTGGTATGGCACGGATCCTCGCTACCGGTCCATCCTTAGCCACACATCCGTATACGCAATTTCGTCTCGGCGTAGTGAAATTTTCGGCGCACTATCTTATAATCGTAGGCGCACTTTCTTTTGAACTTAATGATTCTTGGCCTGTCCGCTTTCTAAAAACCATTTATTGAATTATTTCACTCACGTTAGTCTGGTATTTCCAATCTTTTGGCCTTTACCGATTCAATTTCACGGTTGTGCTCTCACACGCCATCTTAAAAATTAAAATGAGTCTGTTAAGCTTTATACGTCACTTGATCCCGGTCCGCAGACGGCTCTTCCATGTCAAGAACTCTACCAAAAATAAACTTACCTGTACAATCGCTCCGTCCGCAAGGCTTCTGTTGTATATATGATATGGTTACATTGCGAAGTCAGGGCGAACAGCGACCTCATGCTGCCTGAGAATATGCAAATCAGCTGAACAAGGACGAACGCCTTGGTGCAACCATCCGCGGAAGCTGTATTGGGCAGTGTCATTATTCTAATGCAAGAGCCGGTGTTTGGGAAACGCGTTTGGATTGGTTGATTGCTACATAGTAACTGCACAATTCAAGTCGGTCGTAAGGTGAAAGGTTAACTGAATGCGCCCGTGGCTATAACTGTACATAATTATACATATGACAAGTCAACAATATTTATTTTGCCAGCTGATCAGAGTAATTGGAGATGGAGTTCGCCTTTGCTTTGCTTTACTGATTGTGGTTGATTTTTCTTTCCAACGATTTTTAATAGGTGGACAAACGCTATCTGGCTTTATTAGTTACAAAACAGACTTAATCGGCGACCTAGTGCATTGACAAATTAAACGACAATTGTAACAGCCCGGCTGCTTCACATGGAGTTGTCTGCAAGGGTATCGGCCCTACTGGTGTGTTTTGCGGTAGCGCACAGTGCATGTAAGCTTCTGTGCTGGCAAACACCAGATAATACTGCCCTTAGTCGACTCTTCGGCTGATTGGTGAAGGTGTATCTTTGGCCAAACATGCAGCTTCAATGCCCTTAGCAGCCAACGAATCCAATTGATCCTGTACCAAAGCCGCCAGGGGAGAAATGACTATGCGATAGGCTTTGTATCAGGTCCGAAGAGCTCCAAACAGAAAGGTACAGCCTGAAAATAACAGATTCTTGTAGCTTGTTAGCCAATTCACGAAAACGTCTTGAGTCCGCAGAAAGTATTCTCATGCTTGCCGCTGCTGCAGCGTGAAAATCACGTGCTGCAGTCGTCTCGGAGGGTTCGCCATTTTACATGGTTCACAATGATGCATTATGCACACGTAGGCGTATACTGTAGTTAGCTTATATTGGTCACTGTGCACTCACTGCATGCCTGCATCTATTCATATTCGCATACAAAGTCGTAAGCTAGAAATCTAGAGCAAAAGTAAAGAAAAAAATAAGCTTCCGTGTTCGGTTGAATCAAGGCGTTTGTCCTGTTCAGCTGAGGTCGCTCTTCGTCTTGATTTTGCAATGTATGCTGGTAAGAACGTACACAGGTACGTACTAGGTCAGCGAGCAGCTGGTGTGAGTCACCGGTGCTGCGCTGCGACGAATGGCAAACGCCTTAACCAAGATCCTACCTTTTGGTCATCGGTCCTGTGCTCTGATAAGACAAAGATGGAGTTGTTTGGCCACATGGATATTACCTACGTCTGGAGGGAGCAAGGAGAAGCATACAAGCTAAAGAAGACAGTCCCAACTGTAAAGAATGGTGATGGCAACATAATTCTATGGGGTTGCTTCTCTGCTTGTGACACCGGGAATCTCATTCATTAAGATAAAGGGGATCATGAAAAAGGAGAATTATATCGAGATTCTTTATAACAGTGTGAAAGAGACTGCTGCGAAACTCCAGCTTTGACCTGATTGGACATACCAGCAGGACAATAACCCCGAGCACACCGCCAAGGTAGTCAAGCAGTAGTTCATGGACAATGGTGTCCGTGTACTGGAATGGCAAAGTCAAAGTCCTGACTTAAATCCACAGGAGAATCTGTGGAGGAGGCTGAAGACCAGAGTGATAGCCAAGAGACCATCCAACCTGACCCAACTGGAGGCTTTTACCAAGGAAGAGTGGGCCAACATCTCACAGGAGACATGCAGAAAGCTTGTGGATACATTTTACGAACCGTCTGCCTATTTTTGTTATCGGAAAGTGAGGGGTAATTATTAGATATGGGCGTGGTTAACTGCAAGGTCGATCAGGTTAGTGGACACTTAGAAACTTAAGTGCTAATGTCGGGCTTTACTTTCCTATTGTAGCGTGTCCTACTGATCAGGGTTCGACGCTGGTATAGAATGACACTCAGCCGCAACTTGATGTTTTGGTCACAAAATCTGTTTTAATGCTGTCGTCCACAAGAATCCGTTTTTAGCTCAATTCCAAACATGGCGCCTGTCGGCAGGGACTGCGCAGGCGCGAGGCGGGAAAACCGCGGGCCGTTCGCATACCAGCGCCGGCAGCCAGCCAACTCCATGCGGGTCCGAGCTGGCGCCCCCACCGGCCGGACCCGCCGGCGCTACACTATTATAAAACCCCCCACCAACTTACTCCCCAAACAAACAAAACGCTTTTCTAACAGAGCTACCAAGCACGTCGGCCAGAAAAGCAATTTTGTTGCGTCTGATACTAAAATGTTCGTGTACCCCATACATGTAATATGATAATTGCCCCCAACCTTCCTAGACGTGAAACGCATGCGCAACTTGTAAGATACGCCCACTTTATTATAATTACCCCTAACCTTCCTACGAAAAAATCACGCGAACCGTCCTGAGCAGTCATCAAGAACAAGCTATTGTATTAGGAAGAGACTTTGGATTATGTAAATCTTTGGTATGAATACTCTTTATAAGGAGCATCTATCATTTTGCAAATGTAGTTTACCCAACACACGTGTGTTTGTTTATTGCAATAGATAGTGGAAGTACAACATAATAGCTTTTAAAAATTAAGAATTTAGAAAAGTATGTTATTTTACAAAGGGTATGAATAATTTGAGCACAAACGTACATGGATATGCTCCTCTGAATTAAACTAAAACACTGGACAGGGACACGGCCTAATCACATACAGGCCTAATACTTACATGCCACCTTACCACATGTGCAGATTCTACCTGGTCGTAATCTCAGTTCAGTCAGTAGTCTGTAATAACATATAAGCTTTTACGTGTTTATGACATGAATCAATCATGAATTTCTAAGGTCACGAGCCTTGGATGGTTATTTCAAGCTAATAGGTACCAACGTGTCTATCTGTGACTCAGTATCTGTAAGGTTTGTAAAAACCTTTAAATTCTGAAAGAAGTATGAAAGTTGAAGCCCATACATTTGAGTCCCCCCCCCAAAAAAAACATTGAGAAGTAAGTAGACAGCATCAATGCCAGCCTTCATCATATCCTACTCACATGAATCATGTGAAGCATACATGAACATGACCATGATCCATCAATCATCTGTGTCTGTCATGATCATTATAACATGCTGCCTTTTCAGTATTTAACGAAATAGCTCTGCAACCAAGCTGATTTTTGCTTAAATTGCCCTACTAACAGATGCTACATGACAAATTTAAATCTTGATTTTTGGAATTCCAAAATGGTCTAGTTTCAAACCATATGCCTGTCTATATTAACCACGCAAAATAGTCAGGTTACTAGAGCTTACAAGTAGCATTGCACACTGCCCTTTTGGCCGCCCGTAGTTGCGGGGGATAGTTTCCCTCGACTCTTCGAAACGATGGTTTACATAAAATACTTTACGATATGCTATGATAGCAGGGGGTACACTAATGACCCACATCTATCCCATCAAGGCATTGTGGAATAAAATGTTGGTAGGTGTTACACATTTACATGTATGCTTGTTGCAGGTTTAATGTTTGACTTCACTGGAAGCTACGACTTTGCGTTCGTCATCATGGGATGTATATCGCTTCTTCCGTTGGTGGCACTGTTTGCAGAAGCGCTGTTAAATCGACGGCAGGCACAGTCGCCTTAAAATGTCCATCGGGTGCCAGACACTGCTGCTCACTCCTCTTCAAAACGAGGACCTTCCAGTTATTGTGCATAGAATTTATTTAGCTTAAGTCGTTAGAAGAAGGAATATAGCATGTACCCACCTTTCCGACGATATTTTGCGATTAAATGGTGTATTTATTAATAAAAAGTAGCCGCACTTAAAGTCCGGAACCACATTGTCCAAACAATTTCATATTTTCATTTTGGTTTTTACAGTTGGTTTGGGCACACTTACAACTGTTGAAAAATATTGTTATGTCCACTCTTTGAACTTCTTTGATTGAACTTTGTATAGACATTCTGCTTTTCTTTTACCATATTTGCGGATTGGTAAACATTTTGTGCATGTATGTTGACATTATACCAACTTTCCTTTTACCATATTTGCGGATTGGTAAACATTTTGTGCATGTATGTTGACATTATACCAACTTTCTTTTTACCATATTTGCGGATTGGTAAACATTTTGTGCATGTATGTTGACATTGTACCAACTTTCCTTTTACCATATTTACGGATTGGCTAGTTTTAGCTATTATACGTGTATTTCCGTAAATATGGGAACCAATAGCATTATGAGTTTTCATTTATATTGACCACGCAACAAAACTTGTTTCAATTCAGGAAAGTGGTATATATGTTTCTTAAGGAGGCTTACGAAGGTGGTGGAAATCAAAAAATGACTTTATATAGGTGTGTTTACAGTAATAGTTTGATTTTTCTAAGAATAAGCCATTGCTGGGGACTTGTTTTGCACAAAAGTATGAATTTCTTCAAGCTACAGGGGAATGTTGTTAGTAAATTGGTTTCCTTCAAAAAATCTCATCTAATTTTACTGTTAGATTTCGGCTAAGAAAAATAGAAAATTGAAAACAAGAGTTTTAAAGCCATCAAAACTGCATTTAGGGAAGCCTTCCCTGATAGCGATCCACTGGCAAAGTCGACCATCTGGGAAAATGTGCGCAAATACCGAGAACATGGGACAAGCCTTAATTTGAATAAGGGTCATTCGGGAAGGAGGCGCACAGCGCAAACTCCTGAAAACGTTGCTGCAGTTCGACAGCAACTTGTCAAACAGCAAAGGGGAACCATTTGCAGGAGGAATGGACTTGGACCCGCGGAAAGTGTTGGTTCGTAATTAACTGTGAATTACGTAATGTGTAAGTAATCGGTGTGCCATTGATATCTTATCCAGGACAAGCATGACAGAGGACAACCTCAGTCACTGGTTTATCCAAAGTGTTACAACTAAGTTCGGATGCCCCATTTTCAAGACAATGGTGTTCAGGGAGGGATACCATCTACATCTACTTTTCGGGGATCCTTAATACATTATAATCATATCTCATGGTTTGGGCATATTAACCCCTCTCCTCAGGTTTTGGCTTTTTTTTTCGGGGACCCTGTATATTAATTGGCTGTTTACATGTGTGGCTCCTTTTGTATTGATCCTCTATTTATGTTATATTTTGGATATAATTTTTAATGTATGTATATTGCGTGTTGAATATTTTGAATCTGCCTGATTAAATTAATAATAATAAAATCGAATAGGATAAACACGTATTGTGTCCTCAATTTCCTTTTTATTTTACACACGAGCAATTTTGCCTGAACCTTTATCCAGCAAACGTTACGAGGTATACCACCTTGAAGGTATCTCTATTACTCTTAGCCCTAATCGAGCACAGGGACGGAATCCACTCCACAACATTTTTTCCAATGTCGCCACAGTGCAGTCTTTCTCAGAAATTGAGCTTTTCAGTGTTTTGGAGTACATTTTTGAAGCTGTTTTGACACCCTTTTTGCAAAATCAAATATATCATTCTCTCGCAGCTTTTTCCGAGACAGGGCAGCCCCCAAAATGTATCTTTTTTTTTCCTAGCGCACTGGCACGCATGTAGCCATGAGCTTCAAATGACCAGAACAACAAAACTATACGTGTGATTGAGTTCAAACTTCACATTTGAGATAAGTGATGTGTGTAAATGCATGTTTGTTTCCAAAAACTAAGTATGGGACAGTTTAGTTCTGAGGGAAGGGAGATAGATCCACCCCGGCTGTAAGATTGGTAAATACACCAGGGACACTTACTAGGATTCTATATCGCAGTGAAAATTAATACCCTCAAACTCCCGACGGTACTGAAGCGTATAAAGGCCCTTGCCCCCCAAAAAAGAGATTTGGTTTTAAATTGCTGATTGAAACGAAAATGGATGTCCCATTTCAACAAAGCTTTGTGGTGTGAATTTCCACAATCTGATGAGGGGTAAACTGTTTTTAATTTCTTCCTACATTTTCCAAGTGTCAAACCTCGGGAGCGTATCAGGGCCACTTGATTTTTTTCTTTTTCGAGATAGTAACTCGCCACTGCAAGATGGTATGTCTATTTTTTTTTTTTTTTGCAAGTGGCCCATATACGCTTCCGTACGCTTCCGTGCGTACATGTACCTCACAAAAAGACCGTACCTTGGGTGCTTGGTGTCTGTTGTCCTCTAAAAGCGCCGCCTTGTGTGTCCATGGGTTCTTCCGCTCTGTTGTAATTCAGCGCTGACCGGATAAAATTTCTACAATTAACATTTCACGGCAAACTGGCATAAAACTGGGCAGTTGAATCGACAGCACAATTCGTTTTGAAATCACACAGTGGTTATCATGCCCACTAGAGCAATGTACTCTTTGTTGTTACCGTTCTGATACACAACTGGTGTCTGTTTGTTCGTTCGTTCGTTTGTTTGTTTGTTTGTTTGTTTGTTTGTTTGTTTGTTTGTTTTTGTTTTAGTGTATGCATTGCCTCTTCCAAGGTTCACCCATAACGGCGCTGTGTTTTTTGCAGGATAAATGTCACTTCACATAGGTCAGTGGAGCTGAGGCCAATTTCATTTGTCTTATAGCCAAAGTCCTTACACCTGGTCTGCCAGAGTTACAGTTTTTACGACATCACTGTCTATATATTTTAAAGAGTTGACCAAGTATCAAGCCAAAAAATACAACCTGTCGCTGATAGGTTTCGACTCCATCAGCGCCATCAGAGAGCCATTATACAAATAAAATGTAGATTAATTCATGGTTGAAGCACATTGACAACCCAAATTCCAGCATGGTAAAGCTTAACCATTTTCTTGCCAAAGCATTACCCATGAGAGAAGGAAGAGGTGTGAATCAAATTGACAGGAATGAGATTTTTCATATATTTTGCTCAAGTACACATTCTACTCACAAGCTTGTTTGCTCTCAAAACTTAGATTTTGCTTTTTCAAAATGTAATATTTGTGCTATCTACTACACGATATTACATGCAACAGGATAAAACATCCAATGCTGTACGTCCAGTTGTTTTAGAAGAGTGAACATCTCAATTTCTACACGTACATTACCCCAATCGATTAAATAAGATCGATCCCAGGGAAGGGAATCATATCAGATCTTTAAATGCGCTGAGCGATGCAGACAGAAGTGAGCAAGGAGCGCCCCCTGGGGTGTTAGTAAAACTAATTTCACCACACGTCTGTTTGATGCTGACGGGAGGCTGTGTTTGCGCACCTGACTTGTTAGTGGTGCCAGAGGGCGCTTTGTTGGCCGTCCTGCCCCTTGGGTATATTCGTAACTCACTTTAGTCATCACTGCCCAGGAAAACTTGACCTCTTAGCAGAATGGCCGCTCGTGGTGTATCCATTTCCTGGGCTTTTCGAGCGGTTCGGCTAAACAAATTAGACTGTGCCATGCTTTCCATAACAAGATAGGCCTACCCAATTTGCCTGTGAGTGCTGAGGCTGAAGGCAATTTCAGTGAAATGTCGTGTCTGTGCACAATTGAAAATATAAAGCAGAGTGCAAGCCTTTTCACACACACAAAAAAAATCTGCCCACACACCCAAACAGACAAAAATGAAAGGAAAAGGCCAAAAAGTACGGACTTTTGAATAATAAAGTCTGCCATGCCATCAAATAAAGGACTGACTGTCAAAGCAACTCGTAATTAAGGTTGCTTCATACCCATGATCAAATATTCGGGTTGTGAATTTAGCAAAAGCTGACAACATTTCCATTGGGGCGAAATTGCTCTACCAATGTTTCGTTACGTCAACTTCGCTCAGTTTGCGCATTTGTCCGAAGTATGAACCGGCCTTTACATAGTACAACTCAACCGATATGCTAAAAGCAAAAGTGTAACTTGTCCAGTTGAAGTGACAGTACCAACCAACCGCTGAAGTCGACTCTCGTCTGGCAGGACCGTCTGAATTCCACCCCAGTGCTTTAAGAGCCCGGTCAAGAGATGAGCCAAACAAAATCAAGCAGTGCAATTGAATGTGCAGTTCTAAAATGGGGTAGTTAAAAATTTCGTATCTCTTGTCAGGCTCGGGAGGTTCTTCATTACAGTGGATGGACACAACAATTCAAATTGTATCATCATGCTGCTTTATTACTCAAATGTAGTGGTAGAGAAGGTTGCAGCTTTTTAGATTTCAGAATGACAGCTACCCAAGGCAAAAACCTGAATTCTTTGGCACTGACATGACGAAGTTACAAGGAAATGACGAAGAGCTATTTCTTAGAATATCCTCAACCAACCAATAGATTTTTTTTCTTGCACAGAAGTTGTAAAGATTCTCTTATCGGAAAGAAACACTGACAAAACAAATTTGGCAAAATTCAAACCATACAAAAGAAAAGCAAATAAACAAAACAAACCAAAATAAGTGACAGTCAGTGGCAAATTCGATTGTGGGAAGTTTTGGGTGGATTTGGATTTTTGTTTTTTAAGGAAGTGTCAGTTATTCATCCGTAAATTTGATTTTAAAATCCCTCCTTCCAAACACAATGCTGACGCCATTTCCAAACGGTTGTTGCTTTCTATTCTTTTTACAACATATCCAGCAATTAGTCCATTCTTAGCCAGATAACCATTGGCAACAGTAACATCCGAAAGTAGGTGTCGAGCTGTTATCATACCTCGTTAGAAATTGGTGTCACAGAGATAATACGTTCATTTCTCCCGTTGATCGATAGTACTGCTCCTTTTTACACTTGACACTTTAAGATTGTAAAACATTATTTATACCGTAGTACTGACATCATTCGGGGAAAATCGTAAAACAATACTGCCAAAATATCCGATTTTCAGTCGTTCGTTCATGAATCAAATTTGACAGTGGACCCTTCTCATTTTTTCTGAATCTTTTTTTTCTGCTGATGAATTATCCCCGTCAATATTACTGCCCTTGCACTCAGCAATGCGATTAGATGGAAAGCAATAAATCAAATCAGTGGATCTGATGAAAAGGAGATGAAAAAAAAAGAAAACTGCGCAATGGGAATTCATCCGTAGTGCCTGCCCAGTTGAGAGGCACCTCTTGATGGAAACGCACTTGTGCACGCTCATAAAGTCAAATATCCCGCCTGCTGTGGCCGGCAAAATAAGCTCGCTCTGTTTTCTTCTTACAAAAATCATTTACACAAAATTTCAATTCGACGGAATACCAACTGCTGTTAACGCGTGCAGTTGCTGTTTAGACAATTGTGATAATTGCGTTTTAATGGCATTTTGTAGTGTGCGTCCTTTCGTCAATGGACATTCTAATACAGTTTATTTTTTAGCCAGTGGGAGGTACAATTTCTCAGAGTTACCAGTCTATACCTTGTCTATGGGATACACAACCTTTAGCGATCGAGGTTACTTAAACAATTTATTCCATTGGATTTTCGTTCACTTCACGACAAAAGAAATTAAGAAACGAGGCTGCGCCTTTGTGAAGCATACCTCTTAAAATACTTCAGTTTTGCCCTAAACGTCCATATTGAAGGAACGATGGTCCATCTGTACCCCCCCCAAGAAAATATGTGTAAGTTGTAAAACAAAGTCGTACTCAGTTTTAACTATCAAAGTCATGGCACTGTTTTCCCTGTGAACCTATTGCTTCTGAAAGACTGCTATTTTTAAGAAACGATACGAATGCCATTTCAAATATAATCGTCACAGTTTTCTCAAAGAGACAAATGTCTCACTGGATAGTAAAATCTAGGTTTTGAGAAAATCGCATTTAAAGTTGGTCTCTTTTTCTAAAACATTTTCCCAGCATTTAGCATTCCTTTGACTTAAAACCAATGCTACTCCATGAAAGGGGGATAGTACGTGAAACAAATAAGACAGACTTATATTTAAAGAAGGCTGTTAAAATTGTTTATTTTGTAAATATACACGTTGTTCTGTTCGTGAAAACTGTAAAATTCCCGTGACTTTTTTATCACTTTGTGAAAAACGAACATACACTACACGCTTTTGCCATGGCGCGTGTCAGGTGCGACATTGCTACGTTTGTATGCATGTCCGGAGTCAAACTTGTCTCTTCGTGAAAACTGCAAAACGAGTTTCGTCCCTTTTTGCCAACGTTGTAGTTATGGAATACAAAAGTATTTGGCTGATTTCAGTACATTCGGTAGAACATTATTACACCAAGTTGTAGGCTCCGCACAGCCTAGTTGATTTTGCCAGAAACAGAAATTTGAACCCCAAAAAACAACAAAACGTGATTTTAGATCAGTTGGTCTCTTTGAGAAAAACCGTAACGATATGGTAAAAGACAAACTCAAGAAATTGACAATTTTGACTCTTCAAATGAAAACACAGCTATATGAAAAATGGTCTGTTTGAACTTGAATGTTGAGCAGTTCCCTGGTTGGTTCCTGACAACCAACATCGAAGAATTGAAAACTTGCTGAGTACATATTAAATGTCAAATGTTTGTCGCCATGGACAGCTTTTATTTCCTCTTCACTTGTCAAAAGTATTACAGTGTTTTCATCAATGCTGTCCTTGTTATTTTGTATACTTCTCTCTAACCTTGGCGCACTATTGACTCAGCAACATCACCTGCTGGGTTCCAGAAATACCAGTCCAGGAAAGAGCGGAGCCTGCTGGGCGTCAGTCTGTTCGAGAATTTTTTTTTTCAGTTAACCATACTCAATGAGGCATTTATTGGGAAATGCGGGAAGTTCTTGCCATTTAGCTTGAGCAGTGACGACGACAACGGGTTAGCTGGACAGAATGAGGAAACTGCCTGCTTTTGCCGGTATCTCAGGCTCAGTCGCTGGCCTAAATAATTCATCCGTCCTCGCATGGGGGTTGCATCTAGCTCGTGGCCACTCGGCTGTCGTGAGCGCACGATACAGCACATGCGCAGATTGAAGCTCGAGATGAAAGCTCATGATATGGTGGCTCGTGGTGGCTATGAGCTCATAGGAATGAGCTAATCGCAATTCCATGGAAGATGTGACTCATTGTTGTAGTACTCATAGTCGCATTGGAGTACATTTTTGGTACACGTACTCGTGAAAATACTCGCAAGAAGAAAAATCCTTGTACTTGTATTCGTACGCATTGCAGAAGTACTTTTACTCATGGGAATAAAGTACCCGACTTCAACACTGCATTTGTTGGCTACGTGAGCGTTTTACAGCTATATTTTACCCTAAGTACTTCTTGGCTGCCATGTCAAGTCGGTAAAATTGCTAAGTCCTAAAGATGCAATTTTAATCTGTTCCTTCAAAGACAAGATGTTCAATTGTACCACCCCGCGTTTAAGACACGCCTAGGTGCATGCGCTGTATATACACACAGGTGCATGCGCACTTCGATCTCTGTCCCCGTCCCCCGCACGTCTGCTGGCTTTTGTCAGTTGCAAATGTAGAGAAAGTGGACTGATCAGGGTTACATTTATTCGTTTCTTTCACAGGTTCGTGTATATAACGTGTATTAATATTTCAGGATCTCTGGATGGGTGCCAAGTTTCTGATAAAAAAAGGTCTGTCAACAGTATTCACCATTTTTGTTCCCGTGTTAAGTTGTAACAATTGGGTTGCCACTCTTTATGTCACTGCGTAGGAGTTGAACAGTGTATGTCATCGTCAACCAATAATACAGTTTTTCCGGAGCCAGTTTCAAAAAAACAATCTTTGGATCCCGGGGAGTGAGTATTTGTTATTCCAACAGTATAAGAGCAGCGCGAGAGAGAACGTAGTGCGTCAGTGACTGACTTGCGCGGAAACATGTTCTTGCGTTTTTGTGTAGGATTTTGCAGGATTTAATACATATTGCAGATGTACACCTACATCTTGAACATTGGCCCAACATAGTGTCATCGTTGTGATGTCAGAACCCCCTACAGCATTTCAGATTTCCATGGCTAAGCAAGTCATCTCCCATTCCCCGGATGGTTTCAAGTTAAGATTACACGTACAATATAGTTGTACTCACTACACACCATTTTGGCGAGCAGTAAGTGTTTGTGTTTCAGTCGGTGCCTTTAAACCGATCGACCTGACGAGATACCGCGAGTGCTTCGGTTTCTATTTCGTGTCTCAGAACATCTTAGCTCTGGCACGAGAACGTGGATGGGTTCTTGAGTAGCTGCACACACTCCGTGTCGCGTTGATGAACCACATAATAAGCCGCAATGAATAAGCCAGTGACAGTTATAGATCTTGGACGAATTATTCGAGGTCAGTTTGTTAACACAAAGCGGAGAGTGGAGCGCCTTAAAGGGGTCAGTCTGTTTAATGCAAACCTTCAAAATACATATACACCTTTGTATCTAGCTTAACCTTATTTTCAACTTTTGTTTAACTGTTTTAAAAGGTGATTTTTTTTCTGCTTTTTTGTTTTTATGCCCAAAAGAGTTTCAATATTCATGACCAAAATTCTGATGTCGTCTCACAAAGAACAAAGCCTCAATGTTGGACTTTTTTTTACACAAAACTGTTCCCTTTTTAGGTAGAGTTTGCTGGTTTAAAGTGTCTCTTTTTTGCTAACCCGCTGTTGTTTACAATTAGGTGCATAGCAATAAGCAAGCGCCAATCCTTTTCTCAGAAATGTTTATAGTTAGTAAATTCTTGGTTCAAAATTTGGGCAAAAACTTATTCATTGAATTATGTCTTCCCATGTTGACATCATAGTAAAAGCGCCCTCAGTGTCCAGGAAAGCATGGTAAATTTAAGTGTTGAAAAAAGCAGTGTTTAATGCACTTAACCAAATAGGTTTTCAAAGAGTTTTCATACATTTCAGATGATTACAGTGTTGCAGAAAAATTGTATCTAAGAAAAAGGAATTGCCGCTGCACTTTATTTTCCTCAGAGACCAGTAGACAAATCCATCCATGTTTCACTAGGCAGTCTGAGAGTCGTGTGTTGGGTTTTGTACGAGACAATCCTCGTGGAATCGTGTGGCTCGATAACAGTTACCACAGCTACCGCCATTGGTGAAGGCCTCTGCAAATGACCAGTAATGGCGTTACCATGGTCACTTGATGTTTCTTTGGGTGTTCTGATCTCCAAAACTTACACGCCCTTGTCCCATCGTATGGCGTATCTACAGATTAATTTGGATATTGAACAAGGCAATTGATACCATGCTGTCCATTGCACGTACGGTACAGAGCATGTATTTTTAAACAGAGGCCTCGTTTGGCACTTGTCAGCACATTTCTCAAGGTATAGAATGAATGAAAACTCTTGTAAATGTAAATTCCATTGATGAGTTGTGACTATTGAACCTCGACTGCATCTGCAAGAGTCAATCTATCTGCCCATGGAAAGCGAATAAATGTTTTCTTAGAATTATGCCTCTCCCTTTATCTTGCCTTGTTCAAGAGTCAAGCCATATCCGCTCCACTTTTAATAATGAAAAGCCCTCCGTTAGAAAAATAGCCAACCCCAAAAATGGAAACGCACAAACGAGATTATTGGAATTTAAGTCAATTACCACTCCGTGCGCTACCGTCTCCCACCCCCCTTCCCCCTCAATATTAATCCAACTAAACCATAGCACACGCTAACGGGTTTATCCCTGCGGTTTCATCCATTTAAGCCCTCACTCAGAAGGTTACATTTAATTTCGGGGTTATTGTGGACTTTGGCGAAAGAATTTCTTCTTTAAGGGCAGCTGGCTTTATGCAGGTTAAAGAAAGAGGTATGTACGTGAAACAACGTCTGCGAATGGAAGTGATTTAATAGAACTCAACCCGAACCACTGCTTCTTGACACAATTACGTCAGCGTGCACGGCTACCAAAACCTGGCAATGTGACCTGGTCACTTACTCCCTCTGCTTTGCCTGAATCATACATTCGGGGATGCCATCCTTTCATTGATATCCCCAATCCTGACATCTCTCACAGAAGATGTCGTCGCCCAGCAGAAAGGTATTTCAGGATATGTCAGCACCTGAAGTGCAGGATGTCTTTATCCGCTTGAAAGTTACCTCATGGCTTGACCATGGTGCTCCCTCATCAATAAACTACCCATGGCACTGCTTTTATGAGATTGCTTTTTATTTTGTCCACACAACTTAATATGGACTATTCCAATTCGGTGATGTGTTTAAAGGTGCAAGGGGAAGAGTTGGCAACAAACCAACTCCATTCTGTGCAGACATGCATCATTAATACACTGGTTTCGCAAATAGCTATTGGCTGATAAACTGCAACGCCGTGGTAACAATTCCGTAATCATGTATACTTTTAGGTGCACAAGTAAATATTTTACCAGCAAGAGTAGAGAGAAGTAAGTTGTTTTAAAAAGAACACTATACAAAACAAACAAAGCTTGCAGTCCACTCCTCGTTGGATTCAATAAACTCAGTCATGGACCATCAATTTCAAGTGCCGGCTCTGGAGTGCCTCTCCGCGTTTGGCCAAAGCGCCAGGGAAGCTACACCGCCAGCCCTGGGGGCTGACGTGAAAGGGTGAAAAAAGCATGCGGAGGCGAGACCCAGTAGGCGAATCTATCAAGAGACGTTGTTCAACCAAACCCACCAACAGTCATTGCGAAGCAAAAGGTCGCAAATGCATGCAACGTTGAGGGCAATTTTAAAGAGGGAAAACGCGTTGGTAAATTACCCAATTTATGGCTACAGTTAACCACTTGAAACAGGGAAACCTGTAAAACATTCATGCCTTATTCCTCAATACAAAGCTGTAGATTGTCGCCAGCAGAAGGGGTGGCCATTATTAAAGTGATCGGTTAACGAGGGCACTGGAAAATTTTAATTATGAGCGTCTGAAATCCAAAGAAAGCGCTGTAACTGACGACGTTTTTTGCAGCCCGATTTCATTTCGTTCCGATTCAGTTCTAATATTAAATAAGTGTCTTCATATCTGCGTTAACGATATGTATCACAAGTAGTTAACGCATTAACGTGGTCCAATAGATATCTCATGAGTTTATGATATGAGTTGACAGGCTTTCAGGTCATAGAGTTTAATTAGGTATACTTTTGTCAATCCTGGCCAGCTTGGAGTGGGTTGTTCTTGTTACAAGTAATGCCCTTTGTTCAGTCCATTGATTTTGTATGTTCGTTGAATATCGTCCTACCAGTATCTTTTCTGTGTGGTCGAATAAATAATAATGAGTAATAATATGCATCGCAATATCGTCACCAATAGCACAGTGATTCCAGAACCCTAAATTGGGGGCTCTTAGAAAGAAGGGAAATTGAAAAGGCCCATAGATCTTTTTTGGTCGTTTCCAAATAAACCAAGATCTCCAGGGGGTGGTTGAATCAAAATGTTGTTTCATATGACCTTCCAATCCGCCCCCCCCCCCCAAAAAAATGATTTGAACGTCTCGTCCACTGTAAGTGATGGTTGAAAGCACTTTGTTTTTCCCCGAGGCCCGACTACTAATTTCCCTTCTCGCTACGGTCGGATGAAGTATGTCATGCCTAATTTATTTCCATGTTAATTCCACCTCCCATATCCCATGTACACATTCGGTCAATATGTACGTGTACACTCGCGCCACTTTTAGCATATGCGGTTGCCTCTCCTCGCTTAATTGAATGGGACTCCACTGACACCGATTTCAGGTTCCTACTGAACATACCCTTTTGAGGGATTACAACTCAGTCTTGCCGAGCTTCTCAATAGGCTTACGGTTTTCAGATTTAATTCCCCGTCTTGCTGGAGTAAGATATGATTAGTATAAAAATTTGTATTGGGGGATTAGTTTTCAAAATGATTCTTGGTGATTTAAACAAAATCCAAACGGACGCAACTAGAATTTCGCCATCTAAAAGAAAGGATCATTTCCAGGTTGGTGGACAGAAAGTCTCTCGAAACACTATAAATATAGTCTCAAAATTTCATTTTGTATAAAAGATTAAGATAAACTGATAATTTAATGAAGTCGTGTGTGGTTGCCTGGTTATACTTGAAGTTCATTTTTATCTGAAAATTATAGAGGAAATACCACAGTCGACCACAATCTCTGTCATCAATCCAACCCGAAAAAGAATACAAGTGTGCTCCTCGAGGAGAGGGGGTTAGAATCTATACGGTGTAATGCTCCCAATGTTGATTGCTCGCCTCTGTTTGGAGACATTTGTGGTATCCGCCTAATCGTCCGTACAAGATCGAACGGCCCGGTGCGTCGGCGTCGTCACCCCGGCTAGAAAGATTCACGCCAGTTTGGGCCGATTCTGACACATACTGCCATCTTCTGAAATAAGCCGCTAATGAAAATGTCGCCTTCACCGTAAAGCGGCATAAAGCGGCAACCAGCTCCCCCACCCCCACCCCTGGAGGGGATGAGTATATGGGTCGTGAGTGCTCGGCCAATCGCGAAAGATGCGTCGAATGATTGACATAAACCTATGTGAGCGAGGACCGCCAAGTATCTACCACCAATATTGGAGTGCAACTTCAACCCACGGCTACAATAACCGTGGTATTTTGATAGCTCCGAGTTCACTCTAGAAAGCAATATTTATTTTACCCCGCCACATGTCTCAATATTCATTGTTTCGTCATCTGAACACTCGGACTCAGTTGTCCCTTGCACATGGAGCGATTAGGCCTGGCGTAACTCTTTCTCGATTATGCTAATTATGAAGAGCAGGTCTTTGTTGTTTCAATTCATAATTTTTCGACAAATGAAGCGTGGGCCCTTTTTAATATAACCTTTATAATTTATAATTTACATTTATAATCTTTGTTTTATTTGTGGTGGAAAATTACCGGAGTGGGGATTAATATTTTATTGTCTGCATTTCTAAATGATATGTGGGTTATTCAACAAGTTCAAACGATTAAACGCCGTTGGAGATCGAGTTTATTCTAGATTTTTTCAGGGTCTGGATCTAGTCATTGGTGCTCTCTGAGTAATCACAAATACTATAAAGACAAATTGAATAAACCGAGCTAACAATATGTGCCTGCAAATAGAATGGTAAGGTCATTTTGAAATAGCTGAGTGGTTGACCTCCAAGGGTATAGCGAGTATTATAAATACAACCCAACAGCAATTGCCCATTATGAACAAAGTTAGCTTGCTTGGAATTTACAACATGGCGTGCTTGTCGTTAGGTGTCATTGGATTGTCCATCAAGCGCCACAATTATATTTGTGAAGAAAATTAGGCGGTTGTTTAAGACAAGGACATGACAGTTGATGAAGTAATTCTCTTGAAGTAATATAATTCTGAAGCAGAATCACGGAAACGGTCATACAAACTTTGCCTCAGGCTGATGCAAATTTGTCTGGTATCTGGCAGCAGAATTCACGTCAGTTACTTTTCCGTCCCCTCAAAAGTTCTTGTAGAAACATCGATGAAAATGAACAAGAAATTATGACTCTGTCAATGAATCTGTTATCGGGAGATGAAGTCATCAAAAACCTGTGTTTGTCAATTTGTCGATGTACTCCTTTCAAAAAGAAGATGAAAAACAGCGACTACTCCTTTTTATCTTAAAGATCCAACCGAATTGGACGCCGGAATCGAGTCCCAACCACGCACATCGGAAAAGAGTGAATGTGATTGGAGGGCCGCCATTCTGCATAACAAATGAGCAAGCGGGATCCTTGGGCGATCGCACTTATAAAAACTTGAGGGGTGTTTGTGTCGGTTACGCACAAGGGAAGCAACGGCCTGTCGGACGCGGAAGCACCCAAGCTTGTCTGCTGCCGTTGTTGAATTTACACCTTTTGGACGTAATCAAAGACCACTTTTCCCTCCAAACAAAAATGTCGAGAGCAATTGCCTTTCTGCTGTTGATGGCTGTTATTGCAGCGCTAAGTACATCGACATATGGCGAGGTAAGTTTCTGTCCTGCGTAGACACTTGAACATTATCGAGCTTTCTTTAGGTAACCAAAGTCCATGTTTTCCCCAATGTTTAAATGGATGCAATAAATTTTCACTGTTAAAAAATGAGTAGATTGATTTGTACATGCACACTATCGAGTATATAAGTCAAATCGAATTGAGGTAAGTTTTAAACTTCCAGTTAACAGTTCACAAAGCGTTATTTCCTAAATGTGTATTTGATAAAATAGTTCCAAGGGGTTTTCGAAGAATTTGTTTAAAACTCGATGGCACATATGAACAGAGTTAATGCCGTTAAAGGTTTGTTTCTTTTGGGTGTTTCTTTAATTCAAAACTGAATTTCTGAACAAGTTATCCTATATCAAATTAAATAGTATTTTAAAAAATAACATTTTGAGCATGTAAAATCAGTTATGTATATGTAAATAGACAACTTGTCGCAATAAGGCTTCTTTGTGGGAAATTACGTTCACGGACAAGACTTATTTTATACGCAAGGAAACGAATATTTGTTTTAGTGATTCTTGAGATTCGGTTATTCATGGACAAAAACATGTTTTTTTTGTAGAGGAAAACTGTTGTTTCAGTTGTTCTCGAGATTCGACCATTTAAGAATTGCCCAAGGAAATAAACGCTGCGGAATCATATCGACCGTCGGTTTGGTGCCCCGGCTTCAGGGACACATTCACGAAAGAGCAGTTTCTGTATTATTATCTCTCGTCACAAAGCAGTGCTGTTGTCTTACCTACATCACATTAAAAAGTAGACTATTTTGGGGAACGCACTAAAAATTTAACCAGAACCTGTCATTTTCCTGAACTTGATGTAATTTTTATGTTGATGATAACAGGATGAATTCCCCAACCCTTTTTTTCTCATGGAGCAAATTTTCGGCACGCCTTTAGAGTTGAACTTATCAATTCAATCCTCAAAAGAGAATGTTTGCTTGTTCGTTTTGCTTGTTCTGTCAGTTTTTCAAATTAACGGATGTTCGCTTCTGACAAGCTTTGGTTACCCATGTTATATTATTTGTTTAGTATATCCAACGCATCAAGTTACCCCACGAGGTTTGGCGACAAAATGACGGCAGAATCTCGCGCGAGTTGGTGCGATTTGGATTTCAGTATAATTATGACGCCGCCGCAGGTCCAGAAACCCTTCTTGAGATCATGCAATCTACCTTCGTCCCCTCGATACACATTCGTCACGCCCCTTAAGAACACTCGAGACTGCAGTTTACAAGACGAAATTGTAGGCCTGTGGCATTTTGTTGGGCGAAAAGACCTTCAAAACGCAAAGCCTAAAATAGGAGCTAAACTATACCGGTGGACACTAGAGAACGATACTGGAATTTGGGTCACTCAGAAGAAATCGAACGTTCCGTTGTTAGTGGTTAGCTGGTCACTCACTCGCTCACACCCTGATTTACTTATTTGTCTATTTGGGACAGCTTGGATCTACTATGAAGCCGACAACTTTCATTGAAAAAGACAGCAAGCATGTAGTGCAGTAAGGAGCTCTCGATCGAACGTTGGGGACAGAAATTATTGAAGATTATGACGTAACGATAGACATATATATATTGTCGTACGCTTTACTATATCGCTAAGCGTGCAGTAGGTTTTCCTCACACGGAATCCGTACATAATTCCTCTTAACGGTGATTAATGGACATCACCGGTAGGCTATGTTATAGCTGCAAGCACCAAGAACCTTGGGCATGAATGGCTCGTTTACGTGTAGGTGTGCGCTTATACATGGGGCCTTATGGGGTATCGGAATATGGGCAGTACCCCACAAGGCCAGTTTTTACCTTGTGGAATTGGTACCCAACAAGAATTTCACGAAACTAATATTTGGGAAATAACTCCAAAAGGGGAAATTTTTTATGGGTAAAAATCCGTCGCAAATTGAAGTGTTTTATATAAGGGACTTACGGTCGAAATTTCAACCCAGGAAAGTGAATTTGGTTTAAATTGGAGTGATTTGAATTTTTTTGCGTGTTGCGTGGGAGTTTTGTACACGAGAACAAAGGAAATACCCTACAAGTATAGCTGTGTAAGGAGGTGTGAACTGATCACGTTTAGGTCCACTCCACGCCGGTAAACAACTGAGCACATTGCGTGAGCAGTCGCACTATGTCATCTGATAAACCAGCATGGCGTTTACATCAGGCTTAATTCTTTTGGCGCATCTTGGGTATTTTCGTACAGACTAACTTCAGTTTGCGTTTTTGATTGCCAATTTTCCTGATTTTTGTTTACACCTAACCTAAATATCACAAGCTGATATTTCTCCTCTGTTAGTGGCGCTCCCGCCCTGAAAAGTGAAAAATACTCATTTCATTCCGATATTGGGGCGATATGGATGTAAAATGGGTTAGCTTGAGAGTCGGTAAGTGTCTGTGACCGCCAGCCCTCCGTCACCGCTTGGCCGAATCAATTGCAGATGATTAAAAGGTGGAATCAGCGGCGGGGGGCACTCGAAGGAATTGGACTGGCCTAATTTCTTAAATAGACGCCGCTTTAAGATGAGCAGTATTAAATTACCGATGGGAGCAGAATGCTGTAAAATTGGGTCTTGTTGATCCCGTCGGTGTCCATATACCGTCCGAGGCAAGCGACACTTAATGCCCGTATGGAGGCCGCCGATATCGAGTGTTTTCAACCCTCTTGTCTGGGGTTGTTTTGCTTTATAATTTGCCTTTGGTGTGTAAATTACATCGAAAATTCCGGATTTATTCTTCACCTTTTACATCATAAATTCACCACTTGTTTCGCCTTATTGGGAAAATAATGGTACAAAACGGCAAGTGCATGGAAGAACGTTTGGTCACCGACTGGCTAGAGGGGCCTTTTAAAGAAATGTTTACGTCGCCTGGAACCAGCGTATACATTTTTTGGTGTTAGTTGCTGTGGTAAATGTTGAACCTAATGAATGAAATTCATTTCCTTAAAAAAAGTGTTTGGCTCTATTTACCGTTTGTACAATCACATAGAGCAAAAGGGTTAGCTATGGAGTCAGTACTTATCCCTTGTTTCAAGGTTGATAACGGAAATCGGCGTTGGAAGTATTTTTGATGACTTTGCGCGGTTTATCCTTCTGCTTTTCCTTCATGGTTTGATAAAGCTATGCCCCCCCCCCCTCCGAAGGGTCTTCCGGCCCATCTGGGCGGTGAGCTTGACTCACGACAGCGATGAGATAATTGATAGCGGATATCCAACGCGCTGCATGGTTTTTGATAAAATGGTTCGAGACTCAGCGAACTGACTGGAAACCATACTGAAAGATAGGAAAGGTGATGAGGTGTCGCTGTGAGACTGATTGCTTCAATGATGATTACTATTAGGCGGGCGGATCGGCTCACAACTTTATCTGAGTATTTTTAGTGACAGAGGTGTCATAGCAGAGCTGCTTGCAATCGCTGAATCCCGCAGCAAGAGAGGTTAAAGCAGAACACAGATAACATATCTGAATTTGTCATGAATCCTCGCTTCGCCAGGCTCCTAAAATTGCATTAATGCCAAGGCCACTCCGAGTCAGTAATTGGAGTGCCACTTTAAGGGCTGCCCATTCTATCTGCAAGGAGGCAGTTCCGGTGATAGTGAAGTATGTCTTTCCATCCACCAGGAGATTCGAGTCCGCATCCCATAGCCGGCTCTTGTGACGGCTTCAGCCTCTAATTGAATTAAAATTCGGGATGAGCTCTCGACAATTTGCTAATAGACAGGATTGGCATTGCACAAGAAATCGAACCTCGATAACAGTAAATTGCTGGCTGAGGGGGTGGCCATACGGCTCGACAAGGACTAAATGTGTACCTACTACTGATCTCTTCATAGGAAATATAAATGTTTCATTGAAAATCATATCAGTTTCCATGCATCTATTCCAAAATAACATTGATATTGGGCCTTTAATTTATTCAATGTCGCTTTGCCAAAAGGAGTTGACTGAAACTATTTTTGCTCATAGCTAATGTGTAAACTGTAAGTCATCACATTAACAATAAATCACGTTACAAACGTAGGCCTACTAGGTGCGGGACCAAGAGACATTTTTTGTTTTAGTAACCTTATTCTGTTTTTATGTCAAATTATTGAGTAGTAAGTATTGATTGACGGGTTATAGTGCCCATGTACTCTGTATTGTTGCGCCTTCATATGCCTTAACGTTCACTGGAAATCTACGACTGACATCATAATGCTTCTGCTGAAGACCGTCATTTCGTTTCGGTTTACCAAGGTTCGGTGATTTACATACCAAATCTTAAGGTGTCTTTGCTGACTAACTGGATGGGGTTCATTAGGTCTTCTGGAGGACCGCAAAGCAGGTCGCTGTCATTGGCGAGCCTTTGGTTGTTGTTATTATTACTATTATTTTATTTCTGGTAATGACACCAAGGATTCCGCAACTGGATGCCTTGGGCACTGTAGGCTCGCAAGCCTTGAAGGAACGTGTAGACATGAGCCCACAAGAAGCAGTTATACAGATTTAGAGGTGCGAGGAAAACCACCGAGGAATATTCTGGGTAAAACCCACAGAATCAGGTAGGGACTGGCAATCGAATCCAGGACAACAGTGATGGGAGGCGAAAAACGAACCACTGCGCCAACCTGCCCCAGGTTGACTGGCAAGTTCGACCAGATACTTTCAAGGGGACCGACCAGCTTCTCCAAAGCCTCTGCAGCGACATTCTCAAAGACATGACTTAACTTTGGTGAAGAAGCCAGACGAGAGGCCTCACTCCTAAGTGAGATGGCATATTTCAAGGTCCTCACCAATGTGAATCTCGTTCCTCGCTACTGCATGCGGTGTCTCTATGGTATGTAATATCTCGCGGATTGGCTTTGGGATCTGGTATTGTAGTGACATCTCTTGAGCATTCCCAAGATATAAAGGATCTAGACTAACTTTTTCATCTAAGACTGAAGGATTTAACTTCACATATTGGTTGGGGTATGTATGAGTTCCTGACATATAACTTTTTTCCTGAGACATACTTTTGTAAGACACCCATAGTCAACTGTAGTAAACCCACACAGGTGTCGCTGGAAAGGGGGTGTAGCATGTAGGACGTATCACACCCTATATTACAGTAATTTTTGTCGACAAAACCATGGTGCTGTCGGCAAGAATGGAAAAGGAAGGGAAAAACGAAGGAAAAGACACGTAAGTGTCAGGTCGTTAAATCAAACTACCCATTACACTCATTTTTTTTCAATGTGCCTATTTCATGATGGCATTCCCATTTCAGAAGTCTATATAGCGACGCCTGTGTTTACCCATATTTTTGGCTGCACCAGGCTTCCTCAGAATTATATTGCAAAACACGCCTGGCAAAAGGAAATACTGACTGTCCATCTATAGGCCTACTTAAGGGGGGCAATTTTCCTCCAGACAAGCAGGAAAAAAGCATCTCAGAAGAATTGGCCTGTTTGTTTGGTCTGTTTGTTTTTGGTTATGTTTTTTATAATACTGCATGCCCAAGTTCAGTCATTCAGAGGAACCTGTCCGCCATGCATACCGCTAGGTAGGTCCATTGGAGGAAAGGGGCAAAATCTGTAATACCTTGGGAGCACATTTGTCATCAGATTCGGCCAAATATGGACGTCCTTTATCGTGGAGATTTCTTTCTCGCACACTTCGCTGTAAGTGGAATCGATTTCCCAATTATGCAATCGACTGAGCCAACACTGCCTCTGTCTATTTTGGGGAGCAGTCGCAGAAGAGTACCAGGTACATGTGAATGGAAAGGGAACTAAATTATTGGAGAACTCTGAAGGGTTGCTGTTGCTAAATTATATACAAATTAGAACTACTCACAGAGCGACTAACAATCAGGAAAGAGTGGGCAGAACCTAAGCTTTAAGCCGATGAAGCGATGTTTCTCTAAATATTTTCATTGATGGCCAGTGCTTCTGCTTCAACCGTTTTTGTCACTGTTGTAAATATCGTCGCCGATGTTATCTTGGTTGCTCTGAGACTGCTGGGTTTTTCTTCTTCTTCGTCAGTGGTTACAAATAACTTTTCCTATTTTTTTTTTCATTGTGCTTTACTCCTGCGGCACTGCAGACCCTGCACTTTAAAAACTGCAGTGTTGAACTGGTGTTAATTCAACACGAAAGGAATCGTTATTGTGCAACTTTGATCTGATGATGCCTATAGGCTCATCTATATTCGTCAACACTCATACTTTTGCACCGTGCTATCAGAATTGCATTATGTATCTGCTGCTTCAATACGGGCGATTTACAACAGTGCGCCTCCAAGAGTTTGCAACGCGTTGGGCAACCACAATGCGCGAAATCTGCCAACCCTTTCTAAACACGCATTGGGTGGACAGATTTCGTCCATCATGATTGGCCGACGCGTTGCAAACTTTTAGAGGCGCACTGTTGTGAATCGCCCATATTGTCCTCTGTCGCACGTTTAAAGGTTCGCAGAGAGTTGCCCAAACCTAACGGTGCACCAAAATCCACTACAGTAAGTTTAATATAACTGTCTGTTTCGCTGGCACGGAATGTCGATTTGGTCCCTAGGATGTTAAGGTAGCATCTGATAAAATCTTGACCTCATCTTCGCATGGAATTGAGTGGCTCAGAGATTCTGGGCACAGAGATGTTAACTGGTACGCTTCTTTCTTGCCACACTAAAGTGTAGACTTCCCAAAAAATCACGTCTACGTTTTAGAAGCTACTTTTTTCAAGTTTTGAGGGTCCCTGAATACGAAGCGTCTATTTAGCATCGTACGGCAAGGGTCGCTTCTGCAGATCTTGCTACAACGTCCTTCGTTGGAGCGAAACCAAAGCTTGATTACTTGTCCCAGCGCTGCGTCCCTGAAGTAACCTAAGATTTGCCGCCACACGAAGTGCATTTCGTCAATCCTCTATTATGGCTGCACTGCGGCAGTTACGGGAAGACAGCAGGTGTCTTATTGTCACTCGAATGTCAAGTCATACCGTTACAAGGGAATGAAGATCAGAAAAATATCATTTGCAACATCGACCAGTGGAGGGTGTTGTCGGCAAGGGGTGCCCAAAATATTCGATGCTAGATTTGCTCCAGGGCCACTGAAAGCACGCTTAGTGCGATAACAGGCCGGAGAGTAGGAGCAAGCGTTAGTGAGTTAGAGGGTAATTCGAGCACGGGGAAATCATAGCATAAATTCATCCGGCATAAAAGGGAGGGCAGGGAATTATCCCTGACAGTCATTCTGCCTAGTTTTGTCGAGATTTACAAGTGCTATTCCCGCGACGAGGATGAATGATGCAGTTTCAAGTCAGCCATGACATCTAAATGTCAGTATTTTGCCGGCATGCATTTGAAATTGTTACTGGGGCGAAGCTTTAAGGCCATCAGGTGGTTTGAACTGATCAGCGTGACCACTTCAAGCGATGAGTCTTCTTGCGCGAAGCATCTCTGTGGAACCCCCTGTTTGCATGAGCCCAGTTATCATGGAAATTATAACTTATAACTTGAGCTGTACAAATTGCTTGGGAATTATGACGCTGGGCAAAAGAACTGCTAGGAACCAGCTTCCTGCAGCAGGCATCACATGAGACTTGGCTCCGTGGTATCCTGCCAATCCAGTATTTATTACTTTCCCTGAGGAGAACCTCGACCTTTTAATGCTGCACAGTATGGACGCCTACACACTTTCCCCTTTTCTTCTGGTAGTTTTTAACCTTAGAATGGCTTTCACTTAATATAAAAATTGCTACTGTGTATCATGATACGAATTTACCCTTCTTCTTGGAACAGCTTGTACAATAAATCAAACCAATGCAAGTATCGTGACACGATTGTGTTTACAATACCAGTTTATTAAACTTTTCTTTTTCTTTTCTTTCGCTTTTCTTCCCGTTGTCTCTTTTCAGATGTACCAGGCACTGGACAAGGCTCAGGTAAGTCTGATTTTAGATGTCTGTGTCAACCTCTGTAACTCCAAACTACATGAGGGAAAAGCTTGAGTTGGGCAACTTCAACACCCTTCGGTCTGTCAACGTCGCTTTGGTCGATAGTCGTCACGCACAATCATCACTCGCGTGCCTAAGCCGACAGCCCGACTTCCCGCTAACGCAAACTGTCTTCGTGTTTCTCAATTAATTTCCCGCCCAATTCCGCTGAGGTACCAAGAAAGGTCCCGCGGCATGCCCGGAAGTCTCTGTTGACAGACACGCTGGGGTTGGCACGAATGAAATGGAAGCTTGCTGTCCTTATTTCGTTTGAGCATGACGGAATCTGTAGTCCCGCGACCGATTTTTGAAGAGTGTAAGGGATATTAAATGTATAAGGCAGCATGATGTTCTGGGATCTAGCGATATCAACATGTTGTTTAACAGCAAATAAATTAACGCTAAATGCGAATTTAACAGCCAAATGTAGACGTTTGCCTCTTCCCAAAGAATGACATTTCACTCCATTTGTTATACTGAAACATTTAAGTTGAAGTTACCTTTACGTTTAAAGCTTTCTGCTAGGATCAAGACCTTCAGGTCAAAGTCTGATAAGCCGATAACTTTACAAAATGGAAAACATGTTTGAAGGAAATTTCTTTCGGAGGAAGTTGATCTTTAAAGTGAACAGAAATTTGAATCGTTACCTCCATAGTTCCAATCAGATAGAGTGAACTGTGGAATGAGATTGTGGGCATAATTGTAGCTTTGATTGCGTGTGGCGAAAGTGTCTTCTCCGATCAGTGGCGTATCCAGCAGGAGTGGGGGAGTTCTCTCCCCCTCCAACAGACTTAAAATTAAAAGCAAGGATGTCAGGACCGTGAGTAAGGCTTATAATTTTTTTCTCCCTGACATCATGTTGAATTTGCCCCCAACTCCAAAAGCTGGACGCGCCGCTGTCTCCAATTTTGAAGAATTGATCTCAAACTCATCTCCAACGTTGGCCATTTATCGCCAGCGATGAGCACAGGAGAGTCTTGATCTCGCGCGGCATATGCGGTTGGTGAAGGCTTCTCCGTCAATAAAATCCATCTGCTTTTGCGCCTTTCGTCCGTTTTTTTTTTCTGTTTTCTCCTTGAGCAGCAGCAACCCCTCATAATCGGTTGAAACATGGAAGAAGGAACACAATACATGTAGTAGTTGGTTGGGAGTGCTCATTTTGTTGGTAGCGATGCGACCGTAACGAGGATATTTCCTTGTCGTTGGTGAAACAGCAGGATTCAATCCGTGTTGCTAAGAAAATTCCGCCCTCTCTTGGTCCAGCTCGAGGCTCATAACAGAACAGTCCTTTGATTTTGCTCAAGGTTGCCAAATACAGTGTCCGCATAGATTATAAAGGCTATAAATTTTTGTCCTAAAAGGAAGTTTTTTCTCTTTCCTGGTGAAACAAAATTCCAATAGTGTTGTCTCAAGCGTCTGTATTTACATGTAGAGATATGAGACCGTTCTCGACCCTCCCCTTCCCTAGTAGTCGAGGTTAACGGCCGGTAGTCTTTGCTTAGAAAGACGTGATCAATTCCATCTGTCATTACGTTTTTCACTTTGCGAACAAGCACGCAGAACTCGACTCCACCGAAATCGTTTCCGTCATTTGCAATTTTGTGAACTAGCACCAGGATAAAAAAATCACACTTTTCCTTACCATTTCCGACATTTTTTTAACAATGCTTATAACATGCACTGGAATATTTCCACAGTCCCGGAAGTGTGAAAACCAATTTAAAGGAAGATCGCTGGCAGGGCCAACAAATGGAAAACCTCATCGGGTATTCCGGCATTGGGCAATGACGAACTGCTAAAGGGGTCGATATGTGGCCTGTTCTGCCCTGGGGTAGAAAACTCGACTATTTGACACAATCAGGGGCACAAACCTAATCAGGCAGCGGGGGAAATTGATTGGAAAACAGGGGAACGCCGGGAGACCCCAGACGCTCTGAGTTATTCGATTAATTATACGATTAGCTTGACTGCAGTCACGCCTGATTCCCCGCGACGAAATGAGTGTACCTGAGTATAGGTGGGAATTTTATGGTCTACTTTAGGCAGGCGATTGATGTGTTACTCATGTCGCAGTCAAATTGAACTGCAGCAGGTGGTTTGCTGGATCAGAACCGTATCTAATTTTGTACGGGTAATGGCTTGGTGCATTGCTATTCTAACACTTCTGTTGCTTGCTTTTGGCTTACAAAAGTACTTCGCCAAGATTTTTCAGGGGGGGGGGCATTCGTAAGCATCAAACTGAAAAACAATGGTCGATAGTGGGGAGGGGCTCAGTTCCGCGTTATTTTTCAAGCAAAACGTTGATATCAACCCGCTTCCTCCTTTTTTCCGTCCTTTTTAAAGTTTTCATTTTTCGGGGGGGGGTTAAGTGCCTCCATGCGACGCCCTAGAACTCACTGTAATATCGCTGGAGAAGAAGTCATGGACGGCTATAGACCATTCAAGGGAGACCATTATCTCAGGAGACGCCATTACTGTGATGACACCAAACTTGAGCCCTTTTCTTACTTCATTTCGAACACTGAAGGGATGCAAACTGGATGTCACAAAAAGTGTGCAGCGAAATTCACTTGCGTGGAAATGCTCAACTTATGCGAGTTCGCTTCTCCAGTCTTCGATCGGTATAGCACAAGTTTGCATTCGTGTCTGCGTTTGTGTAAAGTGTAAATCTCCTTTGACTTGACGCACTCAAGCATTTGGTGAGCTCATCACCATTACTGATTGAAGAAGAATACGCATGTAACGCGTGCGCACCACCTGCACATGAGCATCACGCTGTCAGCATCCTGAGGTGTTGTCACCTCAGTTATGGCTTTTTCTTCTGGTTGTCCATTTAGGCTACAGTGTTCTTTAGCCACTACATTGGAGTTTCCCACTTGCTATCCTCAATCTCAATAAGCCATTTGCGAGTTAAATTTCAATAAAATCTGGCACACTGAGTTATCTGATCGCACATAAACATAACAATTTGAATTCCCCATACTAAAGACGCTGTTGCTATACCTCGTGATTCGGGGCAAGCTTTTGCTTAGCGACCACCATCTCTGGAATGGACTGGCTCCTTTGTGCCCATCTTTTACATTGAGAACAGTGTATTGTTGTGAGGTGTCTCTTATATAACTAAGGAAAGGCTTGCCCCGAATTACGAGGTAAAGCAAAAGTGGCGTTAGTATGGAGAATTCCAATTGTTATGTTCACGTGAATTTAAAGAACTCAGCGTATACCCGGCAACATATGGGACAGAGGGGTACCCCTCTCACCTGTCCAATCCCTATACACACTCTAGACTATTGTTACCTAACACACACCCCCCAGAAATCTGTAAAGAATTCCTGAGATTCCGATCAAACAATGACCAACACAAAGGCGGGGGGGGGTTCTCTCCATCCCATATCTTACTTCAAATGACTCAGCGTACCAGATTTTATTCAAATTTAAGTCGCAAAAGGCTTCTTCCTTTATCCTGACATCAGGTAGTATACTACCCAGGGAGCTGAGATGGTTTCAGGAATTTTCAGGTGTTTAGCCCAATGTTCAGGTATAATGATAAAACAGCGCTTTGAGCATCAATTTTGATGGATATGCACTTTATAGAAATATCAATGCAGTATTATTTCTCCTATGCAGTGTGTGGCCAGGCCCGGTCAGCGCTGCATCATCCCAGTGCCGGGGCGACGGGGAGCTCTGCGCCGATGCGACTGCACACTGGGCTTCAGCTGTCAGTATCGCCCTGACGATGGTCGATATCTCTGTGATGCCGACAGGATGATGTGAGTCCTCCCCGCCCGTCTAAACGTCACTCATTATACTGTTATCTCTGTCGTGGGCGTTTACCTATAGTGCGCCTCCAAGAGTTTGCAACGCGTTGACCTATCACAGAGCGCGAAATCTGTCGACCGTTTCCAAACGTGAAGCGGGTCGACAGATTTTGCGCATTGTGATTGTTCAACTGTGAAACGCCCGTAATGTGCATCTGGCATAGATTTCTTTCAAAGGATTTATTCAAGGTTAACTTTTCAGTTTTGCAGCTTGAGAGTAGAAAAGGAATTAATAACAATTTACTGACAAATTAGCATATGTGTACTCTAGCGAATTATCTAATTTTGTACTTTAATATACCTTAGTGTTTTTAATCTTGGTTTTGAAAACGAAACCGTTGAATTTGGACGTAATCTTAACATAGTTAGATGCCATCCAAATCGACACTTCACATTTAATAAAAACAGATTTTGGGAACGAAATCAAAATGACTTCGTAGCGTGAAAAAAAAACGTCTGTGGTGTTGTCGATCAGAGGTAATCCGTGGAAGGTTTAGCACTCACGTGGGCGTCGCCCGTGTTCTTAAATTTAAGGCATGCGTGCAAGTTACAACACATAGCCTAGCTGGTCAGGGAAAAAAATGAAACGCCTGCGCACGACCTGCTGAGTGCAAGCACTATGCAATATCGCACCCCAGTAAACACTTGTAACTCTGGTTGCCGAACCAACTTGAAGTATAGGCCTACAATTTTATTGTGAGCAGGTCCGAGTAAGATTACCCTGCACGGTATATCCCAGAGGTTGGTTACAAGTTACCCTGAAGCCAGCCTTCACGGTCGAACTGTGGGCACAGTATGACTGTGTTCAGAATATGCATGCATATCTGCAGCTCTCAGCGTCAATTTAGACAGGGCGAAGCCGTAAAAAGTGACATCTCTCCGACGCAAAAACTCATCTTTAGATATATACAAGTAAAGAAGTCAAGCATTGCATGGTGAAAGGTACAAGAGATGTAGTCTTTCGGGTACGCCATGGAATCAATCTCTTTGGGAAGGAGTTCCTTTAAGAACTGCACCTCTTCCAAAAGAGATTGATTCCATGGTGTAGCTGCAAGCACTTCTCATGGTTAAATGCACTAAATTCTAATCAAATAAACGCTTTCAATGTCTAAATAAACGCTGTGATTAAAATAACTTTGGTGAGTATTGCTCCTAACGTACGTGACTATACAGCCAACCATGCATTCCTAGCAACAAGCATTCGATGAAAGTTACCCCCACGCCAAGTTTTCCTACGGTTGCAATCACTCTGTCCCTAAAGAGTTTCCACTGCCACAGCTACGTCAGTTGGGGAGCACGCGGAAGGCGTCTGCGTCTTGGGAAAAGCAAAGCGCCGTTTCGTGACAACTGTATCACAGCAATTACACTTTTTACACTAAATGTTCATGAATACCTAATAGAGGTTTCTTTAAATAAACATGAACTGGTTTTTTTTTGTCAGAGCTGCACGTAAAATTGTGTATCCCGTATCTGTCATATTTCTAATCATTTCCTTTTGGGCATTTGAAACTGGCCAAAACACGAACCTGTATTGTTACCAGCTCCATATAAATCTCAGATTTGACCTACATGTTCAAAATAAGTCTCTGTGATGTGCTGCACAGATACCCCTGGACAAGTAATCGTGATCCCTATAGAACCAGAATAATAAATTTTCATATCATCAAGCTGAGTAATACCAGAGAAGAAAGCTGCTGCAAAAGTTGGACCATGGAGTTCTTTTCAAAACTGGATTTGTTTACAGCCTGAGTTTTGGACGTGGTGAAGACCCCCCCCCTCTATTTCTGGGCCTTATTTTTGAGAAGATGCACTTGCTATGTACATCTCGACTGAATCTCCAAGAATCAGTTCGCCACACAATTTTCAAATATGTACCTCTTCCGCAATGTGATACAAGATTCCAATTTCTCCATTCACAGTCAATATTTCATTTTGTCTCTCTTTTCTCAGCAGCGACCCAGACATCCGGAAGATCTTCTTCTAGACACCTCATGTTGTAATGACACAAGCCCAACCGATGAACCTTTCTACCAGTTTTGTTTCAAGTTGACTGTGTGAGACACTACCCAAGTGCGCCCTGTGCCGGGAAAGAAGCTGTGAGGGTGACTCAATGGCAGACACCACACCACCCCGAAGATAGAGGCAGTGAAATCGGGGAATACGTGATTATTTGAAATTTGCGTGACATTTGTATTAAGAATATCAGATTTACCCACTCGTATACCAAACGGGACCAAGAGAGGGTGCTATTTTTTTCTAGCAACCAAGGCTTCTTGATGGGAACTGCACTTTGCTGGTTAGGGAACAACTACGAAATGCAAGCGTTGCGTTCACAATGCATCGCTTGCAACAAAATAAGCACTCCCCACCAATATGGCTCTTTTCAACCAATGAGGGGGTGCTGCTTAATTAATTAAGGCAGATACTGGAGCTAGAATGGGCTCATTAGCTGTAGGACCTTTAAGAACTCCAAAAGTCAATTTAGCATTTTAATTGTGGGCTTTAATAATCATGTTAAACATAATTACAGTGTAGTAATTATAGTAGTCACATGTTGACCTTCTAGCGGCATTAAAGATTTCTGAAACTGGCATAATTTAATTGGTCAATGAAAAATCATTTATTTTAAGTGTCTTTGGATGGGGAACCTTTTCTGAATCTCCGTAGCAGCGTGCTCACGCTTCCTACCCCAGACAAGTCTACTTCATATTAGGCCTAGGCCTATATTTTGTTCAACGGCTGTCGATACTAAGGTTCCAATTAATAATTTTCCTAAAGAAGGTCCTCTTAGGTACCCTTTTATGTTTTATCGATCACAGACAGAACAATTATATTTAATGGGGTGTTTTGAGTTTATTATTTTTGTTTTTGACAACTTCTTACAAACTTGCCGAATTGTATGATCTCATTGTCTATAAATGGACCTTTATCGAGTCAATAAATCTTCTTCATTTTAATTTAAATCGACACACTTGGTTAATTGCATTATAGTTTGCTTTTGGTAGTGTCTTTAAAACAACATTAGCCATTTTGACATAACAAACTGATAAAAACAGTTCTTAGTGATAAATATTAAGCCGTACGCTACACGAAGCCCGCCAACTGATACAATTGGTACAAACTTAGGTTATCTTACCTATTTGTGGTGAGCTTTCCATCTTCAAGAGCATTGTGCAGATCACTCAAATCTTGAATAAAGATACACATAATTCATAATAGTTGGTATTTTGTCCCCGAGCCCAATCCCTAAAGGACCCTGAGTGGGACACACCAGAGGGACTCCCCCCTTTGTCGATAACTTTTTTTTAAATTTATTAATTTGTTTTGCCAAGGAAAACCTTACCTCTTCACCACTGCCATCCCTTCCGAAGCCAAGTTACTAATTTTTTTTTCGTCGCAACTGAGCTGCGAAGCCCACAGAGAGATCATGTTGGAGATTCCGTGGCGTATCCAGCGGGGAGGGAGGTAAGTCCCGCCCCGTCCCAAGATACGTTGCCCTTCTAAGTTTTGCTATTACTTTTAGAGAATGAAAAGGCCAGCATTTTAGGAATAGCAAAATCACTTTTGGGGATAATAGTGGGGATCCTTTCAAGAAACGGAAGGTGAGATTAGTAAAATTACTATTTTGCCCCTCAGATCGAAGACCCAGATACGCCGCTGCACCATGATTCCAAGGCCGTTATATAGATCAGTCGTGTCTTCATATGAACATAATTAATTAGCATAATTATTGTCATCAATAGGGTATCCAGGTTTGAAATTTGGAGTCGGGGAATGATTGCTTTCTGGAAACGATTCAGGTCAAGTTATGTGGCTTTTCTAAATCTACTTTTAGACCCTTGAAGCAAACCTGGTTATGTAAGCTTTCTACGGTAGTGTAAAAACCCGTGAACGCAGCCAATCGCATGTACGCCTACCTTCTTGTGGGGGACTTCCGGCTTGTGAAACGTTCTAATTCCGGCGAACCGAAACAGCTTCCAGTGGTGGCGTTCCAGTTATTCGTCTTGTGAGCGCCCTCTCGCATATCAACAACACAACAACGTCTTGACCAAAACTCAGTGCTTCTACTTTCAAGGAAAATTCCTTATTTTAAGGAAATTTTTGCTTTCGAAAGAAGTTTTAAGGAAATGAAAAAATCTAAGGAAATTTTGAGGAAATGCCCCGAATCTGAAGTAATTATAAGGAAATTATTAAATTCTGAACAAATTCTACAAACATTCTCAAAATAAGCAGCAAAATTTGCATTTCAAACTCTACAGTAATATTCTGCCAGTCTGATTTAGGATGACAGGAAACAAGACTAGTAGAATAAAACTTTCTGCGCATGCGCACAAGTTTGTCTGTTGTCATGCAGATCAATATCACCACACATGATCCACAAAGCCTGATGTTTTGGTTCAAGACCGCGAGTTTGAGCATTGTTCTGACCTCTGCTTATATCATCTAGCAAACAAACATGGTAGTTTTGGTAGTATATTAGGCTTTTTGGTGGTTAACTAAATAAAAAAAATAAGAAAATCGGGAGGAAAATAAGGAAATTTGGCTCTGGGGATAGGGAAATGTTCATTTTGACTGTGGAAGCACTGCCAAATAACTGCTTTTCAGTCCGCGCGCCTGCGCGTATAACCAGTGGAGCAAATCCAAGACCTAAACCTCCAAGGCAACAGATTTGGGATGCGCTCAAACGATTGGGCCGTCATTGAAATGGGGCATTAATACTGTCTACACCCTGAATGGCCACACGCTTTTTTTTTTTTTATATATATATTTTATGACGCAACAGTGGACTTCTTGTACTTTCCCACGCAAAATGATTCTTGAAAGCAGACTATCGAAGCTTAAATCATACTTAAGTCCGACCTGCACATACATGTACATGTAGACCAAAGATCGTAGCGGTATTCGATCTTTGACATGGACTCATCAGCTTCAGAAGGCTCTTTTCAGAGTTACGATTATAGCCTTCATTCAAGTCGGAAGTCTCAGGCGTGTGTGTAATAATTATACCCGTTCCCGGCCGCATCAGCACAATGAATGTGGAGTGCGCTCGCGAACGTAGCAGGCAGGACTTGCACGCACTTTCACTGGTACGATACCTCGGCAGGTAAGTTGACTTACATGTATAACTATAAGTTATTTATGCCTTCCTACTCCTCCAGTTCACTGAATTTCGTGTACAGAGACAGTTTGAAGCAACCAGTAAAGACGAATACTTTGTCTTTCCACCGAGACGTACCGGTAGTATATGTACACAGTCATGTAACTCCATGGACACCTGCCATTTACGGTACGCGACGCTGTAAATGTACATAATGTAAAAGTGACAGTGAAGTTACGTAAGTTACACATGCAGGGGGCCTACGTGTACACGAACGTACAGTTCTTGTGGTTGTTTTACAAGGGTTAGAGCACGGACCCGCTGCTCAGTTGTGGTTAGATGTTACATTTAAGGAAATCACTCCTTTTCCCTTGCAGTTAATAATAATATCAGCTGTCAGAAAGTGATAGCATACCCTTAAAGTTAACCCCAACAGTCCGGAATGCTATGCTTGAAAGTACTACTTAGTAGTAAAGTGTAGTACTCAGCCCTGTCTCTTGTAAGAGGACATGACATTAGTAATCTCTGAAGCCATAAAATACAATAGAGAAGACAATGTACCATACAGTGCTGTGGCACTATGAATGCATGGTTTCATTGTTCTCTGTACGAGTAACAATGGAATAAACCTATCCAGAAATAGTAATTTGTAGCGCTAGTTCCTTCAGGCTCAGAGTGTTATGTAGTATTTTGTAGTAGTGAGTACTCTAAGCCAAACAATGCCCGATACTGTAAGGGTTTAAAGTCAAATTAAGCAGCGATTTAAAGTCAAATTAAGCAGCGAAAATTATTGAAACATAACTAGATTTATGGAATTTCCATTATATGCTCCATTTATTTTTTGTGTGTCTTATCTGGTTACACTAACACCCCTTTGTTCATGGATATCGCCAGCTGGACACACTTCATGCCCCCTCCCCATTTCCAAACTCTGGGACCTAACCCCAAACCGTATTACATGTAAGTGCATCACCGGTCAACCCCCCTGCTATTCCTCTCAAGTTTAAGAGGTCACCAGACATTCCCATTACAATACTAAGCATTCTGTGGCTCAAGTTCTAGTACATGATTGTAATATCTTTTGAGGTAGATGGAGGTCAAATCCCTCAAACAATGGTTGATGCATTCAATTCCAAGTTTATGTCTCACTTTACAAGTATTAGGACATGTATAAATATATCATAGGCCTACTTAATGTACTCCATCAGATGAATAGCAAAGAGTTGTGTTTCACAGGTGTCACCCCACCTGGTGCTCTGGGGTGTGAACAGGGCTCAGTTCTGGGGCCCAGCGAACTTTTAACATTACTGATCTCCTTGCATTTGAATTTACTCTGTCATAAAGCTGAGGGTGTGTACCGTACATGCACACGTCTATGTTTACACATGTATGTATGTTAACACGTTATATGTTTTTGAGTTGAAGTGCACCCCCAAGCGGCAAAAGCAAGGCAGATGGAGTGAAGGTTTCCAAGTGGGTTCTTGCACACGTTCTGCATGTACGCCAAGACCCTACATTAAGGAATAAATTCATTACGTGTACAATGTAGTCAGCGTGCTCCGCATCAAACGCAACAGCGACACCATTATAAACGAGGGCCTATGCGATGAGTACTTAAAGCATGGGGGAATAAAACACAAGAAACAAGCCCTCTTTTGTTCCGCTCGGAACGGATAGGAATGACATTATTGAACTCCAGAGTGATCTCTGTGTTCACCATCATTGATGGGTCTTAAAAAGAAAATAGGTATGGTTTTAATTATTATAAAAAAGTGTGTCCTTGTGTACCAGTACAAGGAGGACACAGGTGCGGTGTGACATGTACATGTACCTCAGCTGATGAGCCAACTGGACCATCATGACTCACCGTGTCAGCTCCAGTCTGGACCTCTGTACTAGTACATGTACAGGTACATGTATGTGCGCATTCAATTGGAAAAGTTTACTCACATGCACCATCATGGTAACACTGAAACCAATGTATTGTGTACTTGTCACAGAAAATGTGGGATCATGGAGAAGTCCTCCATTCTTAAGTCAAGATTTACAATGTAGGTCTACATGTATGTGTACGGTACAATACAGTACATGTACAATGTACATGTACATACGTACACACACCGCTACTTGGATCCCACATGTAAAATGAACCTACATGTAAAATGATAAACTTGGCAGCCAAATTTTATAGCTTGCAAATACATGTACAGATGTGTAAACACCTTGCTGGGCTAGCACAACTTGGTGGGCTGTCAGGCTAATTCTGTCCTGTCTAGATAATGTACGATACTTGCAGCCGTACATGTGCAACATGCAGATTGGAGAACTTTTCACTTAAAATTCAAGGAACCTTGTGCCTGAATCAACCAGGCCATGCTTCCCTTTGCATTCCTGCATCAGTGACTATGCTCCATTTTTCTACTTGTTGATTCTCACCAGACATTTTTTTTGATAAGTGTAAGCATACAGGTACACTGTACATGTACATGTATGTACATTTACCTGTTTACAGTACTACCAGCACTTAGCTGGAGGCTTTCAACTGAAATCACTGTCAGGCATCAAATTTTGGGTAAAGTTGCCTTTGATTTGGAGTTGAAAGTTAATTTATACTGGCTGGTGAAATTTCTTAACCTCATTAAAAATGAAGAAATGCAATTTTGGGCATGCATGAGTCTGTTTTCATTACAAGGTACATGTACACTGTACATGTTCTTGTACAATGTACCAGGTTGGGTGTCATGGATCCATTCAGGCAGCTCCCACAGTGCGATAAAGAAGTCTCCTTTTTTTATTTTCTTCACCCAAATTTCCCATGGGTGCAGCTGTAGAAGCCTGCCTGCCTGTGTCTCGCTGAGTGGACACGTACATGTACATTTACATTTACATGTATGTCCCTCAATGTACCGGTACATGTAATATCCCCAGGCCCCCCCCCATGGCATGACTGACACTCAGATACGTTGTACCATTAAGCTATTGTACAACACTCAGTTTTATTCTGATATTTGCCCTCTGACATTTTGTAATAGCTGTGTTTTCCTTTCATATTACAGATGTACTTCAGTAGCAATCATGACAGAGTGTAACCGTTTGAAAGCAGCCCTCGTACTGGTTCTTCTTTCTTTCCATGGAATGACAGGTGAGTTTTCGCCCATTTATTGTTTATTTAGTTATTTCTTTTATTACAAAATACAGTGTGCCACATACATGTACCTTGTGGCCTGATAGGCCAAATGCCGGTGACTGTTACAAGTTGTTACATGCTGTACAGACACACATGTACATGTAAATACTCACAAATTCGAGTTGAATATAAACGAAGTACATGTAAACTATACAATAAAACATAACAGTACAACAACCCATCAACAGTATTGCTGTTCGGCAAATAATTTACTCTAGAGTTATTTATCATGAGAGACCTGATTGATTTTTTCTCTCTCATACTGTTACTGCTGAGAGTGTTTCCATGTACATGTAGGACTTACATGTAGTCAACTTTTCATGTATACATCCTACTGGTACAGTACTACATGTACAGTGTATAACATTTTACATGTGCAGTGGATGTGATCTTTGGAAAAATCTTTAAGACCTATTTACCGGTTACCATCCATGTACCTGAGAGAGTTTGCTCATTCAAAGCTCACTCTGTGGGTGGTTTACAACAAAGGATACTGATTGCAAACACTTTTTCCATTTCTTATGAAATTGAAGGCTCCAGTTTTATTGACTTCAACTTTCACTCATTGTACTAGTACCCTATACACCTGTAACAATCTGTATCACTGTGTAAGTTGCACAATTAATTTGCTCTACGAACAAACTTTTGGAAATGTGTGAGTTAATTTTCCACTTTTTTCATTTTGTACATGCAGTGAAAGATACATGTATCACTGGGAATACAAGAATGGTTGTTGATTTGAAAGTACATGTACAAGTCATACACATGTTCTGAATCAGAGGCCTGGAGATGATACAGGTTCATTCATCTGACTGTGAAATTTGTCTTGCAATAACCCCGATGTCAAGTTTCCAGATGCCCCATTTAATTGTTGTGCTTTTCTTTCTAAAGTGTTGGGGCAGCATTCCTGCCAGCTGAAGTGCTCAAATGTGGGCACCTGCTTCTCATATGGGGGAGTTGTAGCTGACAGTGCACCCGTGGAGGAATGCCTGTGTCCAGAGAACTTTGCTGGTTTACTGTGTGAAGGTACGTGTACATGATCATTAATCCTGTAATTGACGTACTTTTTATTTTTTGTTTATTTTTTTCTGATCATCCAACTGTGCTCTTAGCATCAATTACTGGATGGTAATGAGTAAGGAAGACAATGAAGAAATGTTCAGTTTTAGAGGTGGGAGGAAAACCCTGGATGTATGTTTCGGGGGAAACCCACGGACTCGGGTAGGGACTGAAAACTCAATCCACATGTGGACCGAGCTGGATTCGAACCTAGGCCCCCAGAGGTGGAAGGCGTGGAAAGAAACACTGCGTCAACCTGACTCCATACACATGGGCCAGCATGCATGGAACCATGAACTAGGAACAGCACAACCTGATCTTCTTCTTGCGTATGAGATCCCACACTGCTACGTCACATCAGGCAGCTTCCTCAGCCAAGCCACGGTCTCTTGAGTTGGGTTGGTAAGGTCAGGGGGCCCCCAGGTCTCCTAATTAAGTTCCGTGCAACTGAGCAGGATGTGATCTAGGGTGTGCTCAAGGGAGCCACATGGGCAAGCTGCAAAAGGTCAGAGACCCCAGCGATGTACCTCCTTGTTGACGTCACAGAACCTGAAGCCTTAAGGCAAATTCCAGTCACCAGGAGCAAAACTTGGCTATCATCAGCACAGTGCTTCTTAAATTGTGGTTTTTCTGTGCATGATATGGTTGGTATTATTTCTTCTCCCAAATCTCCCTACCATTTAATTTCCTGGCAAGTTAAAATCCTCTCTGTAGATGCAAACAGTGACATTTGTTTGTTTGGTCCTGACTTTCAGAACCAGCGTCATACATTTACTTGGAGTCGACTGCTTACACTGTGCCGGAAGTTGAAGGGGAAATTGTCATTTCCGTAGTTCGGGATGGTGATGTGTACCGACGTTCAACAGTCCGTAAGTGAATAGAACTGTTTTTATTCATGGAGAGGGGCAGTGTCTCTCTTGGCATGGTGCAAAGCCCTTTGGATAAATCTGAGGAGACATCATTACTTTGGCAGCTAATATGCTACCGGTACGCCCAACTTGATGTGCCTGTGCGTATTGACATTTCACATGACTGACCAAAGAGGTATTGTCAGAAACACATTTAACTCATAAGTATAAAAGTGCCTCCAAAGGCTCTAGTGTACACTTTACCATACACCTTACATAAAGGCCTTTCACGTTTGGCAGTCTATACTGGAGGAAAATGTCCATGTGCATAAAATTCCGCATTTATTATTTTTTTACTTCCAAATCAGGAGTTGTACACTACACAGTTGGTACATGTACAATGCACTGCCAAGATTTGCTGTGAAAAAGCTGTTTTTAACTTGGTCAATTCCCTACATGTATGTTTGTTATACTGGTATATCCACTTTTAAAATTGCCGTACTGCATATTATACATGTACATGCAATAAGAAGCATTCATGTGAATATTCATGACCAATTTTCAACTGAATATGCACAAATCTGAGGCACTTGTGAAGGAAACATGTTACTGTGTGAAAAAAATAAATGCATAAAAGAACTGAATTGCAGTTAAGCTCATGTGTGGCACTCAGGTGTGCATTTTTTACTGGGAGCACATCTCGCGTCACGCATCCATAAATTTGAGCTTATGACCACACTTTGGCAAGTCCTAACACCCATTGATCAAATTGATCTCACCACTTGCATGAGAATGTGGTTCCTCCGCAGTAACAGTTTCTGTGTTTCAGTCTGTAGTTCCCTCAACCAAAATTCCTTACGCGACCATCATGTACAGATACGTTAGACTCTCAGTGACTGTCAGTGTCCGTCAATTTCTCGCCTTTCAGAATTACTAACTTACGCTTTAGACGCCATGTCCAACGTCGACTTTGAGAGTCATTTCGAGTTGATCATCTTTGAGCCCTTCTCCGAAGTCCAGAATGTGACGCTCCAGATCATTGACGATTCGACCGCTGAGAGCTTCGAGACATTTGGTGTCTCCCTCCATAATCCAACCAATGGGAGCTTGCAGTATCCCAGTGACAGTGCAGTGGTGTATATACTGGATGATGATGGTGAGCAGAAATGTTTTGTTAAAGATACATGCGCCTTGACCAGACTTGAACCCCTAGCTCTTCTCACTTTCCCATCAGTGGATAAGTTTGCAACTCTGGACAAAACGTTTTGTTGTGAATACAGCGGAACATGGTTATAACAGCATCCTTGGGATTTTAAAGGTTTCCTTATCATAATAGTTACATGTACATGATAATACCTTGTATTATCAGTAATGGAAGAACAAAGACTTGGGTCTGAAAATTGTCCGTGTTATAAATATGACCTTGTGTTAGCAGTGCTCTTTTTATCTGTGTTTAACTGGTAATCTGGTTTTGTGATGTTGAGTACACCTGCACATGTACATGTATGTTCATGATGGAGGTTTGAATAACATTCATGACTAACCCTTACACTGTCTGATTTTTACATAGAAGATATTGCTTTGAAAACTCTTGTGCTGAAACAAAACTGAAATCATAAATGCATGTACTGTAATTGAGGACCAGGGGTGTTTAGATAAGAGTTTTAATATAATAGGACCTACATGTATGTCAGAGAGGGCACATTTTCTGAAATTTGGACCTCGTCAGGGATTTGGAGAGCACAAACATGTATGCAGTTGTGCATTTATAAATCATGCTCAGAGGAAAAATGTGAGCAGGGAATGGCAAATTGAGGCAGGGAATGAGTTCATTCACAACCCTGACAACCCCCCCTCCCCACGCCTCTCCTGTGCATCACATGGTTGGCGTTAGGCTGACTGGTTTTCCTGAAGTGGCCCAAACCAGGATGAATCTGCAGTCAGTTATATTTTTCCGACATCTCAAAAGCGGTCCACATCATGGGCATGTGAAGACCTAAAATGAGCCGCAAAATTTATTACAAGTCATTTGTGAAGTAGGCCTATATTTATTCTTGTGCGACATTGGTTCACACAGGCCATGGTTCAGTAAGGTTAATGATTTGGACTTGTGCCACCGGAATAAAACGCAAACTTGTCCGTTCTAAGCCCTGTGACTCATCAGACTGGTTTTTATGTCCAGTTTCCTTGGCATGAATGGATATTTCTGTTCACTCTGGATGGAATGCCAGTCAATCACAGGTTGCTCCCCAGCTAATGCAGTTGATACATGTAGGCCTACTACTGGGTGGAGAGAGGCAAGCAAGGGGTGTGTCTTGCCCAAGGCCACAACACGCAGCAAGCGGCTGCTAGCTGTTTTCAGCTCCGACCTCCTGATCCCACGAACCACTGGTTGGCATACATCCCTCTGTGCCTCAGGAATATGTAACCAGTTCCAACACCAGTAAATGCTCAACCAAATAAAATCTCCTCTACTACATGTATGTTGGTGTTGTCGAGATTTGTTAGAGAGCAGAGGTAACAGTTGAGGGTGGATGTTTGAGCTGTCCTTGTCACAGTCTTCATGGTGAAAATGAGGCAAATGCTGAATAGCTTGTTAAAATCCTTTTCTCTCGACAGCAAGATCATTCCAGGTTTTCCCTCTTCAGTCGACGATCAGAGTGCCCGAGAACATCAGAGTCGTGGAAGTTGACCTGCTGAGATCGGGGAGGCCGAACAGGGTCATCAACATCAGTAAGTCGACAGTTTGTCATTGTCATTCAACAAACTCCTTGAAAGACTGATGACTGTGGTGTACATTGTAGATCTTTGATGTCCAAGGCTAATTTTGCTTCTTTCCTTGCATGGTTGTCAGCAAGCCTTTATGTACAAGCTTTTATATCCTGAGATGTTGCATGTGGATTACCACACATTGCTGAGTGTTGGAGCAAATTACAGAAGTAACGGCGTACCTCTGAAATGACAGACCTGTTTTGGTTTTAAAATTGAACAGAAGACACATGTATCTCTAAATCCATTGGTGGATCCCCCTTTCCCAGGCTCAACAAATCTTTCTGTTTTGGAAACCAATGACTGAAAGGCAATTGTATTTCTCTTCCTACAAAAAGCATATTATAAAAGCTATCTAATTATTTTCATATGTACACATGTACAATTATTAACAATGGACAAATTCGCGGTGACACCATGTGGATAAATTTCTCTTTTGTGAGTGTGTGTGGTTCTGAGAAGAACCGGGGTCATTTCTCTTTTGTGAGTGTGTGTGGTTCTGAAAAGAACCAGGGTTCTCAGTGAACCGGGGTTCTCAGTGTATATATCTCAAACAAAATGCTGCATTTTTATCCAAAAGTATTTTATGATTTTCATCCAACTTCTCTCCCCAGAGCATAATCCAAAAGTTGCTGTAAACAGCCCCGTAAGTGGCATTTTCACGGGTATAATTTCCAAAAGGGTGTAACTGGTCCCCTAATGTTTTAACTGACGTTTGACCACTGGACCAGCATTATGTTAGAACCCTGATTCACATGTACATGTAGATGTGGAGGAAAACTCTCACATCTCCTCTCCTAAATTGCAGCTGTGTCTCCTTTGAATGAGAGTAGCTACTACCGTCTCGCACCGAAGGGCGACTTTGCTTTCCTGACGGGAAGAATGCAGGTGTTTCAGTCTGATCAGTACCACCTGTCCATACTTGTTGAGATTCACGATGACCAGTTGCAACAGGGGACCAGGGAGTTTACCATCATGTACCGATTGAAACAAGATGGGCAGAATATCAACGGCTTTGTCAGCATTATCATTGATGATGATGATGTCGCTCGAGATTTAGACCAAAGTAAGAGATATTTGGTTGCTTTTGCATGTATTTTGAATATATGTACACGTACATGTAGCTGGTACTGGTGGGAGAATCAAGGAGACCATGAAGGGGGCCCCATTTCCCCATTTTTTCAACTTGAGGATGATTCCCCCCCAACACACACAAGTGTGTATTTGCCTGCAACTGGGGACCCCTTATTGTTCCTCTTTTGTTTGTACTTTAACATTTGTAGAAGACCACCCATATGTTTTGTACACAGTTGTCAATCGGGGACCCTCTGTCAATCGAGGACCTTATTGTCCTCTATTGTTCAGGGTCCCCAATTGAATGCAGAAACAAACTCACACACACACACACCTTTTTCAGGTCCTGTAATGGCTGATACCAGATGTTCTCACAAATGCCCCCTTCCACTTTGAAAATCATCCCACTGCCAGTGATAGCTACAAATATGGCCCACTCTGTCTTTGACCTTTGTAATCAGAACTACATGTAGTAAAATGGCACAGGTTGACCAGCTCAGTTAAACTACTTAACTACTTTGTGCGGGGCCCATTTATACACGTTGATTCTGCAGTTGATTCCTTTTTTTTTCTGTTTTCAAAATTCATTAAAAATTCCTAACTTCATTTAATACTGGATGTTTACTCCCACACGAATGACTCTCTGGTGAATACTCTAATCTGACAGACAACATTTACACGTATTGACCCCCGGGTATTTCAGCCAGGACTGCCGCCTTGTAAAAAGAGCCCAGATTGTGTAATGTTATGTAAGTTTCTTTTGTTCCCAAAACCGGCACAAGGCACTGCTGGCGCCTTTTCCATAGGGGCCAGATTAGCGTGCAGCGGTATTGTATCGCTCATCACTGGAGTACTTTTGTCCCCGGTGGTAATCCGCTCACGCTGAATGCCACAAACAGTGTTCTTTCAAAACAATGACGGATTTCCTCTGCTATTGACAACTGAAAAAAATGTTGGCAATTCCCAGCAGCTCAGTCTTTTGTTCCAAGCACTGTCTTCACTTACAAGGCAAAGCTCTTTTGTCTGGCTTCGGGCTCCCCAGCCTTGTGTATTAAGTCTATATCCCCAAAACCGGGTACTCTGGCACAAAGTGGTTAAACCCACCCAATATCACAGGGCTCTGAGAGTCTGGTTTCCTGACCTAACTAGCCTCTGGTACATTCTTATTTGATTGCAGGTCAGGTAGGCCCCCATTAACAACTGAATGTCTGTAATGATCCCATTTCTGAAATGGAATTGATAGTCATATTCCATATTTTCAGTTCTGAGTGGGCTTTTTGATTCACTCTGACAATTGGGGCTGCCATTTTTGCCATTTTTTACTAACTTTGCAATTTTTTAATTCATTTAATTTATTTATGTTACTGGCACATCCAAGCATCATGAATAACGTAGATGACTCTTCAGATGGTTTTACAAAGCAAAAAATCCTTGATGTGTTTGTGACATTGGGCCAGCTGCTTGCATGACCTGTTTTGAATTTCGGTCAGGTCAGGAAAAGCAGGGAAAAAAAGGGAATATTATTTACTTTTTTTAGCAATTATTTCCAGGTCCTGCCTCTCCAATACAGTCAACGTTACTGTTCTTTGGCCACCTACCATACATCACCAGTGAGGGAGACAGGCTACAGATTCCAATCTTCCGACTTGGTAACCTCAATTTGACGAGTCATATTGGTCAGTAAAATTCCTACTTGGAATTCTTATTTTGATTGTGTGATTTATTTTCCCAACCAAGAAGGTAGATTTTATTTCTGGTTGGAGCTTTCAGTCCCGTCAACTTGACTGAAGGGACAAATCAGTTGAAGTCAAATACCTGCCTCTGAAGATGGCTAAAATAGAGTCCCCAGTCTAAGGTAAACTTCCAAAATCCAACATTTGAACCGACGTGTACTTGGACATGTAGTTATTTTGTTTGAGCTTTTTCAATTTTATCAGAACTGCAGTGTACAGAGAAAATACCAGCTATCCTTGTTTGCAAAATCCCCACCACCCCCATATTTCGTTTTTGATTTGCAATGCATCTGTTTTCTGTTCTCCAGAACTTAGCATTCAAACCAAACATGTTTAATCACAAATTTTCAATAATCATAGCTAATCAGGTGGGAGTCTTTTCTGATCTGTAAACCTCCGTTAGCAGGATCATGTTCATGCAGTAGATATGCCGGCTGATAACCGGCTACAAGAAATAATTTTTTGGGGCCAAAAATCCGAACTAAAATTGTAATGAAACATTTCCAGTTTAATTGTTTGTAAGGTTCCGACCACAACTGTGCATTGAGCCGCCAGTAAGCCATTACGATAATGAAAGGTCACTTATAAACAGGTCAGTGGAGGTCAAGTTAAACTACATGCACTTTATACATTTCTGTTTCCTATCTTACAGAGATCTATACTTTCAATGGAACAGCAGAGGGAGATGTCGATTTCTCTCAGACCCAAGAGATTATTGAGATGGAACCATTTGTGACAAACGTGACGTCCATCGTCCCCATCTTTGAGGATACATTACTGGAGACGGACGAAACCTTTTATGTCACCATGAGCATATTAGAAGGTGGCATTCTTGGACGACCCCGCGAGCAGACAGTAACAGCCATCATTAGAGCTGACCCACAGGGTAAAAATTTGGAATGGATCTATAGGGCAGTCTTAGGAATTAAAGACTGTGTTTCAAACTTACAAAGTTCCTTGTCAGATGTTATAGGGACATGAAAAAAAATTGATCCCCAAATATATAGAATGATCCATTTGTTAATCTCTTTCCATGTTTAACCACTCTCTGCCGGGGATTCCAGATCCGGACACGTGTGCTTTATATGCGTGGCCGGGGTCTCCGAACTCAGACAAAGGGAACAGGGCCTTGTAACGAAAGACTGTACTGCTGCTGGGAATTACCAACTTTTTTCACTCTCAAAAGTGGAGATAATCCAGCCTTGTTTTGAAACAGTATACGGTTTGGGGCAATTAGAGTGAGCGGATTACCACCGGGGACAAAAGCGCTCCACCACCGCAGCAATGAGCCACACAGCACCGCTGCACGCTAATCTGGCCCCTATTGAAAAGAGGTCAGCAGCACACTGAGCCAGGTTCGTGAACAAAAGACTATTACGTGACACCACAAAATCCGGGCTCTTTTTACAAGGCTGCAGGCCTGGCTGAAATACTCAGGCGTCAATAGATTTTATCTGTCTGGCTAGAGGGGCCACCAGACAGTCCTTCACGTGTTTGTAGTAAGTGTCCAGTAAATGAAGATAGGAATTGTTAAAGAATTTCGAACATAGAAAAAAATGCTAAATATCCCGGCCCAGCATCATCAACATTGATAACTGTCAGGCAGGAAGTGGTTAACCTTTCAGGTACATACATGTATAGTCCTCACTAGAAGCAGAGTCGTGAAATGAAATCAAGTTTTCCTTGAGTCATCGCTTAAGAATCGCATGCGACCATGATGTATACTGTAGGAATGGTTACACTGCATTTCAATCTAATAGCTGACAGGATCTCTCGAGAGAGAAATTTTCTGTGAGGATCGAAATGCCATACCCTGTGATTGTTTCAATTTTTCCTTCATAGACATTGCCAAACAGTATTAGTCCACCAAATTTTGTAGTTTTAATGTTTCTGATTTTATGTCCATTACAAAGTGAGTCGTGAGTGGGTTTTGTATCTGTTGAGAACAGAATAACTGAAAACAATCTTTTTTTTCAGAGGGATGATGGTGGTTTTGTTTGTTTTTTGGATTGGAAGTGAGGGGGTCAGAATTGATGGTTGCTGTTTGCGGATTTTGTGTCATTGCTGACCCGAAGATTGGCTGATGGCACTTATACTGTATCGGTGGCGGTCAAACCTTTAAAAGGAGTATAAGCCACCATAGCATCAGGGCTGCATTTGTACTTCCTTTCAAAGTCTTCTTTGCCTCATACCATGGTTGCAGACGTGGAATAAGTCAGGAAATGATGAAGCTCATCTTTGTTGGTGCTAAGCTTGTCCTATTCTGTGCTTTTAGCCCAAGCAACGGTGCAACTTGTGGGGGCATCTTTCACCGGCCAGGAGAGCCAAGGTGTGATAAACATCAGGGTATCCAGGCAAGGGTCCCTGGATGATCAGGTCTCCGTAGGTAAGGCAGAACTTTGTAAAACAGATAGGTGTCTTGGTACCTGATACTGCAGATTCACACCCAGTTCCATGTCTTAATTTCGTTTTTCTGTCCTGAAGCCGTGGACAGAAAATCTTTGCTTTTGAAGATGCACAGTTTCATAGAAATGGAAGTAAGAAAATAATGTTAGTGGTAAAAAAAGACTAATTTATTTGAAAATGCATTGAGTGACCACACAACCAAAGTAGCTTTTCATTGGAATTGGATCAGAGTCTGTGAAAGTTGACTTTTGTTTAGTTTAAGTCTGTCATATCTTATCGGTCACCCATACGCCTCTTTTATTTTGAGACGTAGTCATTATATTCATGATCGTAATCATGATAGCTTATGTTTTACATGTCTAGGGTGAAGTCTGTTTCTGTGAAATATGTGACCCGCTCTGTGAAAATGAGTCTTAAGTAGCCAGAGCCACGTTGGAGTAAAAAGTCCTTTAGAATGATTTTGCAGGCTGTAAATCAATAGGAACCCACAGCATTTTTCACTATAGAGTATCCACTTTCATCAGGAGGCCAAACTGAGTGAAATATCGAAACAAAAAACTCAATTTGCTCTTTCCTATACAAATGAAAACTCAAAAAGTGGCTCTGGCAACTTGAGACTCATTTTCACAGATGTGGGTCACAAATATAGGAAAAGCATTTTCCATTACCTGAGATTTCTTCGCAGATGTTTACGCAACCCAGGTCTAACCCTTTCTTGGTGGGATGTTGCTTTCCAGTGATGTTCACAGTTGGAGACTCTGCCCAATCTTCCGTAGACTTCATCGGCATGGAAACAGTCGTTATCTTCCCGCCCCAGGCCACAGAGCAGACCTTTGAGATTGAGATCATCGATGATGACTTGGTTGAAGAGACAGAGTCCTTCCAGGTCCGCCTTGGTGCAGTCAGCCAAGGCATGCTGGGTAATCCAGAGCGAGCCGAGATAATGATTGTAGACGATGATGGAGCAGGTACTAATGAGTTTAATTTTTAGGGGGTTTGTGAGTGAGTGTTCTTAAAAGAACCAGTGGACCTCAATGGTTTGGAATGTGTACCCTGTTTGTCTCGAGTCTTCATGTACCTCAATCATGTGCTCAATCTAGTGTCTTTAATATAGGCTTTCCCCATTAATTTAGCGTTTCTTTCATTCAAAATTGCTTAAACGAAAGTTTATTTCGTCAAACTTTGGTAACTCGCCCTTAAATGTTAATTACAATTTCGAAACACCACCGCTAGATTTCACTTTCAGAGCATTTTAGATCACAAAATAAACACACTTATTCGTCCCACTTAACGTCACTTTCGTCTTACTCCAGGAAAGGCGTTGAATTGGAAAAGCGAATTTGTTTTTGTGTTATTCATTTTACTGATTTAATCATTCATTTTTGTCAATGATATAATTTGTATACAAAGCATTGGCCCTTAATTTAATTAACAAGAGAAAGTCTTATAACAGTGAGTTGGTGAGTTATGTAATTTATTACGCCTGATTTCTTCGACCTATTCTTTCTTAGTCCATTTTGAATCACAACAAAAATGACATCCAAACACCTGCTAATTCAAACGATACATTCTATGACGGAATTGAATGATTAAATCGGTGAAAGGGATGACGAAAAATGAATTTGATTTTCCGATTCAATGCCATTCCCGGAGTGAGATGAAAATGATGTTAAATGGGACCAAAAGTTTGGTTTTGGTGGAGAAAAGTCAAGATGAAATCTAGTGGTGTTATTTCGCAATTGGAATCAACATTTAGAGCGAGTGACCCCTTTTTCGTTAAATCTATTTTAAATGAAAGAAGTGCTAAATTAACTAAGAAACCCTATGATACCATGTATCCACTTGTCTTTCCTGCTTGGGGCCCTGAAATTGGACAGGTTTTGGTGCGTTAGTGGAGTTCTTAAAACAGTGAATGAACTCAAAAGTTTTGACCTGATGACAGAGTGTACTGTCTGAAATGCTGAGCCCAATTTTCTTTTTCAGAACCCCACCCTTTCACATAAAAAGAAACTTAGTTCTACCACAAACCTACATGTACATCTCAGGCAAACCTTCACATGTCATGTAGAGTTTCATGTCAGGGTCATAGACATCTTAAGAATGGTCAATCTGCGACATGTCAAACATGTTCATAGTCCTTCAGTGAGTGCATGCTTGAGCAGAAAGGACATTATGGAAACTACTAATCATGGGTCTTCACTGGGCACTGTACTTTGCAATCTATCCTGACTTGAAACACCCCCGACCAACTGCAACGAGGTGACAGGCTGGGAGGAATTTCTTTTTTCACCTGGGCGCCAGGTGCATCCTATAAGATTTGCTGGTGCATGCTTAATGTATTCCGCTCCAACACATACATAGGTCTGTGTCTACGAGTTCCCACCAAAGAACGGCCATTGCAATGTACGGTTCAAGCACACTCTCTTGTTTCGACATGGAACAGATCGTGTAATTGTTCTTACATGTAGCTCTGTAGTTCGCTCAATCTAATATTTAGTTTGTGTGTTATCCACAAGACTTCCCTGTCCCTTATGCTGTTCACAAAGCCCATATTGCATGAGGGTTACTCACTTAATAAGTGACTCGCTTTGCAGAAATGAGTCACATGTGTTTTAATACCAGGGCCACTTTTGAGTTACTGGCCTTTGAAAGAATCTTGCACAGTGTTTAAGCAATAGAAATCCTCAACTTTTTAAAATCCACACAACGTCCATTTCCATCGTACTAAAACTGAGTGACACATCAAAAGGAAGAGCTCATATTCCTGAATCTGATACAAAGTGAAACTCAAAAGTGGCTTGGGGACTTGTGACTCGTTTTCACAGAGCGGGTCACGTAAATGAAATGTAGGATATTATCCATAAGTCCTCACTAAAAATCAAGCAGCAAGTGATGCTGTCCAAATGAATACCATCTTTTGTTCAGTTTTTACCACAGTCTCATCAACTAGTTACTCCAGCACAGTCATTCCACCCCAGCAGGATTTCATCCCATACATTATCATTGCCGTTGCCATCATTGCTGCCCTGATATTTGTTGCTGTGATTGTGGTCATTTGCTTCTTACGCCGTGGATCACGAGAGGGACCTTCACTGAAGGTGGATGAAATCCCTCTAGACAGTAAACTGTCGGTAAGAGATGAAATAACATTATTCAATTAGCAGTGGCCAAAGTGTGCCAGGTTGCTTTCAGTCTTCGAAGTTATGCAAGATTGAATTCAGTCATTAAATTTAATCATCAGTTAGTCTGTTACCAAGTCCAGTGTGTCATCAGTCACACTTAAATTTCAGCCAGTCACTCAAGTAATGCACCCAGTGAACGAGCCAGTTTGTGAGCTGGTCAATCTGTCATTTAGTCATACAGTCAGTCCACCGGTCCCTCCCTCATTCATCCAGTCACTCCGTAACTTACTCACTTTGTGTCTCACCCTCTTTGTCACTCATTTGCACTTATCCTCATCAGTCAGGCATACAAGTTTAAACCAAATCAAACATCCCTCAATGAGAGGGTGATATGTTTGGAGCTCATACTCATGAGTCCCGGAATATCTGCTTGCTTTGTTATCATTACCACCTCAGAGGTACGTACTTGCTTGAAATTTTGAGCTCTTTAAATTTGAAATGATACTGAGGCTCATCAATGATCTTGTATACATTAATTGGAGCAAAAGAAGAACTGTAGGTTAAATGTACCCTCATTACCTTTTACTATAGAATGTTCGCTCCAACTCCTACCTCAATCGTGGCTCACCGGTCCCAGTCCAGCGAGGAGAGGCAGTCCCACAGAGAGACGTGAACCCACACACAAAAGAGTACCCCCGCGAGCAGTTGCGTTTCCACGAGGACATCGGTAGCGGTAACTTTGCTACTGTCTTCAGAGCAGAAGCAATGGGCATACACCGGCCTGGGGTGGTGTCAACAGTGGCAGTGAAGGTCCTCAAAGGTGATTTTAATTCAGGGATGATCCATTTTTCTGTTCATCTTTTTTCCACCATTGTCATGAGCAAAATATCTGGGCTTTTTCTTAAGCCTCCTTTCCCACGTCTGGATAGCTGAAACTATTTTCATTTTCCTTTCATATCTTTAAAAACTGCATCATGTTTCGTACAATTTTGTGAGAATGATTAAAAAACAAGTGGCCCCTTTCAGAGACAAAGTAACTTTTTATGTACACAGTGTCAGGTAACCAGACAGATGCAGATTATACATTGTGTACTTAGTGTAGCTATACTGATGTGGGTTGGGATCCAAGGATTCCCTCATACGCATTCTCTTGTTGAAATATTGGAGCGAGTGACAAATAGCCAAAATTAGTGTTTTTGAAAAAAGAAACAACTACTTCAGCTGTCCATCAGTGCTTTCATTTCAGATGAGCGCTGCTGAAGGCACAGCTTGGTCTATTCACCAGATGGTGACCGTAACACCTTCAAACCTTTTCCATTTTTCAGACATCAGCCCCCCCAAGTAGTCCTCTTTTTACTCTTGTCACAAAAGATATCTGGTTAATTTGTGGAATGATATCCTCGACTATCCCCCAGCGTGTATTTTCCTGTGAGTGGATACCCCCTATTGTTCCTCTTATGCTCATACTTCAGCTTTTTTGGAAGACCTCTGATATGTTTTCGTACACAATTATCATTTGGGGACCCTCAGTGAAGATATACATGTAGGGAAGCCTATTGTTCTCTCGTTTTGAGGGTTCCCGTCTGAATGTAAAAACAAACCTTTCTCGAATGGTAAATTGTTTTGCGACCAGAGACAGCATCAGAAAGCGACAAGAGCGACTTCCTCAAGGAGCTTGCCCTCTTGAAGGCATTAGACCCACATCCCAATGTCATGACCCTGCTGGCATGCTGCACGACGATTGGTGAGTACCGATGACAGGCGATGCATGCCTTGTCTTGTGCTTTGCCTCATTACCCCCTTCTCTCTGACAAGCCGCGGACGTTGCTGCCTGTGGCTGTAGCTCTTCACCGTATGACCTGATGATACTTAAATAGAAGCCACAGCCACAAAAGACCCAATCCAGACATGGCTTACACCTCCCCTGAGCTTAATAATAATCTTTTAAAAAACCAAACATGCATTGAATGTTCATGAATATGACAGGTCACTGTGGATTATGGCTGTGGCCAATCGATTGTCCTCTTTCTATAGCCCCGAGTACAACCAAGCGAGGGGCAGGTTTCCTAGCAATGGAGGCTTCTTTGGTAGGAATTGAACTTCACTGGTTCACTATTAAACGACCATGAAATGCATGCATTGCGGTTGCGTTGCCACCAACAAAAATGTACACTCCCAACCCACATGGCTTTTTTTCAACCAGTGAGGGGGTGCTTCTATTCAAGTCAGATAACTATGGTGCTGATTGTATAAATGAAAGCAATGAAGTAAACTTCAATAAGTGGCCTCTTGAGAAGCGCATCCCTCTCTGTTTTTCCATAAGTTGGCATCTTTTTTTTTTCGTGGGTTCGAGTCCCACCGGAGTATGCTTGTGAGGTTTTTTTTCGCAAGCTCTCGGACAAGCATTGAGCACACATTGCTTATTAATCATACGTTGGGTAAGGGCAAAACCTGTTACATGATTTTTGTTTTCTGTTGGGGGCATGCCAAGGATCAAATAAAAAGTTGTAATTATTTCTGTGCTGGGGGAAATGGGGTGCAGTGGAACTTCTCCCTCATGGATGAGTATAAGACAATGCTTAGTGAGCATGTTTCTCATGTACAGAGCACAGAATGCATACTATTCACTAATTAGGGCAGCAAGCAAACCACATTGGTGTTTGTGACGAGCATATTCAAGGGCAATTAAATTTCGCACAATGACCACATGGTAACCCTTGGTTTATTTTGCCTGGTACCCAGATTATCTGTTTACCAGGGAAAATCAACCAATGTTTGCCAATGATCGTCACTGAAATTTGTAGGTTTCCCTAGTCAGCAGGCTGGCGTCCTCTATAAATCATGCACATAGCCAATGGCTTACAGTTCTTTTTCAATTCCCTTCCGCCATCCCTAGAACCCCTCTACATTATCCTGGACTTCATGCCGCACGGCAACCTGCAGGGTTACCTCCAGCGGATCCGGACGGGCAAAGAGAAGGACCACCCAGGCTACCTGGACGCCACCCAGCGAGTCCTCCAGCCGGAGGAGGTGCTGAAGTTTGCCTGTGAGATATGCAGGGGGATGGAATATCTGGCATCCAAGGAGGTACGTCAAGAGAAATTCCACAGAAAGTGGAAACTTATCATTCTGAGTGTTTTCATTTAGTGTTTGAAAACAATACACATGAAAGGTACAAGGTATTAATATAACTTAAATTTTTTGAGTGAATTGTTAGTTAATATGAATAACCAAAGATAACGAACTTGGTAATGAGGTGACGCGTTGCCACTTTCACACCAAAGAGCGTGAAAATCAGGTCTGTCTCAAGCTATTAAGTCAGATTACCAGGCTGGCATTGATCGCCAGTGTCTTTGACATGAAACAACTGAGGACAGTCCCTGGATGGGATGCCTGCACAATAAGCAACAATTTAGGTTACTATTCTCCTCTGATGCTGACTAGTTACCCCAGTTACCCTCTGCATTGACTCAGTTTTGTGGAGAGAGATGGGTGGGGGGAACAGTAAAGGTTTAGGTATGCCAAATACTAGCATACATGTATGTAGTGTACTATTGAATGTGCCCCGCCCAGTCATCCATCGCTTGCCAAGGACACACATGGTAATCAGTAACTGATGGATTCCAGCCCCAGGCCCTGAAGTCTGTAGTTAAGACCCTAAGTACCGCCAGGCCACAACACAGGAGGTGTGGGCTGTGAGCAGTTCTTTTAAATTCCACTGTTTGTTTCTGGTTTTTTTTTAATGATTCTAACCTAAGACAAACCTAAGGGCCGGCGACCATTTAGACCCGGTTTGAAAAGGGCCCCCCCGGTAGCCCACTCTGTATAATGCCTGCCCGGTATTCAGGCTACTCCAGGCCGGTATCAGGCCTGTCTGCGCATCGGCATTTCAAAGTCCCTGATGAAAGGCTTCCCCCACCATGCTTCCACAGATGAATAGGGGTCTAAGCGGATTAGTGTAGACATTGTATAGAGCTGAAGGATTAAAACCACAAGCAGGTTCCTTCTGGGATAGATTACATGTACCAGTACTTGCAAAGAATAGACCCCAGGATGGAGAAGTTCGAGATCAACAACCAGTCCGGTAGCCAGGCCGGTATGAAAGGGGTTTTTGCAACAGGGCGAGCTTACGGGTCTGAATGGTCGCCGGCCGTAAGCTACATATGTCTCATTTCACTTTACCTTCTCAGTTGTGTTCTGTACTCCTATACAGTGTATCCATCGAGATCTTGCCTGCCGTAACATCTTGCTCTCTGAAGACTACGTCTGCAAGGTGTCCGATTTTGGCCTGGCCCGCGAGGTTGCTGGTGATCATCAGTACGAGATGAAATCAAAGGTATTACTTTGATATTTACTGACTCCAAAAGGAGTGAATTGGAAGGTCGCTTTTGTTGCCTTGGCTAGGTCTTAACTCGAGGATGACATCGAGGGGTCAGGAGGTTTTGAGGGTGTGCAACAGCTAGGGCTGTAAAATTATCCTCACTTCGGTCAATGTGACTGACCGTTCCTAAACCGGGATGAAGTGGGTGATCGTGGTGTTTAACGATACCAGGGTACCTCTCCCTCACTGTCAGGTCTCAGACATCAAAGGCACCCAATGAGACACTTTTATCAACAGGATATGGGTAATGAAGGTTGTTGAATATGCACAGTTCACGTTCATATTGATATCATTTAGCTTCTCACTCTTCGGCCTGGTTTTAAAGGGACAATTCACACCATATGTTTTACTTTGTGTGAGCATGCTGATGTCATAATGTTCTAAACCTGATATGCAGGGCAGGGTACCAGTGAGGTGGCTTGCCCCAGAGAGCCTACTCCATAACCTGTACACATCACAGAGCGATGTCTGGTCATTTGGTGTTCTTATGTGGGAGTTGGTTACACTTGGTAAGTATTTTACCAATTTCTTATAAATACTTTAATATTTAGGACTTGAGTTGCAATATGACCAGAACCCCTATAGAGTACCGAAGTGTGATGTCTCTGTGAACTAGAAAGTGCAGTGCAAATGAATGGAGTATGCGCGCCTGTTGGATCACGCGCTGGTTCTCGTGCAAATGCCTTTTACACACTAATTGTGTGCGTGGCGTGTTCACTTCGGTACTCTATTAAAATGGGGATGAATATTCATCAGCTTTTAATACTATGTGTAATTATTTTGGTTTGAATTTCATCTGTTAGGAAATCTCAATATTCATAATTATTGGATAACTTGTATAATGTGCACAAATATTTCCCTTTTTTTAGTGGCATTTGCAATGTTATGTGAATGAATATTCATGGTTTTAGCTTCCAAGGACCTGCATTTAACTTTATAATACTGGTATTTCAATTAACCCTAACAGTCCAAAATCCTCCAATTTCAATATGATTTGACATACACCCCATGGGATTAGGGTTAGTTATTGTTTTTGACCTCAGATTTCCATATGATTTGTCATGCCAGAAAAATAGTTTATGAATATTCAAAAGTCTGCTTTATCTGGTTGATGTTTTTAAATGAGGACAAAAAATTATGAATATCCATAAATGCTTTGCTTAAATTTGCATTCCTCCTCAGGATCCCACCCCTACCCTGGAATGTCATCTCAGCAAGTCATAGCCAAAGTTCGGCAGGGCTATCGGCTCCCAAAACCAGAGCACTGCAGCCAAGACATGTAAGAAAAATCAAGATTTAGTGAATTTCCACTTTTGTTAAATATTTACATATATTTGGAAGTGAACCCCACCTCCCCTTACGAATTTTGTGGGAGGATCCTCAATTAATCCTTTTACCCTGATCAGTCTTCCGTCTGTCATATATGTGGGTAATTCTGGAAATCAGGGGTCCGTTTTCTTCGTGTCCCTGTCACATCTGATTTGTAAGTTCAGAACACATTTTCTAATGTCCAAGAGTGATGAATTAATGCAAATTACCTGCCAAACAAATAGTGATAGTTTGAAATCAATGCCAGTGATATTTCCATGTCAAATAACAAAGGTCAGATGTAACAGGGACACAAAAATGTCACACTTTGGACCCTGTATTTCCGAAATTACCTACGTCTTTTCAGTCTTTAACCCTAACCTTCCCCACCCACACAAAATTAAACAGTAGTAGAGTGTTTAATTCTGTGGGGATAGGTCTGGTAGGCCCATAACGGCTGGCTTTTGCATTGGGTTTGGCATACCTCAGAAAAACCAACTCCATCAGCCTCTGTGCACAAAGTCCCATATGGGTGTTTAACTTTGTGTGAATGGGGAAGGTTAGGGCCAGCAACCCTTGGGGGGTTAGGGTTAAGAACTCAGGTCCATATGTAGGAAAGACAAACTTCACAAAACCGCACAGTAGTTACATGCAACCGCTTGAGTGCCAGCTTGCCTGCTGCAGCTAACCATGTTTGCATACAAAGTAGAGCAAAACTCCAAATGGCACAATGTATGCATGGTTTGAAGATACCAAGTACCTGAATGTCCACTTGCACATGCATTCATGGATTCCGCATTAAAACCCTCCTATGCTGAAGTCACTCTTTGGGTCACTTGGTAAACACCTCAAAGAAGCACAGCTGTGTTGTGTTGTGCACTGCACCAACAGTCCCTCACAGGAATATCAGATTGCACTTTTGTGCTGCCCAACAACTGTGCTTCACTGTTTCACGTGCATCATTGTGCAGTAAACCAAATGCAAAGAAGAGGACTGCACAAAAGACCCTGGGTCATTTTGTGCTGGCAACTAACTGTGTACACACTGAACCTGTGCATGTTGGTGTTCCATATAGAAAATCCATGCTCACCAGTGACTGTGGGCATTTGTGCACATTTGTGCTGTAAAACCATAGGAGGGTTAATGATGTCAGCCTTTAATCCCTATGTAATGTAATTGCTACAACAGTTACGGTACCACCTGTCATGCATTCATGCTCAGAGTACATGTGTGTGCATGTATGTATTAATTTTAACCTGTATTTGCTGTCTGACTTTAATCTCTGCGTTTTTTCTGTCAGCTACAAGATGATGGCCAGTTGCTGGACGGAGGATCCTGAAAAGAGGCCGACCTTTCAGAGGTTGCGTTTTAACTTTGAGACCATGCTGAGCGATGCCCAGGTATGTAAACCAAGAAGGCCTGATTGTACCCTCTACTATAAATGCTGACAGGAGCTGTCTGACAGTACCTATAAAAAAGTCAAGTTTGTTTAATTAACTTGGAGGGAGCAACTGTGGTCATACGAATTCCTACTTGGCGTACAGCAGATAACTTTGGAGGGCATTAAATTTGGTTGGGGTTAATTATTTCTCCAAATCTATGGTTAGCCACTTCAACTAGTGCCCTCTTTTTGTCCACAATGCTTCAAAAGAGGCTTTGCACAATAGCCATCACACAGGATAGTTGTTGTTCCACCGGGAAACTTCCATTGTGCACTGACCTGCAAGATGGCAAGCTGTGCAAACCCTCTGTTGATGTTTGCTTTCACCTTGACTAAAAAGCAGCCTTCAGTAATCTACAGTCAGAAAAATTCTCTTTCCTTTTCTTTTCCGTGTTAAGTAATTTTTATATTGTGCTTCAAACAGTAGTGGAGTTGCAAGAAAACATGTAGCATTGATACTGACATCTTTACGTGCCGTCCAGGGAACTGCAGCAGTGTCTCTCGGCGGGTGTATCCAGGTCTTTGTGATCCCAGGTCCTCTATGGAGTTGCCATGGTTTATTATTTGAACCAGTAGAGTTCAAAATCATGTCAGACAGATGGATGGCACATGCGTGCTTGGAGTTGATCATGGGTGTAAAATACATCTAATAAGAGGATGTATATTTGGAGTAATTTGGGTGTCATTTGTTCAAAAGTTCAGAGTTCACTTCCTGTTTGAACCAGGGCGCACCATGCTCATGCATCCTGTAAGCAGAGTCCCATCATGTCCATGCTGTTTGATTTTAGCCAGCCTGTCTATTAACATTTATGTTTATGCAGGGTTATCTACGGATGGATGGCTTCCGTGAGGATGAGTATGTCTACATCTCACCTGGGCAGGTGTCAGATGAGGAGACGGTGCTTTGACTGACATGAAAAGCCAGCAAAACATGGGACAGACTTTGGTTCATCTCTCAAGTGGAAGGCTGCAATTTTTTTCAGGATATTCCCTGGACTTCAGGCAAATGTCAGGATATTTCATTCAGAAGTTGTGGATATTGACAAGTTTGACGATTCAGATTTTATTTGTAGCACTTTGTGGATAAAACACCAAATGGTAATTTCTCAGCTATTTAAGAAGACAGCTTGTGCAAATAAATAGCCCAGAAAGGTCACACTACAATGCTGGCATTGTTACAACTGTTTCTTAGATTTGTTGTGCATTTCCCACTATCTGCCAATCGCACCCCGACAAGTGCCAGTTTTAGAATGCAGGAGCTTGGATTTTGTAATTCAGCTTGTAGTGCCCCGACTACAAGTCTGTAAAATTTGGAAATTTCAGCCTGCGTATTCATAAGTGCCTTTTTGTAAATAGACCGCCATGTTTTATGTCATACAGGTCACAAGCTGTTTCCCAAAATTCATCTGAAAAGCTTCTTTTGTAGAGAAGAAACTCAAGAGGCATTGCATTTGTTATTTTTGCTGTTAAGAGAACATCTTTTTCGTTTTAGCTCATATGACTTTTTACGTATTCCTTGCATTTCATTTTCAAGGACACTTTCTTTTTGTAATTCGGTACATTTAAAATTAAAGAAATGTTTCAACAGATACAATATTTTGGTACAGTGCGTATTGAGCAAAGATACTTTTACATGTGTTTCAGACAAGCTGTATCAAATAACTGTGTTTGTACCTAAACAGTATTGCTTTTTGTAACTGCGGCAAAGTTCAATATGGGAGTCTGAAATGAATCATGCAGTGCAACTAGTCTGTTTAGAATCCCTTTTTATAACTCGTTTGTTGCCATTCTGCCATTTTATTGTTCCCTTGTTGTCCTTTTGCATTTATTCAGTTGGAAAACAGATGAGCCAGCAGAGTACATTGAGAATGTCATGTGGAACCAATTTTCCAAATTGGCTATATTTTTGTTGGTTCTTTCTGTATGTGTACTTTTGAGTAATGGGACGTGAGTGGTGAAGTTTTTGTTTTGTATTTTTTCGTACATCATGTGTGTGCAAGTACTTAAAAATGTAAGGTATTTGACTTGTAAAACCAGTTCTATTTTTATAGCACGATTTACAATTTTATATTATGTCTTTCAGAATATATTTGCATATCAAAAGTGTGTTTAATAATTGCTCAGTTTATCATTTCTTTCAGATATAACTTTGGGCATTTAAATAATACCGTCTTTCCTGTCTTTCAGATTATAAATTTTGGTGTCTTAGAAGCTCATTTTGTACATTACATTTTTTCTAGTATTCATATTATACAATATTCTTATAAGTGTTGGTTTTTTGTGGACTAAGGGGTTATTTTTCAAATTTGATAGTTTTTAACATTTTCAAGTCTTTGTGGAGATAATAACTTTGATGCTGCATTTTTAGGATCTCAAGTTTTGACAGTTGCATATCTTCCAGTTGTTAAGAATTAGAACAGGAAACATTCCGTCATGTTTGGCAAACTGATTTATTGATCATTTATACACAAATCAATTTACAGGTAAATGAGGTATAAAAGGCCCCATACCCCTACTAACTTCCTTATTAGTGTTCAATTGTTCCTAGGGTTGTTGACAGGTGGTCGGGCATACATGTGACAGGTGGTCGGGCATACATGTGACAGGTGGTCGGGCATACATGTGACAGGTGGTCGGGCATACATGTGATTGGTGGATAAGGGCTGTCAGTTTGTCATGCTGTACTATCAGTCAATTCTTGATGAAAATCACGAACTTTACGTTCTGCTTTTCAAAACAGTCTTCCGCAGATTTACTGATTGGCGATTTACTAATTGTGGCAAACCCCAGAAACAATGGATAGTACAGCGTGATCAAATGACTGTGCACATCCACCAATGACTCTGCCCAAGGGAAGCATTTATTGCTGGTAAAAATGGCAAATAAAAATACAGGTTGTTCAAAGAGTTCTTTCTTTGTGATTTGTATGTTAAAAAGAAAAACGCGAGGAAGCATTTTTCCTTCTCGGGCATTTCTAAGGTGTTCCGATACCTCCTGATTTAAACCAAGCACTGCCTCTGTAACCAAGAACTTCACAAAGCCAATCTGCTCCAGTCCCATCGCCTTATCAGACAGGTGTTTCCATCCAATTTTCCTTGCCGTGAAATGACCTTGAATGTATTCCAGCTCCTCTGGATCGGGTGCCGGTACCCATTACAATTACTCCTTTGGTAGAGGGAGGCAAGGGGGCTGAAGTGGCTAGGAGCAGCTGCTGTTGACCTTCTGGGCCTAATTTAATGGTGCTGCTAAATACACAATTTGAGGCCTGCAGGGGCTTCACGTACATTATGTCATGGAATTTAGTAAGTACCAAAGATCGTATAGTGCCGTGTAGCGGCGCAAGATGGCGAATTCCACCGTGAATACACGTAAAACGTAATCGCATGGGTGCCATTTGAGCAAGCGATATGCCTGCGCAATGCACATTAATGCACAGGCGCCCAAGTATGACTGTAAACTACGCAGGCGTATCGCTTGCTCAAATGGCGCCCATGGTAATTACACCTTTTGGGCAGAGTTATCCATCTTGCGCCTTTGGTGCTATACTATCTTTGGTAAGTACAGCAAATGATTGCTAACCTGGGAAGAAAGATATGCTTTTACTTACTGCTGTAACAATGGAAATCTCTGTGCGTGCGGCAAAGTTAACACAACTTCACCCAGCCCTGCGATGAAATAGTGCTTAAGATTAGCAAAGTTTTCTGCTATAGCAAGCACGATTTCTGCTAACCATTACACAGCTCCGAGAAATTGGGCCAGGGTCTAGAGCCACAAACATCAACTATGTACCTCATTCACATGCTTTAACCCTAACCGCCCAAGGGTTGCTGGACCTAACCTTCCTCAATCACACAAACTTCAACAACTTGGAGAAACACTCTTACCTTATGGTACCCAATCCCACAGAATTCAACAGTACTCCTGTTGCATGAGTACCAAATTCCACAAATTCCAACAGGTCTTTACCTGTGTAATTTTGTTTGATTGGGTACAGCAGGCCCACTGCACAGTACAAAGAGTATGGACAGGCAGTACCTATTCAAACAAACTCACACACTATCATGCTGCACATCCATTCCCCAACTGCTGGGATAAAGTGAGAGGGCCACAGTACCCATTCAGTCTAAATTCAACAGGGTATGTGCAGGCCCACGGTACCCATTCATGCAAAATTAAACACCAGATGGTAAGCTACCAGTACCCAATGCCACAAACTCACACACTTTACTAGTGTTGAATTCTGTGATTCTGTGTGGCTAGAGAAGGTTAGGGTTAACCTGATGTATGTCAAGGCTGAACGTCACATCTCGTATGTTGAAACCATTTTCCAGCATTCTGAACTTTGGCAGTGATGAAGAATTACCATCGCTGCTTCAGCCATAAAATCACAGATTCTAATAGTTATGGGAGGTGGGCATGTGTACCAGCCAATGACCCTTGCTGTAAGCAACATTCCTTGAAACAAAAAGCGGAGGCATATAAGCTGGATCCATGAAGCAAGTGCGAAGCCATTACACAGGAAAAAAAAAAGTTTGAAACAAACACTTTAATGCACTGTTAACATCTGATCAAGATGCACCATAAATAAAAACGGCAGTCTACAAAACATTCTTCAGAACAAAAGCTGAGAATTTACAACTGTTATGTCAAAACAGATGTTTCCAGTGTCTTAACAACATGTGCTTTCCACACGTACTCTACGACCCACACAAGTACCATTTCAATCAGTGTAATGGATGTTTAAAAAGGTTATAATTTTATTGAAATGATCCAAGTTCTGAATATTTGCATACCAAGTTTGAAACAAAGTACCCCAGAAATAGAAACAGGAACTTACCAAATTTATTAATTACACGCAAATCATAAATAGAAATGTTATTGGAACAAGACCGGCTCTTTGGAAAATTACCGATTTTCTTATGTTATTTTGTCACATGTTACAAATTGGCTTGATTAGGTTCAGTGGAAAAAGAAAGCTCTTCCGTATTACCAGTAATCTTCCTTGAATCAGACGTGTGAGGGAAAATAGGACACAGACACACTACTCTATCTGGACAGACAAATACAGGAACTGGGACCAGAATGGTACTCCAACAGCGTCCAACTGACATGCAGATGAGGTCTGCCCTCTTGGCATGGCCCTACGTAGACTCATGCGCATGCTTTGTTCCCCACGGACCTTGGTTTTTTTCAAATACTGAACTCAGTGAACTGAAGTCATTACTGCGGTGGCATGTTACTCTCGTATGCAGGTGATGTGTGTGTTACATTCCTCTTCGACCAATAGGGTGTTGTGACTTTCAAAACGGTACACATGCTCAAGTTCCCAAGATAAACACGAGAGTGGTGCCACCGCAGTGTGGGTGTCCACTCAGACCGGTCTATTCAAATCCAACAAAATATAGTGGAACAAGAATGAATACATGCACCTAACTCTTTGAATCCTGCAGGTCATGTGTCCGAAAGAGAGAGCAAGGTTTTTTCTCTCCAATGCCGTTCAGTGATATCTCTTGAAACCACGCCCGTAATTGCACCACTCCTGGAACTACACCCTCTGCGGTCAACTATCGGTTGGCATGGAGTACACCAGACATTGCATGGATCTGTGCTGTGTTCATACAGGGCACCAAGACACTCTTGCTGTCACAGGTGACAAGGTACTTGTTCATGGAGTGGATTTGCAGTTTCGTAATGTGCAAGGTCCCGTATACCAGCGCTGTGGTCAAGTCCATCACAAGTCCTTTTGAAAGGCGTCTGCACTAGCGCCACATTTTATCTAGGAGCATGCTTTCCCTATAGTGCTCAGCGCACTGAGTGGACCCCATGGGCTCCATGTAGACAAAGTGTGTCATCATCGGGTACAGAGGCCTGCCGTGGGGTGATAATCCCATTCCCAAGTAACAGGATTAACAATAACAGAGGAATGCTGTTGTCTCAGTCCATCCATCTGAATAGCTTGTGACTTGGCCTTAGACTAGATGACTTGTGATGGACTAGCAGTGACTTGCGATCGATCATAATGCCCCGTACAGTGCGCCATTCCTGTAGACAATTCAGCAACGTTAATGCTGCGGATTTGTAATGGCCCCCTTCAATGGCCAAAGACAAAGAGGAACTGCCACAGCACAGTGTCTCCTTCAGAGAGTACTCACAACTCTTATCACCATTGACGGGGGCCACTGTGAATGGCCAGTGCTAGCGTTACCATTGTGACTAGAATCATCTATATTACGAGGAAGATACACAATTACCAGGCTGAGATTAAAAACGGAACCATGGTGGGTAAAATGGGATTTTCAAATAATTATGCAAAAAGACAGTAACAACGGCAGGTCAGATAATCCCATTTCTATTTCTGTAACTCTGTACCAATACAAAAAAATGGCTACCTAGTGACGACCTTAGACCTCAGCCTATCATGAGGCCAAAGCCAAAGCGGTATTGACTCTTCCAGTGATTGAGGACGGCGCTGAGGAGGAACGTGAATGGTAGAGGTTGTAACCGCTTCTCCATGACAGCAGCCACTGTCCAATTGGAGTCTACCATGCCTGCAGGAAAACATGAATAATTCATGAGTATTGATATCCAATGATATGAGTATCTCATGTTTTTGAACAAACTACAAATACTTCATACGCATGGAAACCCAATGGTCAGCCATAAAATACAACGCAACAACAACAGTGCTTGAATACCACACAAACAATTCAAAATGTTCAAAGACCCAGGTGTCTTTAAACGCTGAAAGCGACATGAATAATAATAAGAAAAATAAGGAAACTCCACCTAAGGTATACAAAATGCATTCCAGATTTAGCATGTACATGTATAAACCCCATTAATCTCAGCAATAGAATGGCACCTGTTCACTCTACACAGCGCCCTCTTTGGTTACTGCACAGACCAAATACACAAACTCCCACACTCCCATTGGCTTCCTCCTTACTGCCCTGTATCCCTTTGAATCTAATAGAGGAGCATCCCACATCACAGCAATCAACAAACAAGTTCATCTGTCTTCCTTGGAACATCCATGTACTCACCTTTCATTGTAACATTGGCTTGGTTAATATCTATTTGATAGCCGAACGCTGCGGCGCTCTCCTGAGCTCGGAAGTTGCTCTCGAATTCTACACCATACTGGACGTCTTTACCCTTGTGGTAGTACGCTGCATGACACGCCGTCATACCGACGGTCCCTGAGGCTATCCATTTATCAGCTGCAAGAGAAAGAAAAAAAAAAACAAATGCAAGTTTCCTGATAACAAGTCTGAATTGAGAGGGTAGGCCAGATTTACTCTGTTCTTTCCAGTCAGTACCTGCTCTCTTTGTCCACGCATACATGTACATTTACTTCTCAGGGAACGTACTTGAATATTTGCCAGCTAGTGACACAACAGCCGCCCGCTGTCCCTGCCCGTAGTGGAACAAGACCTCCGCGCCCAGTGCCAGCCTCTCGGTGAGACTCTGCAGGTAGTGGCCCACGACAATGCCTGAGTTATCCAGCAGGTTGATGTTGGCCGCCGTCACGGTGCCCGTGTAGGTCGGCCCTCTGTATTCAAGCTCTCCCTGATAGACTGCCCACTTTGTTTGCTGGGTCTGTGATGGATGAAAGCACCAATTACCATGATTACAACAGTGATGATCCTATCCACACCATCGGCACTTTTCAGTAGTGTTGTGGTGTACATACACTGAAATTCTCAGTTAGCTACATGTAAGTTCCTTGATATACAATGTGGAAAAGTAGGAATCACGATAGTACGGGCGATTCACAATAGTGCGCCACCACAAGTTGTACTGCTTCACTGTAAACTGATTTCAGGGTTTCAATTAGGAGTGAGGTGCACAAGGGGTGTTGGTGGATGGGGTGTCTACTGGGCTGCTGAAGCCCAGTCCTGAGTTGATAGCTTACCTGTACGACCAGTTTCCCTCGTAACCGGTTGGCTAGCTGGTGAATGATCTGCGCGTTAAGGCTGCCGCAGGTGTCAATGTCTCCCAGCATGACCGGAAATGCCTGTGGCAAATGACAAGATATAAATTTTGATAACTGCTGCCATTAAAGACTTCCAAAGGTGCTCCAAGTTTCAGGAGCAATTCAGGGAAGAAACTCAAGACAAGAAGCATTCTACATGCACCTGTACATGTACATGTAGTTCTGATCTGCACTGTAGAAATTGCACGTGTACTTGCATTCTAGTACTTTTTTCTTTTTGCATTTGTAAATATGTTTATCCGTTCTACTGCAGTACTTTTACTTCAGTACTTTTTCTCTGCTTCTGACTGTGGAAATGTAAGCTTTTCAAGACAAAGCTGCAGTTTTCAACATCGATTCATTTCTGGTAAGAATAAACAGCATTCTCAATGTTATGCACGTGTGCACTGGGGAGTCGGGAACACTTGATCAAAAGAGGGGAATGTTAAGACCCACTAGACGTTCTTGGGTTTGATTTGATCTGAGATGACGGAAAATCAGCTTATTTTTAGGTCTCCAAATGGACGGAGTGAGACTCAGGTTTGGCAAGCAATCGTTCAAGCACACATCCTACTTCTTTCTGGGCATGCAGGGAGCATGGCTTTCTTTGAACATGTTGCAAAAAGTATCAGTGACAAAAAGAGTTAATTAGCGTAGTGCTTTATCCCTAACCTTCTTCAGTCCTCCAAAATCCTTCGGGCGGTTTTGGAGGATTGAGGGTGAATGGCAAAAGTGCATGGCTGATTGCGAAGGATGCCATGCATAAAGGTCGTGGGTTAGACCTTGTGTTGTTTTTGCTTAGTCACGCATAAATTCGGCCCGATATTTCTTTTGAATTAACCACACTACTCAAGAAAGCCATTCACACTGCCTCAACATAATGACAGGAATTGCCAGAGGATTTTGAAGGATTGAGGCAGTAGGCACACCTCCGAGTAACATTTTCAAGAAATTTTGGAGAATTTCGGAGGATTAAGGGAGAATCCAATTTTTTTCACCCCCTAAATTGGAGGATTCTGGAGGATTGAGGAGGGTCCCAGCAAAAAGGGCCGGGGGGGGTCCACTGATGCTGTGGTCAACCATCATCAAAGCTCTTTCTACCGGTACCAAAGAAACCAGCATTGCAACTTGTCAGTTTTGACAGGCTAGACCCACATGGTTGACACAAATAACTTTCGTTGATTAGCATGCACATATGTGCTTATCCTAAAGATCTCGTTATTGATCACAGGTTTTAACTGATTTTGTTCAATTCTGTTCCCCCCACAAAAGCAACATATAAATGTACATGTATTCTCCACATGTTTATAGCAGGCACCATTTCCAAGCAGACCCTCTGTGAGTTCCACATTACAATACAAATTTGTTTTTTATTTTGAGAGGTCCCTGTCTTTAGTTTCTAACCAACGTAAAAGGAGAATGCAAAATCAAACAGGCCATTTCCCTCAAGCTTTGGTGGGGAACCTCAGGGTTACAGTACCACCTGTTGAATTTTGCATTCCACTCTACCACCATACTTGAAGAATATGGACCGCACGCGGTCTCATGTTTACCTCTGTGGGGCTGATTTGTTTTGTGCCGACGTACGTCGTCCCAAAGTGATACGAGGATGGGCTGAATGCGCCGAGGGACAGCGTGTGGCTGATCTGGAAGTGGTTGCTCAACCCTTTGTTGATGACCAGCTTACAGCCCTCGATGGGCTGAGGAAAAATCTCTGCATGGAGAGTGAGCAAAGTTACAGTAAGCTGGGTAAGTAACACACAAAATTCATGCAGGTTTCCACTTCTTAATTTAACTGTGTACTGACGCCTTGTTGGTACCAGCTGTCTCAGTGTTTAACTATTGGACAAACTACAAAACACATGGATATCAAATGTTTTTGCTCATTTTATTTTGGGGATGATAAAAGTGGTCCTCTCTCCTTTAAGAATTTCCGCTATCTTACCAGCAATAAACGAACTCAAACCTTTGGTTCGTGTTTGGTCCGACCGATACTGCCATGTTTCCAGAGGCATACACTGTACATGTACATATATTGAGCAGTACTAAACCATGGCAGGCTGTGAAAAAAAACAACCTTGAACTAATAAGACAGCAACTTGTTTCGGGTCACCGTCGAGAGCACAAGCATGCCCCAAACACGACACTGGTGTGAATAGCCACACACAATAACATCAGTCATGTCAGTGATGTCAGAGAGGATTACATTATATGTAGGCCTATTTTTAAACCAAAAACACATTTTAGTCCCTTCCAATATCAAACAACAACCATGACAAACAACAAATAACATTCTGAACAGCCACACATGTACATGTAACAGCCAAATTTTTGTTATCCTGTCATGACCGTCAGATCGTAGGAAAGTAAATGACTTGCTACATTTAACTAAGAGTTCGTTTTCGGACATCGATCATACTATGGCCTATCCCCTTGCGATTGTTTTCATAAAAAGTCAACATGGTAAAATTTAGCAGTAAAACTAAATAGGCCTAGGCCCGACTGAAAGTAGCATTAGGCCTAGACCTATTTAATTTTTAACAAAAAATAGAAAGGGTTCCATATATGGACATCCGAGGCCCTGTGCACAAACCTAGCTTATGGGACTTGTCTGTCTTTTTTAAGTAATGTTAGGCCTGAATGCTTCGGAATTTTCTCAGCCAAATTTCACTTTTTGGGACTCGTTTCCAACATCGCCTAAAGGTGGTTAATCAATGACAAAGTTAAAATCATGGTTATAACATAAAATTTAACCCTAACAATGCTGAACCCAACAACGTTATGCAGAATTTCAATGGTCCCTAGGCTAGGGCATGAAGGGGGTTGGGTTAAGGGAAAATTTGTGTCTTCTATACATGGAACTCTTCCCAGAATGCTTTTATTTTTCATACAGTTCAAAATGTTTTCTGTTAGGTGCCTACAAAAGGTACTCGCATTATTTACCTTTAACTTTCTTGAATAAATCTTCGAAACTACCCGGATTCGGTATTCCACCGGCGGCACCGTTCGTTGTCGCCGGCTGCTGCTGGCTCCCTGGCATGCCTGGGATCGGTGCGGCCGCTGTAGTCGGAGGAGCCGGTGGCATGCCAGGGATTGGAGGACTCGGCATTGTTGGAGATGCTTCAGCGGCAAGCACATTCCCCATTTCTGAACTCAAATTTATGATCTTACCAATGAATACCACTTTAAAAATCGGTAAAAAAAAATCACCGGTGAAGAGCTAGAGCAAATATACTCGTGAGTCGTGTGTCCCACGCCGTGCTCCTTTAGCTAGTCTGTGATATCAGACCAATTTTTTAATTCCATAATTCCGTAGCGTTAAGTGTAACACGTGAGGGCTGATTCGGGGCACCAGACACCTTCTGCTCCATTCGGGCTTGAAGAAAAAACATATTTGATTGGACATGACTAACTACTTTCTATCTAACAGGCTCTTTTATTGGTCCTCATCCGTATGTAGGTCACCGATAGAGGTCACTATTTGTGCCATGTGTTGAAAAGTGGGGGATGATGCATGATGAAAGAACACATTTTTACTGACGCAAAAGTTAAAATAAAATCCGTTCTTCGAATTTTTTTCACAGAAAAAGTGAAAATTTAAAGAAAAGAGTATGGCAGAACAACCGTATGGGAACGTTCCACTCTTTAGAGAGTTGACAGCGGAGGAAATTGGTGATTTAGAAGCCACAGAAATTGAGAGCCTTTGCGTAAATTGTGGTGAACAGGTTTGTCGAAATTTAGGCCCGAAGCCTTATTCCTGATATACCGCATGCGTGATTTTGCACAGTGGTAGAAATGCATTGTTCCTTTTGCCTTCCGCCTTTCTAGCAATACCATTGTGCAAAATTACTCATGTAGTATCAGTCTTAAGGCCTTGTGCATTTTCTGGTACTGAAATGAAATACCTGATTGATGTGGGCCCTACATGATGTAGGCCTACATAGTACACGTTGTGATTGTCATTCAGTGGACGTTAGTATTAGTAATATAGGTGTACGAGTGTTCGCTCAGAGCTAGGGGTTCATCATCCGCTGCACTCCTACAATACGATGTACCCCTCAGTTCTTTTGGTTTTTCTTTAACGTTACACTTGCGTGGCCAGTAGGCCTACATACATGTACATATGTAGGCCCTAGTTCCAAGTCGTGACTGGTGTTTCACATGTTTACACATGGATACAAACCTCATCATATTAATACAGACATGACAGTTAACTACATGTGTACAATAATAGAAAGTAGGTTTACGATGGCACCATGGACGTATCTCTTTTGTGAGTATTTGCGGTTCTGAAAAGAATGGTGAAATTCTTGAGCATGTGTACAGTTACAAACTCTGAATCCCATTAACACATTTTGGCTGTTTTGACTGTGGTAACTTACTCTTCCATTGCCTGATCACAGCTACATGCCTTCTTAGTGAAATATTAGATAACCGATGGGGAGGATTATTCACCTTACATGTATATCCTCATTGAAGTGGTGAAATTCTTGAGCATTTTGCCCATCCACGCAACAGAAATCAGCATCATGTACTCTCAGTAACTGTCAGCCTTGTGTTAGCTTGGCCAATCACAACTCTGCTAGGCTTATCTTTTCCTACATGTACAAGTGTGTTTTCCTGTCACCCAGAGATGCTAACTGCACTATGATTGGCCCAGTTTGCTTCCATTCTAATGACCAATCATAGCTCAGCTTTCTTTTTGATGGGGTCAAGAAAACAGCTGGAAAAGATAGGAGCTGTGTTGCAATTAGCCTCACAAGTAGGGCTGTGGATGGCTGTCTTTAGCAATCTGTCTCTTTCTGTCCCCATCATAGCCCAACTTCAAGGTATGTCTTTAATACCTGAAATCCAAACTGCGAGATTGTCACAAACTTTGAATCCTAATATCATTTGAAGTGAGAATGACTCAACAATTTTACTTACACCGTCATATTCCTCAGAGTTTTGACTTTTATACAAGCACCCCAAAGCTTTCCCAAACGGTATATTTTCCGATACACAGTATGGCGCCATGAAAATCCCGGCCTGTGATATTGATATGCTGACCGTGGGCGGCGCCATTCTGAAAATAATGCCTACCAACGAAGGCAACGCTTCGTGTGTCGGATTTCAAGGCATCTGACAGGCGCTCTTGTATACATGTACACTGTAGGTTGTACCATACAAAACCGGTTCCTGTCACCTTGAGACTCTGCTTGCGTGACAGACAAACAGGGAACCAATGAGATGAAATTTGAATAACATCAATACATATGTATGCATGCTCCACACACGTGCGGTGGGCGTACTGCATGTGTACACGAGCAAAGTATACTAAACGCATACTAATCAATACTGTGACAATATATGAATTGTCATTTATGGCACCTGTTTTGTTTTTGGGTTGTTTGTTTTCGTGTATTTGTTGTGTAGGGTTTGTTATTACTATTATTCATTTTTCCTCTCAGATGTTACATGTACTAGGCTATTTTTGACAGCTTTTTCTGATCATTTTTCTTCCAGGGCATGACAAGGCTACTTCTGACCAAGATCCCATTCTTCCGGGAAGTTGTTGTGATGTCCTTTTCATGCTCCCACTGCTGTGATACCAACAACGATGTCCAGCCTGCCGGCAGGATACAGGAAAAAGGCTGTCGGATCAGCGTCGAAATTCAAACCCGCAAGGTGCGCTGTCGCTCATGCAGGGCGTAAACAAACTGCATTCCCGTACCTACCACTACGGGGAAATGTGTTTCCATTCCATTCCTGAGGAATGAATACACACTCACCAACCAAATGTGTATTTGCCTGCAACTGGGGACCCCCTATTGTTCCTCTTTTGTTTGTACTTTAACTTTTTTAGAAGACCACCCATATGTTTTGTACACAGTTGTCAATCGGGGACCCTCTGTCAATCGGGGACCTTATTGTCCTCAATTGTTCAGAGTCCCCAATTGAATGCAGAAACAAACTCATGTACGCCCACGTAGTTGCTTTAATTGGGAGGACCTACATTTACCTTGGTAGGTGCAGCAGGTAATGTCTTGGATCATATGGGGATGCACAGGTGTCACCATATATAGACAGCATAACAAAGAGACGCCAGAACAAGTGCGTTGCATATAGATGTGTTTTAATTGTTAACATTTCAAGATTGGTTACTAACATCGCTTCCTGAAATGTTAAACATAGCCAGTTAAAACCATGTTTATTTTTCTACATATTTTGCAGATTGTTGCAAATTAAACTACTTCAATAATAATAACATATTGTATTTATTTAGCATCAGAGGACACCATAGGATACAATGCAATTGTTATCATTATCCGTGCACACTGGGCTCCCAACATCTGATCATTCCTGAAACCATCTCAGCTTCCTGGGGAGTACACTAGCCTGATGCTGCCTCGTCAGGTGCAAACGGCTAAACATACATTGCAATAAGCTTATCTGCCCTCGCATGTACCCATTTACTCCTTGGTGAAGCCAAGTACATGTACATAAGGGGTAAAGTGACTTGCCCAAGATCACAGCATGCTGCCACCAGCTGGATTCGAACCCCTACTTTATGATTGGAAGCTACCAACCCTAACCACCAGGCCATGTGCCCCTATACAAGAGGAGTGCATGTATCAAATTTTGTGATCTTACATACAGATCAGACAGTTCAAGTACCGGTCTCTTAAAGGCTTTCTTCTATTAAAGGTTTTCTTTGCTGAAATCGTCCAAAATTTCCACTAGGCAAAGGTTTGCAAGTCCATGGTACTTTACCAACAATGTTTGTGTGTCAAGTCGAATCTCAAAAAAGACTTTTCTGTGCCAGAAATTGATTTTATTTGTACACAGAAGTACGTAACTTTACTCCAAAATTTTGAAAGTTAGTGTACCGGGGGGGGTGTACATGTGCTTGGCGTACATGTACATGTCAGGCATGCAAATTCTCCTCGGATCAGCTGGTTTCCTTGTTTTTCGCTTCACACTCATATCACTGAAAATTGAGAACACTGTTCAAAGTCTTGATTGGAATTTCTTTTTTTTTTCTCACAATCCAATTTGCATGCCTGATACATATGCACCTGTTCTAGTATGTTCTCAAGAATTGAATAGGGCAGATTGTCAAGTTCAGTTGCTATTGGACATATCACCGTGAAATAAAATCTGAGTATTTCTGGCTTGTTTTACCTAACAGGCATGACAGGTACAAGATCATGTGACAGGAGTTCCATGCACGGATTAAAATCCCAAACTGAAGTTCCCAATCTTTAAGTCTTCTACGTTAAGACAAATTATTGTAAATTCTATAGCCCTTGATGCTGGTTGTCAGTACAGACAATATGATGTCTATCATGCCACTTTCAAAATGGTCCCAGGGAAAAATATACGGTACATGAATTTCCAGGCACATGTAATCTTTCTCGTACAGTGCCTCAGTGGTTTTTACTCCATTATGTCCATTTTTTCTTCTCCTTTTGGGTTTTAGGACTTCAACAGGCAAGTGGTGAAGGCAGACACCGCATCTGTCAAGATCCCAGAGTTGGAGTTTGAAATCCCTGGTGGCTCTCAAAAAGGCTGTACGTTAGACGTTTTCGCCATCCATCCTGCTCCCTCTTCCCTGGTTTCTGTTTTGTCCTCTGTCACCTACCTTCCTTCCCCTTGTGTTAAAAACAAGTGACACAGTGACACTTGTTTGGAATACCGGGCAATTGAAGCGTCAGTAGTAATGATTTTAGCCAACTATGCAAGACAAACAGCACTCTTAAAAGTCAAAAACAAAATAATATATAGTTTTTTCTGACTTTGGTAACATTATTTTTTCAAATGACATGCTTGTAAAATGAGCCAATTTGAGGACCTAAAGCTCGCTGCATTCACCAACATGCTGTGAAGTAATGAAGTCCACATTTGTAATTATTTTACGTCAATGGACTTATGCTGAATGATGAATTATCAATCAACAGCATTTACCACAGTGGAGGGATTAATCACAAGAGCAGTTGAGGGCCTGGAACAAGTACAGCCAATTCGCAAGGTAAGAGCATCCTGTTTGATTTCTAAATGATGTGTTTTTTTGCATGCAGGGTTTTTAGCCCGGTAATGTACATTGACGTACTACATTTGTAACGGCCTCCGAATCTGACTCGCAAAGAATATAGCCAGAAGCCAGTAATTTACAGTTTCAGTAGTTTATTAAACAAAATGTAGTTGGAGGGAAACTAAATTATCCAGCACTTACATTTCATTAACCGAGCCACAGCAGTGCAGGGTTGTCCAATGGTACTAGTGTCTAAGGCTGAGTTTGGGCGGTTTGTTTCCGTATGCTCACAAACAGCTCAATTTGTTATTCGTTGGTCGGCCGCTCGAACGCCGGGAACAAACAACCGGTTATCGATGGTAGTTAGTGACATGCAACTGGCGGCGTCCATGCACGCTACGTTATTTGAGAGTTAATGTTTGGATGGGCTGAATTCTTTTCTATATAAACAGGAACATTCATTTCTGTGTTACGGAAAATAATTAATGTTAATTTTGCAAAACTTCCCATTGTCTGTGGCTTTGGAAGCCATCTCTTTACTTTTCTCAGCTGTTCAAAAATCAAAATCTCACGAATTTTTCCGTGTGTTCCTGTAAAACTCTGACGAGGAGGTGGTGTGTGATCCCGTTCCGAGAACAGTGCTCTTGAGTCATGTTCCCGCTGTTCGAGCGCGAGAACAAGAAACCCGTGTCAAGAACAGGCCGCCCGAACTCGACCTAAGAAAATAAAATGAACCTTACACCGCCAACATCCAGTCCCAAATCCACACTGGACTAAAACTACAAGAGGGTGTTAAAGGGGAAGTAACAAGCCAGTTCAACTAGGGAAGTTCCAGTTACACACTTCAAAAGAATGGCTAATCTTATGTGGCATTCCATTGTGTGGCCACAGCCAGGGACTCATCTCGCTGGGGCCAGGCAACAGTACTGGTATTCAAGACATTTAATGAGTGCTGTTGTGGCCGGCACAAAAATAACTTTGATTGTTACAATAATCTCTATTTCATAATGTTTTTTTTCCCTCACAAGGCAATGTATCCGGAAGTGGCTGCACAGATTGAAGAATTCATCAGCAAGCTGGCTAACCTCGAACCACCATTCCACCTGGTAAAGTTACCTGCTTGGCCAGCATGTAGTCTGTGGGATTGTCACTTTGTCACAATCTAGGGGCATGCACTGTCAGAGACAGGAAACAGTGCGGGCTGTAACTTCGGCCAAGATGTGGAAATGAGTCCGGTGTTTTTCAAATGCTCTCAGGTTTCCCTTATGTTCAACCTGGTTTTCTGCTACGTGGGATGAGTGAAAAGTAGAGCAGAGCAGAGCATGAATACGCCTTGGCTGCTTGGGTTAAGATATTTGGGGGAGGGGGAATGTTTGGACAGTCCTTGGGTGGTTATCCTCTTTTGTTTTTCTCTTTCTCTGAAGACCTCGGATAATGATCTGCTTTGTATTAAACAGAAGAGTGGTAACTTTCTTCAGGATGCAAAGATTTCCATAAGTTTATTATTTCACGCCACAAAGACAAATCAACCAGTGGTTAACGATGATGTGGTTCCTAGGAGCACCGGCACTATTGAATGCACTCTACAAATGCACATGATCAGAAGTGATTCAGTCTGATTGCAAAGAAATGAGGTAGTAAATGCAATTCCAAGAGACTTTTTCAAGATGTATTTTTGCGTTGGGGAGATGTTAATTTATATAACAGGTTTTGCCCTTACCCAACATATACATTGATAAGACGTCTTCACTAGTAAGCAGGAGGTTGTGGGTTCGAGTCCCACCCGAGTAAGCTTGTGGATTTTTTCGCAAGCTCTCAGACAAGCACTGAGCATACAGTGTTTACCAATATATACGTTGGGTAAGGGCAAAACCTGTTATATAAATCCCAGAGACTTGTTGACTAGGACCTTAATTGATTGTATTACTGAAGCTGAAGTCGGCAACCCCAACAAAAGAAGAGTCACATTGCAGGTTTGATTTCTCCTTTCTTTTCTCTCTCCAAGATACTGGATGACCCTGCCGGCAACAGCTTTGTGGAGAATCCCAACGCTCCAGAGACGGACCCCTCCATGACCATCAGCATGTACGTCAGGACCAAACAGCAGAACAAAGCCCTGGGACTCGTGGTAAGAGCCAACCCTCTCACCCTCACATGCAGGGAGTCAGGTCAAAGTGGTGTGTTTCCTGCCTTCCATCTCTGCAGCCCCATGTTCGAATTCCACCAAGGCTGATGTGTGGATTGGGATTCAAATTCAGACTTGATCTTGTGGGTTACCCTTGCCATTTTTCTTTACCCACTCCTACATGTACAACTGAACATAATCGTTATAGTCGGTGTTTTGGGCTTGTACATTGATTTCATTGCCTGAAAGTGACAAAAGTCACTAAAATATCTTTGATCCTATCAATAATCGCTGAAACTTTGCCATCCAGTCCTCAAACAAGTCATCCAAATTGTGTGCATCAGAATCTTGGTTTTAAATGGAAAGTCCTCGGTATGTGCAAGACCATTGGACTGGTATTTCCCGGTCTGCATGGCAAAGGAGTGAAAAGGGCTAATGGGCTTGGTCTCCACTCCTGTAGGTTGACGAGGACGCAGACGCTACTAACGAACCCCAGCAGGGGGAGGGGCAGGGGGAGGGGCAGGAGGAGGCAGGGAAGGAGGAGGAAGAAGAGCAGACTAGAGAAACAGGTGACTCCGAGCCCACCAACATGGCCGACGAGGTTTTAGAGTTTGCTGTCAACTGCTCCAGCTGTAATGCTCCCACCAAGTCCAGAATGAAACTTGTCAGTATCCTTTGATATTGTTTAGCATCTGAAGGAAGTTGACGGTGCCATCCATCCTCATAGAGTGTGCATTTCATCGTTTGTTCAACAGTGTCCACGGCTCTGAAATGACGCCTAATGTGTATGAGCATTCAATATTATGCAACTCCATGTGCTAGCCATAGTAGTAAATAAAAGTTGCGTGGGCAAATTGTGACGTCATCGCCAACAGCAAGCTGCTAACAGTCGTTGATTGAATGACAGGTGTCAGCTAACCATAGTAGTTTGTCAGCTGGCCAGGCTCAGGCAGCCCTCCATGGATAATGTTTCAAAGATTGCGTCAGACCTTGGACATATGCTTTTCTGTAGTTAAAGGTAGATTGGCACATGCACAAATGCAGTTGCAATCCCACCTCAGCCCAGATAAATGTTTACATGTACATGTAGGCCTAACCGGTCTGCACTGTTCTGCATGTTCATAGAGCCAGGATGTACATCTGTATTGATGACATCATTCTACTGACCAATGGACACCCTTCTGCAAGCATTACGTAGACTAATGCAGTTTTCAAATTCACATCCGACTTCACAGCGTTCAGCAGTCAGTCTCTTGTGCCATGCTTGTGCACAGAAGTCAAAGGGATAAAAGATGTGACCTTCTGTGACCTTTCCTGTGAGATCTGAGATATTGCAAGAAATGGTGGTGTCATCTTGTGCATCTCATGCACTGCATACCTGTGGCAGGAAATGATGTGCCAAGTAGAATAGGAAATGGCTTGCTTCTTCAAGAATGTCACGTTGTCCTTGCAGACAAGACATGTTTACAGCCTATCAAAGCCGATGAAATTACAGCATTCAAGTTAACTGATCCTGGTACATCCCTCAAAATTCCATCAGTCCCTCAGCTGAACAGTTCTTGAAAGCTAATCTGTCTCTGCTTGCCATGCCTGAGACATGTATTTTTATTCAGTTGGAATTACAAAGACACAGATAAACAGTGTGTTAGTGGTCTGCGCACAAGGATTCCTGAAAGTACATTGCATACTCTGAAAGTCAACCCTTTAAATTAGAGTAGGGAATTTTGTTGAAAATAACTCACTATCACATTCATGCTTATACTTCGCAAGGGGTAAAAATCTTTTCCACTTGTGTGAAAATGTATGACAATTCATTTACCACTTGTGGGAAAAATCTGTGGAAATATTTTCCCTCTTTTGCGAAAATCTGAAAATCTTTTTCCACTTGTGGGAAAAGTTCGTCACGAAAATGGATTCCCAGGGAAGAGAACAAAATGTGAAGAGAAGTTTCCATTTCTAGGCCAACTTTCAGTTGCAATGTACTGTACATACAAATCTTTCCTCTGTTGCTGTATGGATAATTGCGTATCAGGCTACATGTAAGTCCATCTCACGGAGATGCTGTTCATTCCCTAACGTTGCTGCCTAACCCAGACATCCCTTACTTCAAGGAGGTCATCCTGATGGCCCTCAACTGTGACTCCTGTGGCTACAAAGACACGGAGGTCAAATCGGGGGCGGGTATCGAGGCTAAAGGGAGGAGGATAACCTTGAGGATGACCGACGCTGCCATGGATCTGAACAGGGACGTCTTAAAGGTGAGCAACATTTTTGTGTCACTTGAAGGGACGGGAATGTTAATGGGAAATCTAGTCAGTGCTCCGTTTAAAACATTGAAAATTGCCAATTTGTTCCTGGAAAACAGAGGGTGCTGTTGAGGTGGCAGTAAGTCAAATTTTGCAAGTCCAAGTCAAATCACAAGTCTCTTTGTCCAAGTACAAGTTAAGCTGCACATTATTTTGTCCAGCTGTAACAAGCTAAAAGAACCAGGCGTCAACTTATGAAGTTAAGAGTTATAAAAATGTATGGGGCTGGTCGAGTAGCGTTTGACTTGGGTTGGTAACAAGTCATTTTTTGCAAGTCCAAGTCAATTAAGTCACAAGTCAAAGCTGGTATTTACAAGTCAAGTCACCAGTCACAAAAATAGCGTCTCGAGTCCGACTCAAGTCAGCAAATCTGGCTGTTGGTGTGATGCCAGTCAGGGAAGACGATGCTTAGTGTACAGGTTCTCCGGTTCAAATTATGAACTGAACTGTGTTCAATATAAACATTTCTGAGAAAGGGTTGCTCATTGGCATTTTGCCATGTACATCATAGTTTTGCTCATGAATAAGGACCTGACATTTGTTGCATAATACGCCAAAAGGTACCGAAGTACTTTTTAAAATCCACAGCAAAACTTGAGATTAATTGAAACACGAAAGTGCTTTTGTAACGGTTGTGGTAAAAATTACTCTGCAAAGACTCATTAGCTTGTTGGCATTGCATACAAGTCATGCTAGGAATTTGGATAATCTTTCAAATTCAATTCGGCTTTATTATAAAACACCACCAAAGAAGAAGTCCAAGGACTTACACCCATCAGTTGACATAAAAGGTCAGAAAATAACTATTAAAATCATAAAATTTAATTACGTTGACAAGCAAATCATTGACGGAATTGGTGATGATTCGTATCTGCGAGTCCTTATTTTCAGCTGTTCCAATTGGCATGAATTCCTGAGTGTATGTTGTGAAAAATATTATAAGCTACGCTGAGGTGGCAAGAGATGGCGATGCCTGTCAGATACAAGTAAGGATTTTGCAAACTTAAAGACGAGTTGTTCTCCACACTGACGTAATGAATCAATTTCAAAAACGCCAATAATTCACAGTATGACAAAGTGGTCTCTAGTAATTGTGCACCTGTACCCTGTGATTGTCAATAAAAAGTTAGCATTTCTGTGGCTGAGACATTTTATTGTGTTGTTGTTGTTGAATCAGTCGGACACATCCAGATTCCTGATCCCCGACCTGAACTTTGAGCTGACGATGGGCACCCTGGGGGGCAAGTTCACCACCCTGGAAGGCCTCCTGACGGACGTCAAGACCCAACTCCTGCGGCCCTACTCCATGGTGCAAGGCCAGGACAGTGCGCCGGAAGGCGCCGGCACCAAACTCAAGGAGTTCATTGACAAGATTGACGAGGTATGTGAAAGCATACTTGCGTTGGGGGGTGGGGTGAAATCCATCAAACGTCCAGTATCCTATTTAATGTACAAAGAACACACTAGGAGGGTGCTATTTGGGCTAGGAGAGTGCGCTATTTGGACTAGGAGTGCGCTATTTTGTATTGGTAGGCGCTATTACCACATGAATCTGCATTCCATTTGAAGTGTAGAAAGGTCACATCCATGGGTCTGCAGGTGGCATATAATTGACTTACAGCAGCATTCAAGTCTTGTATGGCTTTTTTTTTTTCCCTTTGATTTTTGTTTTAGATCATAGCTGGTAAGCTCCTTGTTTCAGTCATACTTGATGACCCGGCTGGAAACTGCTACATACAGGTAAGGCCAGGGACCAGTTTGCATCCGACTGCCAGGCATATGATACAGTAAATTCTCCAAGCATCAAGAAGGCTTCCCCTAGTGAGAATAACTTGTGACCGGATCCCATAAAATGAATCCTAAGGCCATTTCTTGTCATAACTTAGTTACAGTTAGCATAAGGAAGAGCAAACGTTGCTCCTCGTTTTGATGTATCACTCAATTTGGCATCCTGATAAAACTGCTCGTTATGAAATGTTGAAGGTCCCCATTGCTTTCCACTCTGTCTGATTCTTGCAAAGGCCTTTAACCTCAAAGGTGGCTTTTGTGACACTGTACTCATTTTGTTGGGTTGGTCACAGTGAATCATGCTGACAGTCACTATGGTCCAAATGCTGTCAGCTAAATCACTTCTGAAGGGTCCGCTGATAATTGGTTGGGTTGTGCAAAAGAAACGGATTGGCCGCGTCACTGATGAAAGTGAGCTCACTGAAGTACTCAGCCGTCATTTGTTATACACACTACAGAATGTATGTTGTTTAGTTAGAGAATAGAGAGAAATAACCACAAGCGTGTAGTGGCTAGGTTTAGGGTTGTCAGTTGACGCAGCAGATCTTGTAAAGCCAATTGCGAGTGTGGAAATTCATGACAATTTTATATTCTTACACACTTTCGTGACTGTTGTGTGTTTGATGATGAAAATGTCATTACTGAGAAAATAAAATGCAAAAAAGATTTTAAATTCAAGGGAGAAAAGCACTCACTGCACATGGCACGCTGTGTTTCCCTCCAAACACATTGATTGCACTAATGCCATGTGCAAACATTGACACAGGTTTCATAAATGACATTGCCTTCAGCAGTAGGTGTTCCTGTCTGCCGCGACTCAAAACAACCCCTCTCCCCAAAGGCAAAGAAAAGACAGGCTAGTGGGAGAAATGTTTCATCTCACTACATCTGTGCCAATTAATCGTCAACCTGCGGGCTGTCGAGTTCCCACTGCATGCCTTCTCTTGTTCCCGATCAGTGAAGTTACTCAGAACTAGCCTGAGAAGTTACTGAAACATTTAGTCTTTACTTTGTTGTCAAAGAGCGATTCAAATTTGAAAGTTCTCCAGAACCGTTCGCCTTTATCTGTGCTTTCATTTTCTTACCAGAATGTCTACGCTCCAGACGAGGATCCTGAGCTGACAGTGGAGGAGTATGAGCGAACTCGGGAGCAAGACGACGACTTGGGTCTCCTCGAAATGAGAACAGAGAACTACAGGCAAGATGACGCTTCGTGACATCACAGAAGTCACGAGGTCATCAGTTGCACAGTGTAAATAAAGATGAATGCATATGTGACCTGTCATGACAAAATGAGCATAAAGTCACACTGCACCATTTCTTACTGCGACGCTTCAAAGACAAAAATTGTAAGGAAGATCAATTTTTGGGTTCCGTCATATTTGGAGAGACTAACCCATCTATCTAGTTCCATATTTTTTGCAGGATCAGATATTAAAAAATGTCATTTTTTCTCCAGTTTTTGATAACAGCATTATTTGTGCTTGCTCTGAAATGTTGAAACCATATCGGGAACAAAGACAGAAAGCCGCCGGAAGAATGTTACATTGTCACTTCACTTTTACGCTAAGTGTTGTTTACCATTGTAAAGCTCTTTGTGTGCTGAAATAAAAAATACCAATATCTCCATTTTCAAAAATGTCCGACTTCCAGCTCATTTTGTAGTGACGATCACGTTACTTGCCTGCCACGGCTACATTAGAAAGGTGTGGCTGTGGCTAGGCACACAGGTCCACCTGTGGCAGCCGCCAGCTTGCGGCTGCAGTCATTTCCATAGTCATATGTGATACTGCAAGCCACAGCCAGTTGATTCAGTCATGGCTTTTCAATCATAGGTCTTAGGCTTGTCTTGAGGCATGTAGAAGGAATTCTTCCCCAATAAGTGCATGATCATACCAAACTGTATTTGAGCCCATGCTTGAGGTGTGTAATGTCAAGAAAATTTGTAATTAAAGTAAATTATAAAAACCTAAACCTCTTACATGTAAATGGAGGAACGCATTGCATTCTGGGAACCGGGCACAACTTTTCCATTGTTTTGGAGTACCCCTCAAAAAATTATGGGCAATATCCAAAGGCGGATGTTGCTCCTGTGTCTCTTTCACAAAATAGACCAGAGGCTACGTCGTAGACATTGCTAGGACACTGTCGTTTTCATTTTAAGCAACATCCAGTCGACAAGAAGTTGTGGTTTTTTATTTCAGAGAGATGCTTTAGGAGGGCCAAGCGTCATATTCTTCGACATGGCTGGACTGACAATACATTCAGGACTCACTGAGATTTCATTTCTCAATTTTTATTTCGGCATTAAACCAGAGAGGAAATGTAAACCACGTACATTTGTAGTTCAGACGCAACAGAAAACCACTTTTTCTAAATACAGGTTGCCTGAATACTAAACATCTTCGATGGTAATTCTAACAATGTATCCCCTGATGGAAACAGCATAGGCAACACATCAGAAAAACTTCATTCACGCACCTGTTTGCAGTCAAATTAAATGTACAGCATCAAGCACATACTCCGATTTCAACTTCAAAATGCTTGGTATGCAGATAAAAGTAGTCAGGAAAAACTGGGGTAGGAGAAGGAACACATCCAAATTCGAAACATTTGCTTTTTTTATTTGGTCTTTGTTCTACCTTTCGCTAGTTGTCTTTTTCGACGTGTTTCGTCATTTTGTTTTTTGCCCTACCAACTACTTCTGCCAAAAATTGGTTGGATATGGTAATGAACATTCCGATTTTGGAGTTGTTCATTTTAGTGCGCTTTAATCCCCGGTTTGGAATGACTGTCGGAAAATTCCCCATGTTTCCCTCCTTTGTCCATTTATCAGAGTCTGTGTGCTACTATTCCCTTATCGTTTTTGGTATCAAACTTCTGAGGTTGTCTTAAAATATACCCTAGTATACAATTACTGATGATACCCGATTAATGCATCATTTCTGCTGCTAATGTGACTATGAATAAACATGTCATTTGAGTTAACTTCAATTTATTAGCATGCACTACCTTTACTTATTGCTACGGTTTCTAAAAACTGATATCCTTCAAATTCCACATCTTTGCCAAGGCATAAGTCTGGGCATGACGGTAGCCTAAACCACGCCTTCGAGACGCATACCACGTCTTCGTCTGGAATCTGCTACTCCAGAATGCGATCGATCATTCCCTTGATGGCTTTCATCTCCCAACCAGTCTTGGTTGCTGGAGAACAAGAGGAGATCGAGACACCATTGTTTCAAAGCTATAGCAATTGTTCAATTTGCGCTTACTGTCCGGCAGCTACAGTGTTGTTATCGTACACAAGAAAGTAACGACTGTTACGACATTCCGTATTTAGATTTCCAGCTTCACGATACTGCAGTTTCGTAATATCGTTCTGATCATAGATGTTGTAGTATACAGGTACGTGTATCTGAGGGTCCCGATACCCTAGCACACCAATGAAGTGACGCGCATGCGTTGTTGTTGCAGCAAACGCATGACATTGTCACAATATTAGACGTTCGTAGATGGTTACAGGCTTAGGTCAAAACTGAAGTGTCGCATGTACGCTCACGTGCTGTTTTTTTTTTTTTTTTTATCATTAGGAGTCACGCGGACAGGATTTCAAGTATACCCAACATGTCTTGCTCCAAAGACAATGTCCAGAGAATTACCAAGAACAACTCCATGTATTAAACCGTGATGAAAAGGCATGCAAAATTGGTGTTGTATCGATAGTGATGGATACGTGTCAACTAGTTAGGATCGTTACTTATATTCTTATTCGTATTCTCATTTGTCCAGGAATACAATTGTACCAAACACATTAGCATGCATCACCACAAAATGTTGGCGCATAAACAACACGACAATCATACATGGAAATTGTTCAACAAAAAAAAAACGAAATCATTATGTACTTACCGTAGTCATTGCCCGAGTAGCCCCACCTGCAAGAGAAAGTGTTGAAGTTTTAGTTGTCGGTGAAATTAACTTATTAAAAAAGCTCGACTTTTAAACAAACTTGAGCTGTTTTCTTAGTATCTTGTTTGTTTTCCCCGACCTTTATAGTCGAAGATGTAAGTCATTTTTATGCAAACTGAACGCGTTGTTAAGACGCAGTATTTACATTTGCTTTCTGCACAGAAATTAAGCCCCTCCCTGCTAGAAAAATGGAGTCCCCCTTCGTAATGATGACTTAACTTGGAGCTGAAAAGCCTCCAAGGATTGATCGATAGCTCGCTGCTGTGGCTTTTCCCTCGAACATTAACAATAACCGTGGGTTAGAGACTTGGAGAAAGATGATTCAGACTGCCAAGGCCCACGTGCCCGTGATATGCGTGTACTTCCCGACGTCCAATATTGGTGTTTGTTTACAGCGCCTCCTACAGTCTCGATCGGTGGGAAGTTCATGTGGGTGATCGGCGTAGATTTTTGGCCATTACTTAAGGCACTTACCAGTCCCAGCAACCAGCGGTGTTACCCAAGAAAGAATTGCGCTTTGCTTGCGGGTACAGGATGATGATGTTGTTTAATTCGCCCACCTCGTTGAAACCTGTCTTCGTGTAGAACTGGTTCAAAATCAGATCCCTGTTTTAGGCCAAACCCAGTTTGGTATAAGTTTGGTAATAGCGAAGCAATACGGTAGAGCAAACGCTTAACCATAGTCCAACAACCACATGATTGGAGCTGCCTTTAACCGAAGCGAGTGCATGTTAAAGTGACAAAATAAGGCCTATACAGTATATCCAATGAACTTACGCTCGATGTTAAACTGGCCACATGCACAGCAGACAGCACACTGCCCTAATGACGTTACAGGACAGATTTCCTCAAAGTCTTTCTGAAATCGCTTTTTAAAAAGTAGGCCGACAAATTTAAATGTAAGTTGGCTATCTATTTTCTGTGCTAGTAGAGCTGTTCACTGGGAAAAAACCTCAATTATTCTCGTACACGCAGTGCGCGTAAGTTTTTTCATCCGTAGTGCAGTGGCGTACCCACTGTGGAGAAAAGGGAAGAGGGAAACGCCCCTGGCACATGTTGCCTATGTCAAAGGAACACATCAGAAACGCGGCATAATAACATCCTCTTTAATATGATGGAGAGGATGATTGTCAAACAGATTTGTTTCAACGGTCAGGAGAAACGCTATGGCCCCGACTCAATTGAGTCGGGGAGTCTGTGGAGTGCCAGTTTCAGACATCCTCTAGAAAAAAAGGGTGAACAGCGAAGCGCTGAAGCAGCTGACAGTTTCATATCAGACGAACTACATGTGTAAACGTTTTGGTATGAAATTGCAATATTGACATACGTCGTCTGCGAACATCCGTGGAGAGCCACATGCAGTTTGCAGTCTGTAACAAAAGAAAGTAACTGTTGATAGAATCTGATATGTAATCGCACATAATTATTGAACTGAATAAGTGGTTCTTGTTTGGCGTTACTCCAAAGACCGCCAGTCTTGCGCGTGTAACGTCGATTTTGAAAAAATATGGGCAAACAATGGGCGGAACAGTGGATGACTGCGCGTTCGGTGCCCAATATGCGCAACACACATCACCTGCGCTTGTTTACATGTGCTCCCAAAATACGTTCACTTTTCCCGCTCTTTGGCACTGCTTTCTCTTATTTTAAAATGTTTTAAACGCATTGATTTGAATCTGCATGGGCCCGATTGAGTACCTAAAGGATTTCTTCACAATAAAAAACGGCATCATGGAATTTGGGGACTGAAATTCAACTGTGCGCAAATACCATATGCCGAGGGGTGAATTCGCCTGTAGTTTTTATTTCAGTCGGGCGCCGCGCAGATTACGGAATACTTCTGTAGTTTTAATAGGATCTGGTGATGTATGCGTTTATTTTGTCTATGGAGCAAACTCACAGACATATAAACCATAGCTGAACAGCCCCTATTCAAAACTACTTAATGCTTCACGCTGTGCAAACATGATGCATCTGGTGCAAATCCATTTCTGACACGGTCCATAAACCACTTTGTTCACAGTCATGTGTGCCGCAAATGTCGATTTCTTGGTATCATACGAAATACGACATCATATCGAAACAGATTATATTGGAAAATGAGGACTGTGATTTGGTCAGTCAGCATTATTTCGTCCATGTCAGACAATGGTCTAGGGAGTTTACCAGTCCCCTCTGCCGTCAATAGATCGGCCAAATCAATTACATAAACGAGTCCAAACTGATAAACTCTTCCCCCACTTACTTGACGTAGACGACTGGCATCCGGTTGGTACGTAGATGTACCCAGTGTACATCATGGGACGGTAAATGGAATAGTAAAACGGAAAAAACGCTGTCTGGGAGAAATCCAGTAACTGTAACGTAAAAAAATCAATAGATCCATGAAATGATTGATTAGTTATTGATCTTTCTGCATTTCATTTGATGAGACAGATGAAGATCAATCGAGCATGAACCCCCATGGACTAACAGATGATTATTTAATTCAGGACTCACCATTTAACAGTAGCAATGAAAGATTGACAACTTTGCCAGTACTAATGTTCAATTTTGTTTATGTTGCGTAATTTCCAAACCTTGTACGCTTTTTTTGTTTGCTAATATCCATTATAATAGGCTAATAAACAGGACATTAAGCTTTTACTTTGCCCCGTAACAGGGCTTCTAGTCTACAGATACGTGTCTTTGTCGTTGATTCTTTGGGTTTGCTTGGTTACGTTGGGTTGCAGTTTTGATCATTTGTTTTTATAGGTCCTTCATGCTGCTGTATATGCCCACATTAGTTTCCGTCATATTTAGGGTTAGTCCCCAATTCAATCACAGGATTTTATCTCGTCCAACGATCAAGTCAACGCAGATCAACAGACTGAACCACAACAATGGACTTGTACCTAGTGAATGCGAATTACATAGGGGCCGATCCAGCAGGATCCGCCCCCTCCCCCCACACGCAGAAATTTCAGTGGATTTGTTTACAAAGAATGGGTGGACAGGAAAGAGAGTATTTGGTAGATATATTTTTTTCAAATAATAGCACCACGTTCCTGAGAAAATGACACCAGCAAATGAAAACAGGGATGTCGGAAGTAAGGCTTTTGATATTTTCTCTGCACAACATTATGTTGAATGAGCCCCGATAAAGCTGCATTCGCTTTTGAATCCCCCCCACAGACACACACAAACACACACCAAAACCTGGATACGTAATGTTTACGTTTGCGCTGCTTAATTGGGTTACTGAAGAAAAAATGATCGTCTGGAGTAGTCATAGGCCTATATTTGTCCATTTTGGGCTTTACCGGCCTTTCAGTGACGTCGCTTAATTATTGGGAGTAAATATGTATCGACAGTGTTTTGTAGCAGTAACCGGACTGCGCTTCAATAATCTCACAACCTGCAGCCTCAAAAAAGAAGTAAAGGTTTACTGCACCTGTCCGCTTGCTGTAGTGCTGCTCGTTGGTTCCTTGGTAGCAAACAAACAAGAAAAATGCTTTTGATTACTATTCACTGACAACGCAGAACATTATGCGAGAATGTTGACTAAAATGGTGCGATACGTCGAACGGAAGTGGCCGCTAAGAAACGTTAACAGTTAAGCGCCCTTTGGTTTTGATGCCGACTCAAACCTACATGCTTGTTGTCATGGATAAAGTGCTGTTTTCTACCTGATATACATCATGTTCACTCGTTGAACTGTTATTGACAGATTTTTAACATAAAAAATTACATTACACAATTATATTCAAGTACTTTGTTAAGTCACATAACTCATGTAATTTCCATGGTTTACATTTTGGTTTATTAGGTAATTCTTCGAGCATAAAATTCCTTTCAGTTTCTGCTGGAGCAATTATATTGGCGTGTTACACCTGTAGGTTGAATCCAACGTCTGTTTATGGAATTATTAGGGCATAAAATACCTCAAGGTTGCCATATATGTGCTTCAAGATGTGGTAGGCCATTTTATAGTTACAATCGTTGATGAAGGGAGCTACGGTGAACCCACAAAGGGCTCCGTAGTCGTCAGTGATCTGGAATAAAAACATGGAGGAAGGAAATAAATTTTCATTACAATATGCTGGGATTTTATATCATTCTACAATACAGTGCACACAAGTTGAAGGCGACGGGTACTTACGAATGCGTGACCAGCTGGTTGGTTGTACACCGTTTTGATGTTGTCTGTGTTCGAGATGAACTCGCTATAGTAATCTTCTAGTTTGTGTACAAGACCTGAAAAGTGGTTCAAGGAAAACAGCTCATGGTCACAGGGGCGGTTTTAAAACCATTTATGTGAGTGTTCTTCATGGGGAGGGCCGAAATATGTCTTTACGCACCCTTATTATGGCTTCTTTGGAAGAATGAGGTCGTTTTGTTTCACATTTTGTAAATGAAAGGTATTTCAATTTTCGCTTGTTGTCTCATTGCAAAAGACGACTCCCCCTTTAATATTTTTTCTTCATTTCTAGACGGAGTGGCATTTTACTCCTTCACCTTGTTTTACCACAAAATCGTTGGTTCCACTGAACAAGTAGACCCTGCTTGATGCTAAGTTGCTTGTGCTGTCCACTTTGCCGCTACTGGCCCATGTCTCTGTCTTGGACTTCAGAAATTGTATGTCGACATCAGATGGATCCCCAGCCGCCGAACATTCATACAAGGTGGCTCTCAGTGCGCTCCCTTGAGCGCAGTAGTACGGCACTGAAAAAAAAATCATAATAAGCAGAGACATTTTCGGGGAAAAAAGGAAAAAGGCACACGTGACCCCCACCGTCATATAATATAGCAACGGAGGTCCACCCTCTTCGGAGAACACAATCTACACAATCTACATTCAAGCGGCAGTTTTGCCAGCGTTTGGTGCCTCGCTCCGACTGTCACTCCCGGCATTTGATCCCAGTTGCCCTCTTCCATAGTCCATGTTCAGAAACATCGATGACTTTACTTTGATCAGGGATTCTGTGCGATGTTGCTGCTGTTGCAAAGGTGAATCAAGCAATATATCAGGGTGGGGGTCAGGCCGGTCAGACTTTTTAATGTCCTGTTTTACGGACAGGCAGTCACATGGCTAATACATTTCATAAAGTTACTGATGTACAAAAAAATAACCCTTGCAAGAAGTTTCCATTATTAGTATTGAAAATGCTATTTAACTTTTTTTCTAGTTTTTATCAGACCACGGGTGGTTGCCCCCCCCCCCATCCATGCCTCAGTCGTAGTTGCGGTTTTAAGTAATCCTCTAGTTGTTCTCTTTTTTTATGGTCTTGCTGTCGAGTTGAGCTCACCTCCGGCCACTGCACCGACCCCCATGATGGAGGAAGAGAAAGCGACATGAAGCTGCACGGCCATGGCAGCCCCGGAAGACACGCCACTCACCGAGACCTTGGTCGGATCAGCGCCGTAGTGGCCTGCAGTGGATAAAGATTGCAAGAAAGAAAAACTGAATTTCCCAGGGCCAACTGCCTCTAGGTATTAAAGTGTTGTGACGATTGAATCAGGTTTGCAAGTGTAGTGTAATAGGTTGCATTCCAGAAAATAATGGACCCACATGCGAAAATGTACAGGGCCTAGGGGCTGTTTGGATCCTACCGATGACTTGCTCCGTATGACCTAATCTTTTTTGCATGAATTGTTTTCTCATTCCACGTCGTACTGATGTAGTATAGAATGCTGACGTGAACACGTCATGCGCACAATGATGCGTGTAAAACATTGATCACCATTATAAAAATGGATATCTGTTTCGACAAAGAACGGAGATCAATGGTGTAAAAGGCATCATCATGAGAACCAATGCGTAAATCTTTAGCAACAAGTGCCAGTGCAGATTTTTTTCTTGTTTGTCTTCTGACCACCGGTTTCCGTTCCCATCATTTCGGACGAAGTCCGTTCAACCATGTTTTCCTGCCCCATGGTTCAAGGAGTGCGTGCAAGGACTGTCAACAACTCGGCGTCTGTAATCAGTGTTTGCACTGAGATAATCGAGCTGCTCACTACTGCGTGCCTAGTTGGATAAGGCAAAAAAACAACCAAAACAAAAAAAACCCCAAAAACAGTCTTTTGTCTCTGGTCAGCGCGCGTGTTGGGCTTAAACTTGCGTTGGCGCCATGCTATATGTACGTGTTTTGGATGTGCTGCGTACACGATACGTTCATCTGTTTCACTTTCGAGAACACAAAACCAACTTCATTAAGATAACATACATGTACGTTGCGTTCAGCCGTCAATATCGCCTTGGGAGCAATTTTGACGGATACGCAACGCTTGGCACAAGTGTTGACGCGCATATGGAAAGGCATATTTAATCCCACTTTTTGGGGGGGTCGCATTTTGCGAAAAAGACATTCTGTTTGTTCTGTTTTTTCTTCTTTTTTCTGCAAAAGCTGCAACAGCGCCCTCTATTGCTGCTCTACCTCAACATTTTTTGCGGGCAACTCGATCTTTTACTTAGGGCGCCAGATCCTGACGAGGTCGATGTTGAACAATGATAGCATACTATGGATACGAAGTTATTTGCTGTCAGCTTATCAGCATAATAAAGTTGATCTAGCCCCGTGACTTGACAACCTGTGTCTACAATTGTTAGTACAATCCAACCTTCGAGGAGAAAAAAAAGCGTCTCCGTATCAATTCTGGTAATCAGTGTACCCGAAGACAATCTCTTTTACTTTATTTTATTTTATTTTATTTGTTTAAAATTCATTTTTGCCTTGAGGAACGCGGTCACGAATTTAGGTAAATTCAAAATGCAGTGAGAGCCTACCGTTTAGTTGAGTACAGAGCAATTACAAGCGTTGCGTGTCAAGCCATCAATCCTATTTTGACAGCATATCGTGCAGCATAAGATAGTTTTGTTTGCTTGGCAAAAAAAATTGCTTTAAATGGATTACCGGATAAAATGATGGAAAGAGTGTATGGTTCTCGCAGTGCTCCATCAATCAACCTGTCAGTCTGACTTATCTATAAGTTCTGAAATCAAGATTATCAGGATGATGACGGGTTAAATCTGCCGCACGGTAAGACAAATGTTGCAAAACGAAATGAGATTATTTCTAAAGACTTAAAAGGAAGAATTGAGTGTCTTTTGACGCATTATCATTTTTTTTAATTTATTGATGAAAGTGCATGTCTGCAAAACAATGAACATATATTTTCAGCACCACTGCTGGTGCATTCTTTTTTATTAGATCAATTACGGATTGACCTCGATTACACGATTCAGTGGCTTTCCTGGCCGGTGTGGCAGAATGGTCATTTGTGTCAAGTGTCCGGTGATGGGATTGCAATTAGTAAGGGAATTACGCACAGCGGCGAGTCGCCAACAAGGACACCGAGGGCAGCAATAACAAGAATTTGTTGTAAGAGTACTTGCCCCAAACAGATAAGAATGGGACATTGTCCTGTAAAACACAACTTGCAAGCTAAACAAATAAAAAGGCGCTCTATTTCCATAGATTTAATTGTAATGAAACACACACCTGCTGTTTTTGTAACTGCTTTCTGACAAATACGATTTCGTTTTTACTATATGACAGTGTAACTATATAGGGCGCTTAAGTTTTCAACCGAAGCAAAATTAATTTTGATAATTAAAAACCCGTTCAATTTCCGCTGGCCTTAGATGCAATTGGTGACAACAAAATATACCTGCTGCTTGTCCAAATGATAACTGACAACAATTATTTACTTTTATTGCACTGAAGGTCAGTAAAGGCTCTTAGGCACATCTGCATGCAAACTTCAAATCGTCTCGAAAATTCAAAGCCTTTCTTTTGTCTTCAGTCGCTAGTTTCTGCACACACACACCCATGTCATGTGTTTACCATACATTTGCTTGTGAATCACTGTTCTATTTTGTGGTCAACAACTATCTTGCGCTCAATGTTATATAAAGTGGATTTAAATTCACCACATTATTGTTTGCTAAAGTTGGTATGTTCACGCTTTCGTCAGTTCGTTTCTACTGTAAACATATTTTTAGTCTGCTTAGTATTTTGCTCATTTCACTCGGGTCCATATCTTTAAGTGATCTTTTCCATATGCTGTTAACATACTAGGCATTTTTGTCCTACAGTTTTGTACTGCGGTGAATCGCCTGTTAGGCAAACAGATTACCCAACTGCGTCGTGTACTTGTCGCATTTTATCCAGTGGTTGTAGAAAAGGTCATTTGTATTGCAATTTTTCCTTGTGTTTTATGCTCTTTTTTTCCCAACAGTGATCGATTCGACAAGCACCTCGCATAAGTAAACAAAATGCACAGCGTTTATAGAGTGATACTGATTTTTGTAGTAGGTTTAACCTTTCCACAATTAGTATGCTTCAACAACCAGAAAAAATGAGGTGTTTAAGCATATAAAATGTTTTCTTTCCATTTCCAATAAGTTCCACGTCTAATGATGACATCAGAATTTATCTTCAGGTAAACTTGAATTCTCAATTCTGATTGGTCGATCTATAGCAACATGCAATTGTATAACGTCACCAACACCACAAAATAGCAGTCGTGCGTGAGATGATCTCATTTCTGTGCATTTAGAAAACCGAGTTATTTTCGTTTTATGAACTTGCAACCAGTACTGCAGTGCAGCGCTTCCAGCGCGCACTCCGTGCATTTCCGTGTCTCGTGAACGGATAGTGGTCTTAATTTCACCAATTTCATTAATTAATAATTAATTAATTAATTCTTAACTTCATTTTAACGACTTTCCATTGAATCTTTGTGCAACGTGACGGGTATATGGATGCATTAAATTCTCGTCAGACTTTTCAAAGCATTTTTTCTTCACGTTGTGTTGTCTTTACGAGCTTGTGTGTCAGTCATGAAACCGAAATTGTTGAAAACGCGGTTGTCACGAACTGACGCCCTAACTCAATGCAAAGCGCTCTTTTTAAGCGAAAAGCAAAACGCACAACTGCGAAATTTACAGTAGATTCAAAAGTGGCGCATTTGCCCTTATCCAGTTCGTAACTTCGTCACACACCTTGACGCGCCACTGATTGCAGGCTCCCATCGGCCTAACAATGAGGTTGCCCGCTAACTTCCGGTTAAATATTGTTCCCTGTTGACCTAAGTCTGTATGCAGTATGCACTTACTGGATAAAATGTTTAGTGCGCGTCAAGTTTGCTTGAAAATGAATTAGTTATTATGCTTGCGCTAGAAGAACACACAATAAGTTAGGCCTAGTGCGTCTGTGTTTCGTATAGGCCTACCATGAGGCCGAAGGGCTGGTGATATGTTTAAAAAATACACGGAAACGTGGATTGAATCATCTGTTCTTGAATGTGACTAATCTTTGATATTTGTAAATCTTTCTCATGCCACCAAGAAATATACATTTCCGTCACACATGACTGAGCACGAAATAGCTTAAAGGATCGTGTCAGAACTTTATGGCTTTGCACCAGATGCATCATGGGTTTGCACAGCGTGAAGCATGAATTACACCAATGGTCCGTGATTACACAACCAAAATCGTGAATTCAAAGACAACCACGGCTAGGGGCTGATTCCTGCTTCCGCCTAACCCCAGTGTCCCTCAACGTGCCTCTCATTTCTTTCGATGCAGAATTCTGCCCTTGTTCACATCTCATCTCTTCTAAATGGTATTATGCGTTTTGAAGATTCAAACAAACATCAGGTAATTCTGGCGAAAACAATTGTCTGAACAGTATGAATTCAACACCCAAACAGCCCACCCCATGCGACTACTCACTGCTACTTATAAGTGGGGCTTGCACACCAAATACGCCATGCTACAAGCAGCAGTGGCCGATTTCATAGAGCTTAAAAGAATTGCTTAAGCAAGCAAAAACATTGCTTAAAAAAAGTTACCAGCTCAAACTCTATCTGATTGTCGTGCTAACCAAAAGACAGCTAACTATCATCCCAAAGCAGTATACATGACTTGGTGTTTTGGCTGGTTACCTGATTTATCAAGTAAGGTTTTCTTGCGCTTAAGCAAATTTTGTGCTGAAGCAGCTCTGTAAATTTGGCCCAGTTGGTATCATAGGATCGTAGCATGGACTTGTTTCGGCACACTTGTAAGCAAGACCAATTTAGCTTACGCGCAGCAGCCGTTGCTTTCAGTTGTGTGGCAAGGCGCTTGTCATTCCAAGCTTAAAAGTGTGCCGAACATAGTCCATGCTACGATCTTTTCAACCTGATTATAGCATGGCACATTTGGTGTGCAAGCCCCTCTTGTAAGTAGCGGTAGGTAGTCGGATTGGGGTGCACAGCCATTTGGTGCAAACCCATTTCTGATCTGGTCCATTAAACCACTTCGTACTCAATCATTTGCAGCGGAAATTTAGATCTCTTGGTGTGACACGAAAGAGGACATCATAATAAAACAGTTTATGGTTTCCATTAACAAAACATTTAGTCAAATTCCAGAAACAGAGTTACGTAGGTGTCTTCTTTTTTTAAGACACCCTGTGGATGTAAATTGAGTCAGGTATATATGAGTTTCACATGTAACTTAAATAGACTATTGCTCAGGCTGTTATCGAAGGTGCGTCATTTGAGCGGTTTAAACCGAAGGAAAGCATCACTGAGAGATCCTGTTATCAATGAAAAACGCGTCTCAGGTGTCACGATCACACATTCCATTTGCACTTCATACGTACGAGAATGAAGCAAATCACATTTGCGCATTACGTGCACGAGGGACGTCATAGGTCTGATCACTCGAAAGACGTTCCAATATTATTGGTGCTTACATTTTTCCTGCGCTTTGGCTATCATTTCTTTGGCAAAGACAAACGACATACCTAGATTCAGAAGTTACCGTGTTTGGAATGAGCTTGCTGACTAGAAATCAACGCAAAACACGAAATGATGTGTAACTGACAGATCCTATTCTCGGAGGAACAGCAGCTAGACTGTGTGTTTTAATTGGTTTTGTTTCTTTTTTTGGCTAGGGATTCTATTTATATTTTGTGAAAATAATATCAACATATTTAAAACAAAAAGGATGAAAAGAATAATGAAAAAAGAAAACAGCACTGAGTTCAGACGGACGAAATAGACTCGTGTTCAACGAATCATTTTCAACATTTGAAATATGTTTATACAAAACCTGACCGAAAGTCAATTGACATTTATAAGAGTACCTGTATATCCTAATTAGGAAACTTGACCACTTTATTTCCGAGCATTTGCCAATGAATCACAAAAGTGTTGTTTAATCAACTCGGCCTCTGCAGTTTGGCATATTTGTTTTAGGTGTTTGCTTAATGCTAGCACCACTTTATCGACGTGGCCTTTTTTTATTTCAGGCTTCATCCGAAGAAATTAAAGATGTCAATATACTTATTTTCCAAACGTGGGCAAGAAATGACGCCACAGTATCACCAGTTGAAAAAAGCGAAATCTTCGGACCATCTCACATCTTGGGGCTGGCATCCAGTCCTAAGAAATGGGCTGTTCCATGCTTAATCTTTATAATACGTGCAACTATTAAGTTTTTAACTTAATTAAAACCCTACGACGCGATCCAGAGGTCAAACCTACACGATTATGGGGACGGACTATTCCGCTGAGTCCATTGCATTTTTCAGGTTTGCCGAGCCCTGAGTCCGTCCTGAAGGTATATTAATGCTTCAGAGGTTGTCCCATAGCCTCTACAGATCTTACAAACCACCAAAACCCACCAAAAGTACATCACAGTACCGCGGGGGGCCGTTTTCCCACGCTAACCGGATTTGAAGGGGGTCCCTCGCCACGTGCCAGCCAAGCCATACCACCACCACACCCCCCAACAAAAATAACACTTCAAAGACAGCCGACAGAGGCCTCTAACAAGTTCCAGACAGCTGTCACTGATAAAGAACTTTCCACTGCCTGCCCCAGGCACTGTTTTGTAAACAGCCCATTAGGTTATGTACAAGGGACCCATTAGTACACAGTCCTATGGGAATTGCCTGGAGGCTGGCTCAAGGCCGTCTGGGTTTTTTGCATTTATTCTCGCTAGGGGAGGCCCTGGCTGTAAAATGACTAAACCAGGCTTTTCAGCATGTTCAGGGGTAGGATATGATAAGAAGTCGTGGAATTTGGACTTAAAAAATAGTAATATGTTAATTACCTCCAATGGACTCGCCAGGAGAGGCCACTCCCTCTACCGAGGGTTTTAAACGCATGGTTTTGTTGTTACAGTCGTGAGTTCATGGCCACACACACTTTTGTGTGCGTAAATTGAGAATTTGACTTTGCAGGTAAACGTAGATAAATGTAATAATTTTGAACCCGTCACGTGCTTTTTTTTTTACAAAATCAAGAATTGCTTTTATAAATATCATTTTGTTATGTCATTTAAGAGCCCCTCTTTCATTGAAGTAGCATTGGTCAAGTCACAGGAATGTTAAAAATTGAGAAGTAAGCGTTTGGAATAGAGACCAACTTCAAATGTGATTTTCTCTAAAACGTAGGTCCTATTCTTTTGGTCTTTTCATGAAAACTGTGATCCACCGGCATTGTTTGCTAATTTTCCATGTGCACTGTCTCATTGACAACCATTTTCATTCCAATAATTGAGGATTTGATTTCGCAACTCTGGCCATGGTAACGAAGGGCGTCAGATTTACTTTAATGACCGACTTACACAAACTGTAGAGACGTACGTCTTTTATGCATGTTTTATTTTGTAATTGCAAGTGTCGTGCTGCTGTAACAAATCTCACTAATGTGAGCTTTACGTCGGGTTGAGGTAATTAAAAAAATGAAGTAGATAATATCTATAACAAATAACGGAAACAGAAATGTAAGTGAAAATATACTTGCCTAAAGTGGCTGCACCAGACTGTCCAAAAAACATAACTATCACTGCCGTCATGAAAGGCAGAATTACTGCGAAACTTGTCTGAAACATCTTGCTATGGTAGTTTGGTGCAGGGGATCGTCGCTGAGGGGTAGTATAGCACTGGTCTACGGGAACGTGGATGACAGTAGTCCTACGGGAAGAGACCGTTTGGCTGCTTTTATACTTAACTTCCCAAGGCTAGACCTGGTGATGGCTGTCGCTTCGACCTCGACACTGTATAGCTGTAATAAATGCTCCTGGCTTAGGCCTGTACAGATATATACTATTTGGCGTGATCACCTGTTGCTGCAGAATCCATTTGATTGTCTAATGAAACCAGACGAGTCTATTCTGTATTCTACGTGGACAATGTGTGCTGTTTGAAACGTTTGGGTTCAGAGCGCTTTTGTTCTGCTGGGCATGTCATTATTTCACTGTATGCTTTCTGCGTATTGCTTTAGGCCTATCTCGAGAAGACTATATATATATATGAATAAATAAAACACGTGAAAACATATTATGTAGAGAATGTAGTAATAATCAAACCTAGAATGGCAATGGTACAAACTGCTGGGAAACAACAGGTGGGATATACTAAACTGACCATTGCGCTCTTGAAGAAAGGGCTGTTTTTCCCCCCTCAAACATCGGTGTCGACGGCGGCTTTGTAATCTCCCATGGTCTCTACTTTATGTAATCTACAACGACTAAAGATACCACATCAATTGGCCTTTGCCTTTCTACCCAGTCACCCCCCCTACTCACAAATTCATAGTTCAGCATTCAGCTTTAGAAATGAACCACCTGAGAGCAGAAAGATGAACTGTTGACCCCAAGTACATCAATCATATTTTTCAACGGAAAGAGAAGCGTGTCAAATAATTATTTTGTTCAGTATCAGCACGGCAACATGAGTTCCAATGGCAGCAACTGTTGGTCACATGGAAAAAAAGCTTGTACATGAGGTTTGAGGACCTGACCCGCCCTCTTGCCCTCTCTCTCCGATAAGGGAACCTTCCTAGGACATCATGCTCCCCCCCCCCCAGTTTCCAGTGCACGGTGAAAATAAACGATGTAAGATATTCGAAAGTTTTGATACATGTTATACCCTAACTAGTCTTGTACACTCTAGCCTCGCTGTATTGTCAAAGGTAAAACTGTGCATGATTCCAATGAGTCGTAAATAATCTACAATGTTGTTGACATTAGCAGGGGCCTGTTGTAATATTAAGCGAAGAACCTTATTGTACCATGCGCACTACCACACCGTGCGTTAGGTGACCACTCTCCTGTATCATTATGGCCGAATAAACACACCACCTGGAGTGCTTGGGAACTTAATCAAACTTTGTCATAATATCACTTCAGGGCCCTATCTCCTATATATTGTCGATTGAAATGGAAATGGTAATTAATTCATTCAATATTTAAAGTCGTTGAGTTTGGAATAATATAAGTTATAATATATAATTAGTCAAACAATATACATAAAACATTAGGATGACAAGCACAAAGGCGAACTGAGCTTTCTCCCTGTCATTTGTTTGTAAACTTTTCCCTGTAATGTTAACTCACTTACATGTAGGTTTTGGAATTTGTCAGTTTACCAACACCATTCACATCCCTACCGCCCACACAGGTATGTACTTTCTACCCTGCCCTAATGTCACCAAAAATTAAATGACCGATTTAACTCGAGAAATTCTCGAGTGAGGGCTCAGATGTGACCTAATAAACAAAATACGTAGCAAGGATTCTTTAAAGGGCCACTCGCAGATAATGATTTTAGTACCCTGACATTAGCCATCTAAGGCCGCATCCGAATCTCTTGTCTAGAGCTAGGTCTAGCTAAGTCGTCGCTCCATCGGAAATGCGTGCCGAAGCGCAGACAATAGACCCAGCCTTAGCTCTGGAAACCCGTTTCGGACACGGTCCAATTTGAAAAACAGACAAATCAGGCCAAAGCATTACGAACACTAATTGGTCCACTAAACCTGTCATGAAGAATTATTACAAACGATGCGGAGAAAGCAATCGATCCTCGAGGAAAGAGTCTTAGCCGAAGAAAGCTTTAAAAAATGCAGCATTTCCAAATAGGGCCTATGCTCTGAGAAAGGAAAAATTGTCTTCTCTAAGATGACCGAATTCGGTTCAATTGTACCATTTTGTTTCCCTCTAGCAAAGGAAAGTCTAATAAATTTTTTCTACGCTTTTCTGTAATTTGTAAAGCCTCTGTTCTCTGGTAATTGCTATTATGGAAAAATGCACACGTGAATAATTTGACAGGATATCATAAAACATTTGTAACACTAGGCAGGATATTTTATTAAAATAAAATGATTGTTAACTCCAACAGTTAGTAAACTTGAATTTACGAATGGTTAACAGTCTTTTCCGTGATTCTTATGAAAACTTGAAAGTAACTTAAGACGGAAATTAACCTTGGCTAATCTCTTGTCTTTCGCACGTGAACGCTACACGTTTATTCTCTATGATACACTTGGTATCATCTTGGCTTGGTATACGGTATAATACTCGCTCCTTGCTCGACCGATTTGACATGGTCCTTATAAATGTAATACTTCAGGGACCTAGCACTGAAGGTGTCCTGTAGGTGGACCTTCACACACGGGTTTGTCCAGTGGCCGACTGGTAGATGGCTTCACGAAACAGAGCTTCACTTAAATCCAATGTATATATGTACAGTTGATTCACAAAAAGCTACTTTGCTACCTAAGGTTTTAATTGCAATTGAAGACTTTGGACGAGAACGATTACGATGACCGTTCCTTTGCAGCGGTAAATCAGCAAATTATTAACGAAGGTTTTGTCTTTGTCGGAATTGGAATGCTATTCTCGAGTTTTCACTTCAGCTGAAAAAGTTCTTTAGTAGTCCCGAAAAAGATATTGTGTCTCCCGAAGAGATCATAAAACTGAAAAAAATAGCGTGTCTTGCAGTGAACAGGATTAATAAAATGTCACAATTGCCTTCGTAGGAGGTCCAAGATTGTTGTGCAGAATGCCTAACGTTTGTGAAATGTGCTATATAGCCCATGCAATTAAAAGTGGCTAATGTGCGTAGTTTTGCGAAGTCAAATACAGGAATGGCCCATGATAAACTTCATAGCTGCGCTAAATCCTATGAAAATGGTCGCAGTTAATTTAAGGGACGTGTCACTTTCTGACGTAAACCGCGATGGGGCGCCCTTCATGACTTTATTTGTAAAAAACAAATCAAACAATAGGACGAAAGTGAAATAAATCTGAAACAAAACAAATATATAAAGGACAAAAGAAGTATATGTAGGACAAAACTAATACATAAACTACGAAACCAATCTATATATATAACACAGAAATACATTTCAAGGACAACGGTGATTAATATAGGATGAAAACCAATACAAATACGACAAAAACCATAAATAAACGACAAAACTAATAAAAAGAGAACGCAAACAATATATAAGACAAAACCAATACACGGAGAACGAAACTAATATATACAGAATGGAACTAAAAAATATATAGAACGAAAGTAATAAATATAGGACGAAAATTAAAAACAAATATAGAACCAAAGTAATAAATATAGAAAGAAACCGCTAAATAGGACAAAGCACCACCACCTTGACGAGAGGCCGGTTGCGATATAGACTAGAAAATGATATAACAATATAGAGAACGAAAACGTAAAATGAGACGAAGCGCCCTCTACTGACCGGTTGTGCCATACCCAGCACGGAAAGAGTTAAAGCCTGGTTTCCATATGGCCCTTTGTAACGCAGATGGTTTGCAAGACGTCAAAACACAGACAGCCGCGGAAGAGACGCGGCGCGACGTCAGTCCACCAAAACAATTAATGAAAATGGCGCCCAAAACTCGGATAATTTTCGCCAAAACTGCCTTTTTCAGGTGGCAATGATTCCTCTTGTAGCCAAACTGATACTCTAGTCTGACGTTGTTAATAGTCAGCTTTTCTGTTGACAATTAGGACTGCATATGCTAGCAATAAGGAGAAAATGGACAAAATGAGTGGTACTAAGCGAGAGTAACATCGTTGTACGCCCGTCATGCCAGTGCGCGTTTATGTAGGCCCAGTCACCGACTCATCGCAAACTTTGCCGATCCGTCTGGGTCTGATCTGCGTTATCGGCGATACCTCCGTTTGACATGTTTCCATTTGTCTGCGTTGCAGTTTGCGTCTTGATTGCGTTGCTCTCTGCGTTTTTTACGTCGATGTGGAAACCGAGCTTTACAGACAACATTTGGTGCCCCTGTGCACATACCTACATGTGACCTGTCTGAAAAAAATTGTTTTCTAAGTAAATGCTTCTGAATTTTCCTTGCTAAATTTCATATCTTGGGAGATGTAATCCCGTTATGAAAATTAGTGTTGTCCGTAACTCTCATGAAACTCTTTCCATCGACACTCTTGATGATACGATGCACATCACAACACTACACTTTACTTGTCACATAGATTTGTCGCAACGATTGGAGCTGTGATCCTGAACCACGGCTTGAGAGTTGGAGAGTAATGTGAAGGTTGACAACCTCCTTTAAAACCCCGCTTTCTATGAATTAGTTGCTTCTAATGTTTTACCCACTGGCAATGGGCCTAGGCCGACTGCTACTAGTGCCAGTGTTACACACGCAATGCCTAACACTGGCAGCAGTGCCCCTGGCGCTGGAGGCCAACTGTCAACAACGTGGTCAATCCCAATCGGCCTAACCACAGCAGCAACCGGCAACGTTGCTTAGCCATAAAGAGGGGCTTTCTCAATTGTTCCGTATGGTCCTAACATTTTGGAACAATTGAGAAAGCTCAGCATCACTTTGGAACAATTAAAATAGTTCTCCATCGTGGTTGGGAGCGATTTCCGCGAACCGGTCGGTAGATGGCGCTTTGTCTTATAAGTTTAAGGCTGAGTTCGGGCGGCTTGTTCTCGTATGTTCACGAACAGCTCGATTTGTTGTTCGTTAGTCGGCCGCTCCAATGCCAGGAACGTACGACCGGTTATCGCTGGTTGTTGCATGCAACATGGCGGCATCCATGTACGTTCTTCTAGAGTAAACTTTAGGCAGCTGGGCTGAATTCTTTTCTATTAAAAAGGAACATTCTTTCTATGTTATAGAAAATAAGTATTATTAATTTTGCAAACATCCCACTGTCTCTGGCCTTGTATTAAAGCCATCTCGCTATTTTTTTGCGGCTGTTCAAAAATCAAAATCTAACGGTTTTTCCCGTGTGTTCCTGTAAAATCCTGACGAGGAGGTAGTGTGTGATCCTGTTCCGGGAACAGTGTCCTCGAGTCGTGTTCCCCCCGTTCGAGCGCCAGAACAAGAAACCCGTGAAAGAACAGGCCGCCCGAACTTGACCATATGTTTTAATTTTTCGTTCTATATATTTTACGTTTGGATTCGATATGCTTTACATTTTGGTCTATACCACAACCGGTCTTGCGTAGAGGTGGCGGCGCTTCGTTCTATTTATTAGTTTCGTTTTATATTTATTAGTTTAGTTCTATATATATATGTTTTGTTCCACGCTGTTTTAGTGTCGATCTGCATATTTTAGTTTCGCTATATAGTTTTGTAGTGTCTATATTGGTTTTGTCCCTTATGTTATTTTTGGTTCTCTGTTTATTAGTTTCGTCGTTTGTTTGTGAGTTTTGTCCCATATTTATTGGTTTTCGTCCTATATAAAGGACCTTTGTCCTAATTTGTCCTATAATAGATTGGTTCTTGCCCTCTGTACACTTCTTCATTTTCATTTTAAATTTATTTCACGTTAGTCATGTCATATAGACAGACAGACAGACAGACTGACAGAAAGACAGACAGACAGACTGCGGCTGAAATATATGCGTACTAATGAAAGTAATAGGCTATCGACTACAGCGTTTTCCAATACCTTGTACTCCTGCATTACTGCTAGCCGCTGCCGAGACTAATTGCACATGGCCCCAGATGCAGATCATGTACACACAAGTGTGTATTTGCCTGCAACTGGGGACCCCCTATTGTTCCTCTTTTGTTTGTACTTTAACTTTTTTACAAGACCACCCATATGTTTTGTACACAGTTGTCAATCGGGGACCCTCTGTCAATCGGGGACCTTATTGTCCTCTATTGTTCAAAGTCCCCAATTGAATGCAGAAACAAACTCACGTATACAGCGCACCCACGACAGCGCAAACTATAATTATCATAAAATAAGGACGGCCCGACGTTTCGATGCTAGCCTGAGGACCGAAACGTCAGGCCTTCCTTATTTCTGATTTGTATTTTAGCTACCTGTAGCCGGCAAGCAGATGGCAGCAAACAGTAATTAGTCAACCATGCGATTTGTCGGCCTCACTTAATAGGAAAGGTATGGTAACTGTCCACAGACTGGTCACGTGTCTGGCTGCAGTTAGTAGGCATTGGTCCAAAATGTATGCGTAAAAGAAAAAAATGTGCATACGACTAAGTCGTTATCGTGCAAACCTGCGGAATACGTATTACTTTCACACAACAGGTGATCTCTGAGCTTTGAAGAGGACTATTAACAGGGAGTGGTTCTAGTCTACCTGTTCCTTATTGTTTTGAATTTTCTGGAATCTGAGAGGAGACTCAACCCGAGTTGAACGCTATAACTATTTCCAAGGGGTGAGAAGCCTGCAGTCACCAGAATGCAACCTCCAGCTTTTGGGTCAGTTGTTGCTGTCATCCTGGGTAAGTTCATATTTCTTTTAACCTTCCTAATTTTCCCTCGATATTGTAGTGATGGTGAAGCGCCAATAGACGGGGAAGAAAAGTTCCCTAGACTTAAGCGTGCAGTTCCAGCAAATAAGAATATCAATCAAACGACGGTGGTTATCTCGGGAGATAAAAACTTTTCGTTTTTCTTGGTTATTTTCTTTCCATCTGAAAAGGTGGAAAACATAAAACACCACGTTGCCAATAACGGGAATAACATGCATTGTGAAATGAAAAACTACCACATGCAAATCAACAAGCTGTATGTGTGCTTTCAGGTTGAAAACCAAGTTGGCATGAATGAAAGCGTTGGCTAAAGCTTGAGGGCAGCCTCGTTCCCTCCTTGTTATAGTGCTGGCCTGGAATTTCGGGCTGCATTAATGAAACAGGAAGGGAAGGGGGTTGGTTCAGACACCCTTGACGCCCAGGAGGAGCTTTAAGTATAAATGAGTACTGCAATGTCGACTGGCCTCCGCGCACGCACACCGAGTGCAGGCCTTTCGGAAAACCAAAGTGCACTTTATCTCTTCGCGACCAAATGAATGATATAAACATCACCTTCGTCAGGTATTCCTGATTACAATGTTGTAATAGAATTGATACTCATTTTCTTGTATAAATGTATTGGAAAGCCTTTGGAATGCCCCTTGAGAAATTTGCGGATCGAAATTTGAAGTAAATTTCACATTGTTTCGCGGAAAATTTTTCTCGATGGAAATAAGTTTTAGTTAATAGGTAAATACATGATCATCTCCTAAGTGGTTTCCCCAAACTTAGACACACTGGATGGCAATTAGGTGGAGTCTCACTCGAACGGATGAGCAATGGAGCACAAAACCATGAACTAACTTAAAATGTAATGGATACCAGCATTGCTAGTTTTTTCTTGCCATTATCATGTACTGGTATATATAAAATCGGCCATGAAAGACATGAAGGCTTCTGGTCTTGAATATTTCATGGCCGAAGTCATTCTCTGTAGGTAAAATCCATTTGTGTTTGAATTATTCAGGTAAGTGAGAAAACTAGAAATTCGACAGTTGTTGTCAATGGAAGACTGCCGTCGGTACACTTTACTGAGAAAGCATTTTTGATGATGCAATACACTTTTGGTGCTGCTTAATTTTCTGCCTGCCTGCAAATCCCGAAAATCACTACCCACCAGACTTTGCAATACAACCGTCTGGCAATAACATCTTTATTTTACTTTATTAATAAATTACCAAACAATAGGAACTTTAGTGAAATTTATATGTTGCCAAACCCAAAAAAGACCCCCCTCATAATTTTGCAGTTTCCCCCGTTACCCTTTTTGTATTTAAATATCCTCTCTTATGATTACAATCCATCGGCAAATCAGAGTAGGTGACTTGAACGGGAACCTCGTCAGCGTTATTTGAATGCTGACCGGAGACGAGGAGAGACGTGTTGTTTATTTCCTCCCATTTCCCGTTTTCCAGAAATAAACTGACGTCAAGAAATTTTAGCCGGCGTGTCCTGTCCCATTTTATTGACTCGTAACAACCTGGGTCACCTATATGTGGCCCCATCAACTATTCCGCTTAACTTCATGCGTGACATTAAGGATTAATTTATGCTTAGGCACCTCTGAAACGAAGCCACACGTGTGGCACTTTAAATTGAATACGTGCACAAACAGTAGAAGTTACCTTACCTGAAGTTGCGTATCAAGACCTCTTAGCTAATCGTAACAATTAATGTTGTAAATAATAGTTGTAATAATAATGTTCCCATTTAGTTTCTCAAATTGTCTGTTGTTTAATATCACATAAGATCTGATTGATTTTAAAGCTTTTTTTCGAGATGGCGATCGCTTTTATTTGCTATATTATTATTATGCTATATGGCTTATTGTCTAGTTTACTTTTATATTTATTAGTTACATCCGTATATTAATTTATATCTGCGTGCCACTTGCTTAATACATTTCTAAATTCTGATTGAACTGAATAGTTGCATAACCCAACTACCCGTTTTATCAATATATCCAGCAGTACTGATTAATGTTCGTCTAGTTGTGTATCTGATTGTTTGCCGGTAAATGTTGTGTTGCTTTTTGTAATGTGGTCTACTTATAACCCCTCTTCATTGCTAGGTTCTGACTTCTTTACCTATGTATCTTTGTCATATTAACACCGTTATTCATCGCTATTCTTTGCCCCTGTCCTTTTCAAGAGACTGATCCAGTTTGCGTGGTTCTTTTGCTTTACCGGTTTAACCCCACCGTCTCTCTCTTCTCCGTGATATTAAAAAATATCGAAGACGAATGAGAATTGCATTTCTTATGCATAACAAAGTTCTGAAAGACAGGCCTTTAAAACCTTCATCTACGTGGCACCCCAGATCCACACAAAATTCAACTATTGAGAATTACTAGGAAGCCAACAAGATAAAACTAGCCCGAATCTGTTGTCATCAAACCCTTGGACAAAGGCCGTAGCATTTGCATCATGAACCGAGAGGACTACATAAAAGTCAGTTTCAAACATCTTGACGCCCACGCCACCACTACGAAAAAGTAGACAGGGATTCGAGAAACTCAAAGTTCACAAAGTCCTAACCGACACGCTAAAAAGCAAATACATAGACAAGCACACCTTTGCTAAACTTGATCAACTTGGACAAACCATCTTCTGCCCCACTATGTGTTTTCTTCCGAAATACACAAAACACCCCACATATTTAGGGCTGTGACCCAGCCCTAAATAGGTCGGAGTCACCAGGTTTTACAGAATACTGAAGTGTGACGCCATTTTTATCAAGTGAGTGTTGCGCAAGCGTGTTGGTTCACACCAAATTTCTGGCACTAATACCTTTTACACACATAAATGTGCGTGGAACGCTCAGAACCCACACTAATTTCTCACGACGGCCTTTGGTACATGGGCTTCATTTAGTTTGCACGGTGCCTTATTTTCCTAGTGCAAGTGACCCATTTGGGCACAGTTCTGGCTGAGAAGGTGTGCTACTTTAGCCAAGAGCCCGACCCAAGCCAGAATGGTCGTCTTCGCTGGGTCTTGCCTGGTAGTAAGAGCGATCAGTGTGCTTGTACCAGCATCTTGCCGGGTCCTGTGTACACCGTGCCGCTCCAAAGATCACAGGGACCGCTTTACACTGATACTCCAATCTTTACCAGTAACCAGGAGGAGATTCATGACTACTCTGACTGCAATGGTTTGTATACTCGAAGCCTATTGTTTGTAAATGGTAATCTAATCTGTCTCAGTGTGATATCACATCAAGAAATTTACATTTCCGTCACCCATGACTGAGCACAAAACGGTTTAATGGACCGTGACAGATATGGCTTAAATACCCAGATGGCTCACAGGTTATACAGCGTGAAGCATTGATATAGATAAAACAAAAGCAGTACACTACTGTAACCAAGCAGTTTGGAGTCAAAAATGCAAAAAGGAACCCAAACGAAACTTGAGCCAAGATGACAAAATGAAAACAAAGGAGCTGCGAGGATTGTGTGAAATGCAGAAAACAGGATAGTTTAATATAAACTACTCACACATTACAGGGAATGGTAACAAGTAGAGAAGAAGTCAGAAATTCCCTAATAACGATTTTGTGTTCACATTGCAGCACAATATATACTCAATTATGAAACAAAATATATACTCAATTATGAAAATCCGATGTTACTAAAGGAATATTATATCTAACAAATTGCGATTTGCAAGGCCACTGTAGAACAGTGGGTCAGGTAAAAACACCTAAAAGAAGTATATCGAAAGATCTGCATATTAAACCCACAGTCTCGCAACATACAAAATGACTCCAAACAAATCACATTTCATATTTACATTAAATAGCTGAATTAAACAATTTACGAAGTGACTAAGTTGAGCTTTAATAAAGGTGCTTTTACAAGCCTGGCGCCTGAAGTCAATTATGAATGTCTTGTGTAAGCAGCTACGGCAACATTAAGTAGCCCGGGCTATTGGACTTCACGAGGTGGACTGTGATTCCTGCAGACAGAACTCAACGTAACAAACGAAGGTGAAAAAATCTAGACTTCAGAAAAGTCTGTTCTTAAGGCATGGCTGTTGGTGCAGGAATGAGCTCATAGGCCTACTAACATGTAAAAGTTCCTGTCCCGCATTGACGATTTAGCCAGCGTACGCCAACGTATGAGCAATTTTGTCAATAGGCTTGCGTACGTCGATTACATTATGGGCAAGTTTAAAGCACGCTGGTATACGTTGTAGTACGGCAATGTCATCGAAAATTTTTGTTCGAGCATAAGAGTTTTCGACTTGAGCCAGCGTATGGCCCATACGTCCCGCATACACGGGTCAGAAGTTGCAGGTGAGCTATGGGATGGTTGACTCACGCGCACGCACGTTAGATGTAGGTTACTCATAAGTCGAAAAAAATGGAGATAATGTCTAGCGTACCCCCAAAATAGGTCTAACCTATGAGTAGCGTGCTTTGAACCAATGGGAAACTTATACCAAACTTCCCAAACGTATGTTGACGTATGTAGACGTATTTGACGTGTTCCGTATGACCACAGAAAATACTGAGCGTGTTTGTAACTTAAAGCTACCGTATATAAGTTATCTGTAAGTTATCAAAACGTTCTATTATAAGTTACTAAAACGTTATGGGCATGTCCAACTCGTTATGAATACGCTATGTATATGTCCAAAATTGAAAAAGTCGATAGTTCAGCGTATGCCAGCGTATTTTCCGATTTTTGTATGCGTCGGCATACGCTGGCTAAAGGTCAGGGTGTGACGGGGCCTTTATAGCAGAACCACGCCCTAAACGGGTCAATAATCTCTAGGAATGTCAATACATGTACAACGAACAACTTGGTATGCACACCCAAGGTAGGGAATGTGACTATAGAACGTTCAGAATAAATTCTTGACCAAGAAATACCTCCAGTAACCGGTTGACCATACCCAAGGGAAGGCTGGTTACACCATTTGATACGTGATATGTGGCAAAGGGGACCCCCTCTATTGTGTCTTTTTTGTGATGACGATATCTTTGGAATTCCTTTCAGATTTCAAGAGGGTTTGCAGTAGGCGCATTAGCCTAAGGGCATTGTGGCTTGCGCATCACATTGAGGGGGTCCCTCTATGCCATATATCTTGCTGGTTACACTACCAAAATCTTTAATTCAGAGAGAACCAGAGTTAGGGACTTATTCTTGCCGCAGCCTAACCTGCGTCCTTCACCATGTCCCAATTTCTTTCAGCACAATTTCTACCCTTGTTTGAATCGCGATGGGCATCATACATTTGGGGGATTCCATCATATATTACGTAATTCTGACAAGAAAGCTGTCTGTGGACAGTATGAATTCAACATCCCGACAGTTATTCGGTGCAAGGCCATTTCTGACTTAGTCCATTAAACCACTTCATGCTCAGTCATCGATGACGGAAATTTGGAGTTTTTGTGAAAAAACGTCATTTTTGCATGTACGACTTTTGGTCCGTTTCGTATCCGTATCACTTGCCGCGTTCACTCCTATGTCCCTGTCCCCCATGGGTGTAAATCTCGGGGACATGTCCCCCACGTTTTGACCTGGAAGGATGGGTTGTTGAATCCTCCTCTTGCTTTTCTGAATGAGAAACGTACCGCAGAGTGGTGAAGAATCGTTCGGACTTTCAAACAACCAATACGGGCGACCCACAAAAGTGCGCCTCCAAGAGTTTGCAACCTGTTGGCCAATTGCAATGCGCGAAATCTGTCATCCCTTTCTAAACGCGCGTTTGGTGGACAGATTTCGCGCATTATAATTGGCCAGTGCATTGAAAACTCTTTGAGGCGCACTATTGCAAAACGCCCGTATTCAAAATGTATTCAAAGCACTCGAATAAGCTTAAAGGTGCCTGTACAACTTTTTGAAAATCCACATATACGCCCTTTTGTTGTAAGGTCTACAGGAGTTTAATGCATACCACATATGTATTAATGTGTCACGAGCTTCATCCATAATGTCATATTGGTGCCAGTATCCCCACGCATTTCAAATGTACACAACTGATCTCCACGGCATACACACAAGACGAGATGGCGCACTATGAACACATTGTAAAAAAATACAAACTACCTTTGGTTTCAATACTCTACTAACTCCTATACACCAATAGAAAAGTGACCCGATCGTTTACTTTGCCACAGAACTGTGTCAAGATCGTGTGTTGTTAACAAGGTATAACTTTTGGGATTCGTGCTATTATCAGCTCTTAGTCTCAGTCCTTTTATTTCATTTCAAGAAATACTTTTAATGTTGAATTCCTGTCTGATTTCAATAAGATCCTTGCAGTCGTAACCCTTGTCAAAATGGAGGAACATGCTTGCAATCTGGCCGCTCTTTCCATTGTCAATGTGCAACTGGACTACTGGGTCAAAAATGCGACGAAAAGCCATGCGGTAAGTCACAAGCAATATGTCGCAAACAGCTCACGTCCTGCCTTTGTTGATCTACGATGGCCCAAAATGCACTTCAAAATGTTGAAGATTTATTTAACGGCTTTTTCTCACATGAATTCTCGGCTAAATAGAAGGCACATTACAAAATATGCAGTCAGCTTTAATTGTGAGGGGGACGTGGGAACCAAGACAATTCACCCACCCTCTCAGGGATACAATGGAGAACTGCAATGGGAGTGAGGCTGATACATTAATGGGGTTTGAACGCTATGTCTTAACATAATTAGGACCTACGACCAGACGATGTCAGAGTTCCTAAAATAAACTTTTGCATTAAACTATACCTGCAGGTTCTTCTATACATTTCAGTTTACATTGAAGAGGGTCAATCCTGAATTATGTTGGTTTCAGATTGTGCTGAATTGCATTCTCATCAAATAAACCGGAGTGGTGTTTATACCATTTATCCGTCGATGTACCCTGGCGGCCTGGAGGTGTACTGTGACATGGATGCTGTTTACCCACACGGCTGGATTGTAAGTTTGTTATATTGAATTCAATGAGGAAAGCCATTGCATTTACTTGAAAACAAAATTATTTAGAAGATTCTCTGCGTCTGTGGTTTTCAGGCAAGTACAATAAATTGAATAAATCTCTTGAAAATGACACAGACCGGAGATTTATGGTTGAAATAAACAAGTGGAAGAAACACAGTGATTTAATTCCATCCTTGCCAGGTCTTGCCCAGGATGAATGGTGAATGATAAGGAGAGAAGGGGTAGTGTGAAAATGTGTCTGTTAAATTAATTTTGTCGAAGCAAAGACAACGTTAGCTAAACTACTGTCAAGTTGATAAAAGATACTAAATATTAGAAAATATGTTATCACAAGAATTCAGAAAGAAACGGGTGAGGTAAAGTAGTTACCTGAGGGGAAAAAGGACCAACAAGTTGAATTTCGATCCTTCACAAATTAAGGAAGACAAAATTTTCAACATAAAGAAATTCTACGGTTTAGGTGTTTCAAAGGTGGTTTGACGGGTCGGTGAATTTCACTCGCAAGTGGACCGAGTGCCGGGACGGATTCGGCAATCTGACGGGCGAATTCTGGCTTGGAAACGAGAAACTTCGTCAGCTAACATCTGAGAAAAAATGGTTACTACGGATTGATCTGACGTTTGACAATCAGACCAGCGTGACAAAGACTACCAGTTACCGATGGCCATTCCGTGTTGAAGGTGACAATTATGCCCTGAGTGTTGGAAGGTCAACAGGTACGGGTATACTCTTCACTGAGGCATTATTTGATTGTCCTCTCTTTTAGGCAGCGGTGGTACCAGACTTTATATATACCGGAAGGGGTCAACCAAAATACCAAATGTCATTTTATATCTTCCGAGACTGCGCAAGCCCTTTGTTAATGTATTCACAATAAGTTATTGACAAAATAATCTGTGAGAAACTAATCCAACACTAACCTGCGACGTTCACACTTATTTCAAGAACACAGTCTCTAGCCTTACAAATTCTACAGTCGCCTGCTTGTATTTTCTTCTTGACTTATATCCGTGCTAATGTGGCTACTGATGGAATATGAAATGAATTTTGCATTTTCAGTCTTATGTCATCTTCAGGTTTTTTTCCTGTAATAATTGCAATTCCTGCATGCTCTTTCCCAATTTACTCATTTTTCTCAATATGACCATTTTTTGTCAAAATATCCATATGGATAGGCAGACAATTTTATTTTTCCCTTTTTTACATCTGCATCAAACCAAGCTGGACCTCAATTGAACGGGCCAAGTTTTCCTACCTCCAACATGGACAACAATGAGGATACCGATGCTAATTTTGCGGCTAAACTGAAGGGAGGTTGGTGGTTTGGAGCATGCAGTGGTAACTCTGATGGTCCCGACGGCCTTACCGGGGAATATGAACGAGGTCCAGATTATTGTGGTATAGTATGGGAAGACCATCGAATAGTCAAATGTGAAATGAAGCTCAGTCGGTATTACATGTAGTGTAAAAACTGACAGGAAACCAACAACATTAAGGGAACCACTATCAAGGTAGAGTGTCAAATTCCTCAAATCGGAGGCACATCATTTGTAATTCAATTTTTCCAAAATTTGAGGAAAATGGAATTAAAATCATCTCTTTTGAAAAATTGACCATGCGCAATGAAATATTTCAAACCGAAGCAAAACTTTCGGCAAGAAAATCGCCCCAAAAGAGACGTAGGGTTCATTAAATTATTCTATGATCCTTTCATGAAGAGTTAATCACAAAATCAAACGAGAAATTAAAAAAGTATGTACATGCGGATTTGGCATTCATTTTCTGAATAAGCATGGGTACAATTAGTAAATAAAATCAGATGTTGACATTGTGTACCCTTTCCATACAAACAATACGGATAATTATTTGCTATGGTTTGGTCGATGAGATGTTCAGTAGTAAATTCTACTAAACTCCTCGCAATCAACTGTAAGTGTAGTCGTTGCCCTTAATTACACGTTTAATTGTGTTAGTTGCATGATTCTGACGTTGTTTTGGTAGTTTGTTGCACAGTGTATTTTGTCACTAACGATGCAGTGTTAAAATAAGAAACGAGCAAAAAGAATACACCTCAGATTCATGGAGTTTTTGGACTGAAAGTTCATCATTTGGTGTTAGATTTGAAATCAAAAAGAATAAATTCAATCGTAAATGGTGTATCCAAACATAGGTTTTAGTCTGATCAAAACTGGCTTCACGAGTCAGGAAAATTGTGTTTGTTCAAATAGTCGTGTGCGCCGTCTTTGATTTTGTTACATAATCATCATTCACGCTTGGTAGATGAGTAGGACACAATTAATTCACCAAACAAAGAGTACCAATTAAGTTCTGGTTACTAGCTATTAAAGGGGATGGGCTGTGCTGCGAAAGTTTCTTGTAAAATATGCATGAACACATTAAACAAACATATATATAACAAGAAAACACACCTGCACAATTTCAAAATGCGCGGAAATATGTTAAAAATTATAGGTTTCACGTTCCTATTCCACTCACTTCTGGGAGCAACAGCTAAACAAAAGCCATCGGGTACAGAAAGTCGTCTGAAGAAATTCCTAAGAATCGTGACGTCATAGGACGGAGTCCTTTATCCGGCGACTGTTTTACTGTTACGCAACGACGCGTCGACATGTACGTAATAGCATTAGCGTGTGCAGCCTGGCAGACTCAAGCGTCAATAATTCCAGCGTTGACACTTTTACCGATCATGACAGCGATCAGTTGTCATGGTCGTATTATTCTTTTCACGAAGAAAGCGACCGATTTCGATAAGTTTCTTTGACGAGCTCAAGCGGAGACTGAGAAACATACACAGAAAACGTCAATTTTTGCTGATTTCATAGACATAAAAGAGGGATTAATCCAACTTATTGTATATAAGACGGTTGAAAACTACCACATAACGTTAATTTAACCTTACATGGCCCATCCCTTTAACTTGTGAGATTTGGATGTTATGTGAATTCAAAATTTTTAGCAGCCGATTTTGTGCTCCGTATTAACAAGAATCTTAGCAAATGTTCATGCATGACCTCACTTTGACATAAATGAATAAAAATAAGAGGTAATATCGTGAAATGGGAAAGAGAAAATATACGTATTGAGACTGCTAATTAAATGAATGGTGTGGATCACAATATGTAGGCATGAACGTGTATATCTATACATAGAGTCAAATTAAACATTCAGTATTTTTTCACAGTTACATTAGAAGTTATAACAAGAATCTACACTGCTAATTTGCCAATTAGTGTATCAATTAAATAATGACTGCGTCTTGTGAATAACAAATTATGATTGTACAAGTAAGTAATCTGTGTAAAATACAAGCTTTTTGCTGACAAAGAATGAACGAATTTGGTGGCAATGAAACTCGTGTTTCGTAGGGTTCCTTGCAATTCTCTTCTTTCATTGGATCAAATAATATTCTAAGCGATAGCCCATGCTCGGCGTTCCGGGTACAAATCTATTATGCCTACAACAATGGATAAAAATTGTGTTTTGCGGTTAAACATGAATATTCGATATTTTGTGTGCTTTAACTAAGTCATTTTGATAAGGAGCAAATAAGATTCGAGTCTGGATTGTACATTTTAGTATATATGCGTGGCATCACTGTTACATATGTATAGAAATTACTAAGTCGCGATAATATTTTGGAAAGAAACGTCGAGAAATCTGGATTAATTCCAAATTTCAGTCCAAATTGTGCTGAGACCAATTCCAAGAACAACTCATTTCATGCCGAGGCCGAGATCAAGATAGGCTTCCAAAAATCGGTCTCATTTTCTTTTGTTTGCTTTCGTTTGGCTGTTGTTCTTTTTGTAGGAGGTTACCAAGTCTGGTGAATTTTGGAAATCTACCATATCGTGTTCAATTGGACTCCACAGTGGGAAGGCAGCATATCGTCGTCGTTTAAATTATTCTTTTCATTTTAATTTCATTTCTTTTTCATTCCAATGCGCACGCTCAACTACAAACACGATCGTCTTCTTCTTGGTTTCCCAAAGTTAGACACACTGGATGGCAATATGGTGGAGTCTTACTCGAACGGATGAGCAATGGAACACAGACCAATTAAGACTTGTACTTAGTAAATCTAATGGATACCAGCATTGGCAATTTGGAATGCCACGTATATAAAATCGGCTGCGAAAGACATAAATGCTTCTGGTCCTGGATATTTCATGTCCGAGGTCATTCTACGTTGGTATAATCCATTTATGTTTGAATTATTTAATAACGAAGATACCAATGCTAATTGTGCAGATGAACTGTAGGAAGGTTGGAGGCTTGATAGGTGCGATGGAGCTCTGAACGCCCTTAAACTACTTCCTGACGGTGATTCCGGATGCGTGGCTGGGGTCTCCAAACTCGGACAAAGGGAAAAGGCCCTTGTAGCACAAGACCATGCTCGGAACAAAAAAACAAATTAAAAACAGGCTGCTGGGAATTACCGACATTTTTCACTCTCAAAAGTGGAGATAATCCAGCCTTGTTTTAAAATAGTATACCTTGGCCTCGAGCATTTCGAGCAAGCGGATAACCGCAGCGATGAGCCACTCAGCACCGCTGCACGCTAATCTGGCCCCCATTGAAAAGAGATTAAGCATTGCACTGAGCCAGGTTCGTGAACAAAAGAAAGTTTTAAACACCGAACAATCTGGGCTTTCTTTACAAGGCTGCAGGCCTGGCTGAAATATTCAGGCGTAAATAGATTTTGTCTGTCAGGCTTGAGTCGACACCAGACAGTCCTTCAAGTGTTTGTAAGTGTCCAGTAAATGAAGATAGGACTTTTTAAAGGATTTTGAAAAAAAATGATAATATCCCGGCTCAGCATCAACAACGTTGATAAGTACCCCGGCAGGAAGTGGTTTAATGGGGAACACCAATGAGGTCCAGAATGATCGCGGTATGATATGTACTTGATGGGAAGACCACCGAATAGTCAAGGATGAAAAAAAGCACGGTCAGTGATAAAGTGATCAGAGAGCCAGTCTACAGTGGAAATAAATCACTTGTCACAACGACTAACGACGACTAATACGTAAATTTCATCACGTAATTACAGCCTCACAGGTAACCCCCAACATAGGGTTATCACTTCCTATGAGTCACGACAATAATTATCGGCATGTACAGTGTCCAGGGCATCAATCCACCCCCAAACGCTGATGTCACAAGGTCATGTCAGGGACAACACCTTAATATTATCACTTGACTGCCCCTCTGGAGGCACTCACAAACTGGTAGGCCCCCCTCAGTCACGTGACCTATAGTGAGTATCAAACATTAGCAAAGTCAGCGTCCTCCCATTTCAAAGTGTGGCATATGTGTCATTCACCCCAAAAATGAAGCCGACAGTCAGTAAGGCACTCATACTTCAAATGTGCTGAGCACTTACACCGAAAATCGGCATTCTTTGGGGTAAACCACACTTTGCTATGGACGGACGTCGTGCTTGTTGGTGTTTGATACCCACTATAGGTCATGTGACTTAGCTGGCGCAATTGGTATATTGCAAGTTCAGTGCCCGCGTCATGAAATGGCTTCACAGATTATACAGGGACACAGTAAGTGCGGCTATGACTGACGAAAATAACAAAAATGACACTACAAATAACACTATTACGGTATTTGGCTCTTGATCCACAAAAGCTGTTTAATATCTATTCATGTTTTTCAACTCCTGACGTCATAAAATTCAGAACAGGAATAGGAATGGGCCCGGCAATGTCCAAGATGCGAAATTGAAAATCATTCTAGTAGACTTTTTCTGATATGGGAGGCCATATAGCTGGAAAATGTCCGCACTACAGTATTTACGCGTGATTAAAAAGAACAAACATAAAAATAGAACAGTGTAAAATTAACATCCAATAATGGTTTACTGCCCACAATCCATGATATATTGGTATTTTATACCATATGTTACAAATTGTATCTCGTATAACTTTGATGTTTTTAGAAGCAGCCGGGGGTCCTAGTTTCACCAGGTTGTTCATAAAGGGTATGAAACGGAGGATTTTCGGGAAAATGTGGTCTCAGTTTTCAAGGTTTTCTGCTTTTATTTCCTAAAGCAATGAATTAATTCACGGAAAATCGTCGAAGAAAGCGTACAAGATACTTCCAATGTCACCAGAAAATAGGCACAGTGGTGGTCAAAATAAAAGATTTCTCCTTCCCCTTCTATTTTACTATTCAATAAGATAGGCATAATAACGACATTATGAAACGTCGGACTAAATGTGCACATTAACCTAACAGTCCCAATTCTTCCAATCTCAGTACGATTTTATATACACCCTTGGGAGTTAGGGTTAATGTTTTGGACGTTATGGACATTCAAAGCGATCTCTCCCTCCGTCGATTTAACAGCACTTCTGCAAACAGCGACACCAAGGGCAGGCTTGCCACACATCCCAAGATGACAAACGCCAGGTCGTAGCTTCCAGTTTTGTCAAACATCAAACCTGTAACAAGCAAAAATAGCTACACTGCAAAAACTGTGGTGTTAAGACAGCACTTGTTGGTGTTGCCAAATGACCAAATCAAAATGAGTTACTTTACCAACCTACAAGTGCACTGGATGGTGTTAAAAGTGATACCCACATTGTTAGAAACAATAAAAATTTGAACACAAGTGAAAAGCGTTGGTGTGGTCCTCTGATAACGCAGGTGAGTTAAACATAACACCCTGGTTTTTGCAGTTTAAATAATATTACAATCCTTCATTTTCACAATGTTTAACACGAAACTTGGTATCAGACATGGGAATGTCTGGGAACGACCAGGGAATGTTTTGGTTTCGCAAAATGATCCCTTTTAAGAACGGACATCCTCACAGTAAGGCTGCATCCGAATCTGCTGTCTAGAGCCAGGTCTTGGTCTTTGCTCCATTGAAAATGTGCGGAGACGCGCAGACAACAGACCTAGCCGTAGCTCTGGAAGCCCGTTTCGGACACGGCCTTAGTGAACATTTTCCCAAACGGTCTGCACCACCAAGATGTCGGACCACATAGTCCTGATAACAATAATAAGATGACGTGCAGAAAAGAACTACAGAGTGGCGAATAACATTTGCGCCCCTTAAGGTATTAGAGTATATTACCCGGAAAAATTCCAAAGGCTAGAACAAGGGCTGCCGTGAAAACACCAATCCAACTAAAAGCGGGAACTAAATCTTCAGCTCCAAGCAGATCACGGGTGTAAATGTCACTCAGTGTTGTTACAATTCCACTCAGGCCGTGATAGAGAAAGGCATTGATCATCATCATCCAGTATGTATTCATCCAGGGAAGTAAGGCGTGAGGTCAAAATACAGACGGTTTAGAAACAGTTGAACGGTTGGTGTTAATCCCCCTTCATTCCGTTCGTGTTTTGGTGTTGGACAGTTCAACGGTTTGAAAAGAACCGTCTGCCCCGGACTGTATAGCTTCATGAGCAACCCTGAAAACAATGGAGTTTGTGGCTTACACAGCCATGGTTGTGAACAAAAGATCCTATTCAGGGAGAACTTCATTGGCCCTGGTCAGCCTTCCTGGGCTGGCCGTGAGGATTAGTGGTTAACACCTTGTGATAGGAAGACACAAAATCAACTGCATTCCAGGCTACAGACATTTATCTAGCTTCAGATACGTTTTGAGTGGGTATTTCATGACAAAAAAGCATTGCCCCAAGATAATTGTTCGTGTTTAAGCGTTTTTTAGACTGGAAAATAAATGCGTTTATATGGGAGTGACGGGGAATGCCAAACACGGTTGCCTCATTTTACCGCCTAATCTATCGTCTATGAAAGGAAATATTCACGTAGACGCAATGTGAATTTATTTGGGACTTCTGTCCCGTGTACCATATTCTTTGAAGGTAATAAAAATATGTCAAACTCCGCATCAAATAGTGCTGGAAGTATGTGTTCGGTTCAAACGGGGCTTGGACATTTTTTGCCGAACTTCGGATCGGTTGGGTTCGGACATGTACACACATGTACAAGTACAATGCACATTGAGACATGAAAGGCTCACTATGATCGTGCTGCAAAGGCCTATAAAGTATTTCTACGTGTAAAATTATGAATCTGCCATCTCTCTCGATCCGCGAGCAACTTTGATTTGAATACTTTTTTTATAAACTTTTTCCCAGAGTTTGTTTTCGAGTACATTCCGTATAAAGTTATTTTGAGGGTTTGACAGTTCCCGACCGTGTTTTGCCGACCAGAAGCGGTTGTGTTCGGACCACGCTTGACTCAACAAAACGACCGTAAGATTTGTGCAAATAGAAAAAACAGCATGCTCAATTAGGACTTCCCTCCAGTACAGAATACAAGATTAAAATCAAATTTCGAGCAAATTGTGTTTTGGTTATTTTTGCGAAATAGATGGCTTTTGAAAACTACGAAAATGGCTTTCGTTGCATATCTGAGGGGGAACCTTTCCAAGGACGGCGTGCACGTGACCAAAGGGGCGATTTTTCATCAGCCTCTTTTGAAGGAATAACAGCATTTTGTTATTTGAGATCTGGCAAATTCCATTACAACGCATGTGCACTACGATCAAACCCTTCATGGTCAACTGAAAGGCAAGGCCACCGCGCGAACAAAAATCTCCTCGCGCTGCGCTGAAGCACAGCATGCACCGAACCGCTTGGCAAAATTTTCATCCGGGGATGCCTTGGATCGAACGCGAGTCCGACTGTGATCGGCATCCAACCAAAATTCGTTTTGCACTCCATTTATGAGACCATTGGCCTAATATGGAACGTCATTAACTTAATATGGAACGTAAGGGCGTGGCTATCGTAGATTGGCAAATAAAATAATACATCTGAATATACATGAGCACGATTGGATGTAGTGAGAATTTAGAAATGTTATGCAGCGACAATGCCGTACGTTGCGTGTTCTTGGTTGATTTCTGAGTGATTCTCACCACATGCCTTTTACAACCATCTCATGATGCGGGCCATTGTAAGTTTTAGTATGTTCACGCACGTGTGGAGCACGCCGTATAACTCGTTATCCATTTTTCGTTGTTTTTTATTAAGCCATCAATAAAATGCCTTATCAAAGCCGTACATCCGAACCAAACAGTTTAGTTCGGTTCAAAAGTGCCTTGTTTGATGTTTTTTGCCTCGGTTCGGCGGTTCGCCTGCAGCACTAGATTAAATTGTGTTTATTGTTTTAATTTACTGTGCATTAAAGTTTAATAGGTAAAGTCAAACACCAGAGATAAGTATAAAACCCGACATATTTTTTTTTCCAACAAGAATTTTGTGCAGCCACAAAATTTACAAAGAGTACAAAAGAATGGTACGTACAAAACATATTGCAACGTGCACGCATGTACTATTGACTTCAAGAAAAAAACATGTACTTGCATCCTTAAATCGTGCAGGTGCAGCTTCGAAGTAGAAAGCGCGTAGTTCGCGTACGTGTCTTCCTCGATCCTACACATGAAAACCTGTGACTGCGCAATGCTGAGTCCCAGCTTGTGCACACGGGCCAAAAAAGGTTTTATCTGTAACTACATGTTGGCGAACAGAACACTACGTCGTGAATGATTCAGGTAAATACTATTTCGAGTTAGTATATTCGATTCTGCAGGTATACAGTTAGGTGTGTATTTAACTCACGATACCGAGACAAAATATCAAGATTACAGGGTATTGAGACCTGAAAAGACTGGGTCTGGAAACTGACAGCGCAATACAACTACTCAATACACGTGTTTTATCAGGATGTTTAAAACAGTCTGCCGATCTAAATCCTCCTGTGGAGCTGCAAAGTAAAGAGCTATTGTTATGACTAATCCACCAGACCGCGGAAGTCTATGATGCCGTAATGCGATGAGCTGTCCATTGTTTACTGGAAGCTGCAGAGTGCAAGGTGTACTCGACCGCAACGGTTTGGCCAGCCTCGCTCAAGCGTTCGTCTGTTCAATGTTGACCGTCCGTGAGGCTTACCGTTTACAAAGCGTTCGACACTTTCAAAAGCGTTTGTATTTTGACCTCACGCCTAACAGTAAAGATAAAGAACTCGCAATGATCGTCACAAAGAGACTAAGCCGCAATTGTAAAAGCCCTTGGTCTAAAATCAGGCCAAAGATGATCTTGGAAACGATGTTTCCTATTCCTCCGGCTAAAGTGAAAGTTACAGCCTCATATCCTGAAAAACCTTTCGTATTGGCATAGGCAACGAAGTACATCAGCCACATATCTATCGCAAAGGAGTCACACCCAAAAACGGGAAATGCAATCCAGAACTCGGCTCGGCCACAAACTGAGCATCCAAATTGATTCGTCACCGCTTTGATGGCGCCCTTCAGACTGCGGAGACATGATCTCTTCTCAGCGTCGAGGCTTCTCAATTCGTTGGTAGACAACTCCCTCTCTTCACTGAAGGCGATTGGTAGGTATTCGTTCCGTGCCTGTGCAGGGTTTGGTGGCGATCTTAGCAGGAATGCAAACGCCCAAAGGTGCAGGCTGATAGCCCCTAACAGTTGGAAGGTACTTCGCCAGCCATAGACATCTAAAAAAACTTGAGTCAATGGCCCTATGATCATCATGGCTAGTGCGTGGCCTGAGCTCCCAATACCAATAGCCATGGCGTAGCCTGTGGTGAAATGACGTCCAGCCATTGCCCTTGTCAAAATAGAGGTGATAAACAAAGCAGGTCCTGTAGAGTAGAGAAAGGGGAAAGGGGGATAGGGAAGTAAGCGTTGTTTGTCGTTTCCGCTGAAGCTGCTGTTAAAAAAGGCATATTATGTTTCTTTAGATGTGAATATAAAACTGAACCCGAGCAGACTTGACCCGATCCAACCTCAACCAAACCGGAACCGAATGCAATGAATCAATTTATAACTCTGCAAACACACAAGTGTGGTGTGCATGAAATCTTCATTTTTTGAATAAAAACATGTGCACGCGATGTTTCCTAAAATCTTAATTCACACAACGTGATAAAATGTCATTTTCAACACCTCAAATGTTGTTGACCATATATCCCAAATTCAAATGGAGTCTTGGTCGCACCTTCTGAATTGTTGGGCTTCTGGCCGTCTGCTATTCATGACCCGTTGATTGCACCCTTTCAAAGTGTGCTTCCATTTCAAACCGTAATTTGATACCAATCCCTAAGTCGCAAAGAATTATAATGAAGGCAAACGAACCAACAAGTTACAAAAGTAAACACAAAGAATTGCTCAGGCATTATTTTTCGGATCTTCCGTGTATACAAAGAAAAAATGAATAAACTACCTGCCAGGAAACATAATATTAATGCGATGTGGAAAATATGGGTTGAGAAAGACGAGAGAATCAGAGACACTCCACTGAGAAGACCACTAGTTACGACCGCAGTACGAGTTCCGAAAGTACCATCCAGCGGCCCGGACAGAGGACCTGGTGGGTGAAATAAGTGACAGAATCAATGACAACAACAATGGAATAGCTCAAAAAAGCAGCTGGGTATGATTGGTTTTCAAACGAAATCCACAAATCAACATTTATATTGTGATTTTGATTTAGAATATAAATTTGCAGTTTTCCATTTTGGCTTACCATTTAATAATCGTTCAGATTGGAGGGTTTTTTGTATAGGGATGGAGAAGGGAAAATCCCCCTAATACCTAACGTTGAGTTTTTCATTTTGACGTTTCACGCAGTTTGGTGTGATGAAAATGGACGTTGTGTAGGTGTTAAAATGTTGAGGTTTTTCGTTGCGTAAACACCGTGCAAAATTCTTTCAAAGGTATTTAACTCAAAAGGGGCTCTAGCGACATGTGACTCGTTTTATTATTTTGGATACAAAAATCTTGACGGTACTACGGCCGCCTTGTTGTTTCCTGGAATACTTCTCTGCTGGTTCTTAAAGCACTATCACGGATTTCGAGAGGGAACCGATTTGTTTTCCTCAAACGCACCAGCAAAACCTGCCGTAGCACTCACGGCTGCTATCAAGCCGCCAATTATCCACGTGTCTGCTGAAAATTGCTCACGAAGAGTAGGTAACATCACCCCTAGCGCTTTAGTGAGGCCCGTCCAAAGCATCATGCTGATGTGCATGCAGAGGACAATGCCAAAACTTCGGAGATGGCGTGTGCTGTAGCTCTTTGCCATCTTGGAATTTTACCGTTGGGCTTCTTTTATTTCTGCAAGAGGATGGAAGTGCTTATATTAAACAAGGATGAAAATCCTCACAGATTAGAACTTTCACAAAGTCCTACTTACGACAAGTTAGGAGGTTAAAACCCTGGGACCCGGTATGATTTGTTTTTACATGGTGGCGGGAGCGGCCTCGCCAGAAGAGACTGTATCATTTTTCAGGGTTGCAGAGCCCTGAGTCCGTCCTGAGGTATATAAATGCTTCAGTGGCTGTCCCCTAGCCTCTACAGCTCTTAAAAACCCACCCATAGTATATCACAGTACGGTGGGGGGGGCTTTTCCCAGGCTGTACCGATTGGGGAGGCCTGGCTACACGCCAGCCAAGCCACACCACCACCACAACACCCCAAACCAAAATAACACTTCAAAGGCAGCCAAAACAGGCCTCTGACAAGCTACAGACAGCTGTCACTGATAAGAAACCTTCCACTTCCTGGCTCGGGCACTGTTTTTGTAAATAATCCATTACATTGTACACATGGGGTCACTTAACACACAGTCTCATGGGAGTTGGCTGGAGGCTGGCTGAATTTTTAATATTTTTTTCTGGCTAGGGAGGCCCTGGCTTTAAAGTGACTAAACCAGGTTTTTCAGCATGATCAAGGGTAGGGCCTAGGATATAATAAATAGTTTTGCATTTGGACAAAAGAAATTTTTACACCTTAATTAGCTCAAGTGGCCTGTACAGGAGAGGCCATTAATTGAATAACGCACAAATATAGTAATAGTGATGTATGTTTCCAGCTATATGGCCTCCCATATCAAACAAATTCTGTTAGAACAGTTTTTCAAGTTTGTATCCCAAACTTTGCCAAGCTCCACTCTTATTTTGAATTTTATAGGGTCGGGAGTTGAAAAAAATGAATAGATCTTGCACAGATTCTGTGAGTAAAGAGCCAAATACCGTAATAGTGTTCTGCATTTTGTTATTTTCGTTAGTAACAGCCGCGCTTACAGTGTCCATGTATAGTCTATGAAGAATTGGTTCAGCAATTAGATAGCAACTTTATGACGCAGGCATTGAATACACAATGGACCTCGTACCAGGTAGGTCACATGACCTATAGTGGGAATCAAACATCAACAAACATGACGTCCTTCCAAAGCAAAGCTATCCCATTGGGTGCCCCACCAGCCGCGGTCTGGAAACTGTTATTGATGGCAGTAAAACACATAAAACTTACCTCCATTAACGGATCAACGCAAACAATCCATGATATATTGGTATTTTACACTATATTTTACAAATTGTATCTCTTTGAACTATAAAAATATGCCCAAACCAGTTGGGGCCTTGTTTTACCAGGTTGTTGACAAAGCCCTTTTCTTGCATGGCTACTCGGCGCTGTTGGTGTTAAATTGCCCACTAAAATTCAAGCTCTGTGCAGAAAATCATGTACACTTTGCAATTAAATTAAAATTTAAAGAGGCCACTAATTGCAACGATTTTTTGTTTCCTGCCCAACCTCAGGTTTGTTAAAATTTGGTCAGAAAAAAATTGATTCTGGATCTGCCCTTACTTGAAGTTGTCCTTTTCAAAAGTCTTTGCACTAAATGACTGAGATTTCATTAAGTAAAAATCCCAACCAAGTGTCTCTGTGACGTGTCAAAACCAACATTTTCGGGCACGTTTGTGGGGTTGAGGCCGTGGGTACAGTGATTGATATTCAAGAAATATGTACAAAATTAGGTAGGTAGGTAGGTAGGTAGGTAGGTTTTTTATTGTCATTTCCTTCCAGCGTATAAAAGGGAATGAAATTTGCCTTCCCGGCGTTATAAAATAATGTACGCAAAAATAACAATACAAAGTTACATTAAAAAACACTGAAATATACAAACAATTTCAATTTAAATTTCTAAAACTTATCCAAGTTTTTAACAGGTTACGCAGGAAACAACACATACAATCGGTCTTTTTCAGGTAACATTTGGAAAATAATTTTTCCTTGGCTACATTATCTATGTATTTACACATACATACAACATTTTGGACAATTAATCGCCGTTTTGGTGATAAAGCTCGGGGGGAGAGACTTAACAGAGTACTGCTTGTCTTACATTTGAGCAAAAGCGTGTGCGATGGTAAGGCGGTGATGGCATCAACATACCAAAGACAAAACTCCGAGAATGAGTGCAATTCCCACCAACCTCGAAACTTACTTCAGGGTGTTCAAAATTGTGTACCCATCGGAGCAAAGATCTGTAAAAGGTATCTGTACGGTATGAAAAGCTGTATGTCGCTCCCTACTTTACAATAACTGACAACAGTCTAAATTAATTAAAAAGTAATGTCTCAAATTATTGTGCCTTTTCTACATGTCGTCGAAATTCCGCATTAAGCTGCATTTTGGGTGCAATGAGGCCATCTATCTTCGTGCATGTTTGATGTGCGATTGGCCCCGTTATATCCTCAAACTACGAAATTCCATAGCCGACATAATTGCGTCACATTGTGCCGTCGTGCCATGTTGTTTCTTAACGCTGTGTTTCGTGACGTCCCGTCTTGTCATCGAAGCGTCGCGTTGTGCCATCGCGCCGTCGCGTGCTGATGTCGTGTCGTCGTGTCGTTGGACCGCCGTGTCGTGCTGTCATTCCGTGTAGTTGTATCATGCCGTCGTGCTTACTGTTTCTAAAAATTACTGGTGATTATCACAGCCAGTGTCAGAAGTCATGGAAAAAACATTGTGTGTGCACAGGGATCACAAGAGGTATCTAGTGGCATGGACCTTCGCTCTGTCTCTAATTGTGAGCCACTTTCCACCAGTAATAAGGCGATGGCGGGAACATGACGCCACGACGAAAATGGAGCCGTCGTGGCGCCGCGTCGGAGCGACGACACAACGTGACGCAATTTTGTTGTCTTTAAACTCCATATCAACCCAATACAAGCACAAAATATGACCTTGCGTGTTTCCGAAATCGGCGCAGTTGGAAGTGAAAAGAAAATGCCTCTTATTTCTCTCGTCTTGATTTTCGGCCGATAAATTTACTGTATAACACTACCGTTTGATTACCATTTTGCGTTATCTCCATGCTACACAGGGAGCTACCCAGTTCCCATCCCTCGTCCAAGCCTAAAGGCACAATACAAAAACGCACGGATCACAAAGTTCATGGTTGTATCGAAAAGAAGTGTCGAAGCAGTATCTAAAGTGGAAGAATACATCTTTGAACTTAAAAGACAATCAATGAATTTGAAAAATTGAATCGAACCCTATTGAATAAGCCTATTTAATGTTGGGAGGTTCAGGATAGACGGTAAATAAGTATTTGCAAGTGGTCAGAATTTGTATCCCTCGGGGATACAAAAAGTGGCATTTACAATAAACATGAATCGGTAATCTATTATGTTTAATGGGTAGACAAAATAATTTACCAACGGCAGTGGCTGAAAAAGTATGGATACTTACAATGTAACTAGGGTTTGAAGCTACAGATGAAAGCAGTGAAACGTACGTGAGATCAGAAGTGCAAAAACAAACACTTGCGAAAATCTCCTACTGTTAGGCTAACCAGACGTACATCGTCTGCACTAAGACGTCTGAGCTAGGTCTATCGTGTCTTGAATACTAATTAATTTTAACCCCTCCCAGTCATGACTAATAGATACTGCAGGATGCTGTAAACAGTGCGGACTTCGACCTACATCTCTACAATAAGCTAGTGACAAACACCTGGCTTATTACTCAATGCAGTTAAAATGAAATATTATAGCTCCAAAACTGTACTGAAGGATATGTTTCACGATACTGTCAAGGTCAAAATTCCAGAATGCTGATGGGGAAGCACTGTGTGCTGACCAAAGCCTTGTTTTCGCCTGCTTTGTGGTAGTACATTGGATTGTCGTGCGTACCTTTTAGGGTTCATTTAGCCTGTGGTAAAACGTGATGACATGCGTACGATTGTGCAGTTACAGGCATTCTTCATTTTATTCAATACAATCTAAATAATAATAATAATACTCTTGCATACCAATAGGGTGCTGTGATCAGCATTAAAGTCTGAAAGTTCATGGCCCAGTTGGAAACTCAAGGAGGGATTTTGCCTTGATTGTTACCCTCCATTGTGAATGTGATATGAAACCACCAAACTTGCAAATGATCTGCTCATACATAATCATGGTAGTGTATAAACCATGGAGTAGAAGTATGCAAATGACCTGGGGCTAATGTGTCTGTCATGTCACTGTCGTCACACCCATACAGGGCTTTCGTTGTGACTCCTTACATATTGCCTTTTGATCTGTTTATATCCTTGGGTGATACCTGACCTGAGAATTTTTTAAAGAGTTGTCAGTGAATTTTAGTCCGTGAACCAGACTGGGGTTAGGTGGCAGCATGCTTGGCGGGTGGTACGCAATGCTTTGTGTAAAAAAAAACACGTGATTGATTGAGGTCATTGCACGCTGGCCGCAGGATGCGTGCACGTTGTGTGTACACAACGCACACATAAAGGTATGTTAAATTCAGATTTTTCAGGCTGCAAGTTTTTGTGGGAGAGTCTTTCAGGATAACTCGACGAGTAAAAACAAAAGAAAAAATAATGGCAATTTACCGCGAAGTGACATACCTGCCATGGTCGTGTATCTGCATGTGCAGTGGGCGTGGACTCAACTGGAGAGGCGTCACACTTAAGAATCTGATACTACATGTACTGTGTCGACTCCGCGGGCGCGCATGATGAAGTTCAACACAGAAAGCCACGGTTTCAATACAGATATGCGTAGACTGCCGCAGTAATGTAAAATCCTTCTTTGGGCTTAAACCCCAAAGTGATGGGGGGGGGGTTCGTGTGCCACTTTTGGATATGGGGGATAGGGAAGGTAGTTTTTTTTTTATAACAATAAATAATCCATTCCTATATTTCCTATATAAGATTCTGCATGAATGTGATACATATTACATGTATATTTCAGTGGGACATTTAGTTGGCGCGCATGCGCGCAAAATTGTTTCTTGCCCGTGAAAACTGAATATGGCAGCCTAGTGATCATGGTTTTGAGCTCAGAATGTATCGGGTATTATCATCTCTAGTTTTTTCTTTGAAACTGATTTGAATTTCAGACTTTCCAATTTAATTTGTGAAAGCATAATTTCAAAACAAGTAATATCTCTCGCCTTACTTTGGATTTGGTCGGCGACAGCTACCGCAAATGTCATTGATACAAATACGAATGCAAAAAATCACTAGTTTTTGAGGTGAAAAATGACATATTTCTTGTTTTCCAAGCCTGCCCCCACAAAAACTATGCTTGGAAAAACAAAAATAAAGCATGGAATGAATCTCATATGGGCAAGAAGTCCTGTTGACGAGAACGGTAAGTTTATATTTTACGTGTTTTCGACATGTACAGCGCCCTCCTTACATGTAGTTATGTAGATATACGTACTGAAAAAGAAAAATGTACCTTTTTTCAGTCATCAAAATCCTCACAGCGGCATACCACGCCAAGGTTACGGGTATTGCACAAAGATGCACAGTAAATCAATCAAGAGATCGTTTGAAATTGCACAATTTAAAGAGATATGGTCATGCTTTATAGATCTGGAATTGGGAACTTGAGTGGCCTGGTCGATGGTCGGACAGTCATACCATATGTTTATTCCTAACCTCCATGGTTATACTAGTCATTGTCAGGTGGGTGCATGAGGGCCAGGCCTGTGATATAGCACCAACGCAACAGTATTTCGGGATACACGGACGCCAGTAATTGTTCCCTACAGTAATCTATTAGCCGTCAGAAAGCAAAAAAAAAGTCAAGAAAAGTTCCCAGGGAAAGAAAACCCAAGTCGTTTACTTAGAAAACACTAAACAATCTTCTGACCAGTCCCGTACACCATGGGCGTACATGTAGATTACAGATATACATGATATGTGCATAGGTGGCGTTCGTATACTAGGCATGGAACTCTTTCCGATGCACGTACAACTGCAATTTCATATTGTTACCTCACTATGCAAACCTTCAGATCAAGACCGTCAGTTTATTAAGTGATTCTGTTATTTTTAAGCTCTTTTTGGTCATTTTAAATTGATTGAAATTACTGTCATGTAATGCTATATTTCAATAAATTTAGTTTTAGAGGATTTCCCCTTATCAGTTTGATGTCTGATGTGATAATGCTCAATCTGGCATGAACATACTCCTCATCCTGTTAGCCTTGGAATCCAAGGCCAACTTTAATTCCTGCTTGAGATCCACGGGATAGCATGCTCCTCCACGAGATGTATATGGAGAGTTACGCTTTCTGTTGGGAGGTTGCCCGGAGAAAATTGGACGTTTGCTTGACTGTAGCCATAGTAAATTTAATGAGATGACAAATTCAGTGAAATTGTTTCTACGAATATTCTGTTTATATTCTGTTTTCATGAATATGTTACACCCAATGTAGAATTGGCTAAAGCCCAAAAAATTGTTTTTTCTGATCTCCTCAGTCTCAAACCTCTTTCAAACTGTTCATGACTTGAACTTTTCCAGACTTGATCTTTAATCCGTGGCTCAGCCAGGCCATATCTCCTCTATAGCTGGAAAATTTATTCCTTGTTTTGGAGTAACAATAGTGTAAACTTCTCTAAACTATGCTTTTCTTTCAGCTCAGTGACACACTGATCTTCGGCAACAAGAATTTGTCATCAGGCATTTAATTTAAACTTTCTTGCTGATGTATTCAGAGTTGACTGGCCAATGCCCTTCCAAGGATAGCTGTTTTCCTTTATCTCGCGCTAAGCTCAGCAGTGCCATGTCCGGGGACAGATCCAGAACCAAGTGTTTTTGGGGAGGTCATTTACAAGGGTTCAAAATTTAAAAAAAAATTGAACCTTGTAAGGCCTTTGGGGGTAAGGCTACATGATGGATAATTTGCATGGTTGTTGAAGAATGGGAAGTAAAAAACGGTACAAGAACATTAGAGGATTCTTTTAAAATTAACCTGTTTTGATTGTTCATGTTTTTACATGTATGACATGAAAGTATTTAATTGTTTGATCATGGTGGTTATTTTGCCATGAGCAGAATATTCAGTAGCAACATTATTACAGTGCAAAAGTATTTTTACCATTTGGAATATGAAGGTTGCAAACATGAGGTATCAATGACAACATGATTTTCTTCACATTTCTTTTCTCAATTGGTTTTTATTAATTAAAGCATTTTCTTTTGTGTAATTTCATGTTAAATTAAAAGTGACAATGCTTTTAATAAATGCTGTTCTGTTTTTAATTGTCTTAATGAGAAAAGTATCCTATAATTTACATGTACATGTATCTTATATATGTCAGCACCGGAAGGCTTGACACCACATTATGGCAATGTCTTCTGCAAATCTGCTGTGAAAGAAAAAATACAGCATGATATCAATAAAAAAATCTAACCTCTTTTACCTCTGAATTTTATATATGTAGTCTGATGAATGGAAATACCACAAAGCCCTTAAGAGAAGAAGAAACTCATTTAAGATGAAATAGAAAATACGTTAGAGGCTAATGAGTTTACTCAGTGATATTTAGACACCATTCTCAAGTAATATATCTACTTGTGCTGATCTAGAAAAAATATATATCACCAGGCCACCTATTCAGTTTTGAACTCTGCAGTAATTCCATAATTTGGCCTGGGGAGTTTTCTTTTTTGCATAACTGTCTAAATTGTATGTTTTCTAATGCAGTGAGTCACTTTGGGAAGAACAAGGAGCACTCCATGAATGTCAATGTCAAGATAGAGAGCTTGTCAAGCATTGGGGAAACTTTACTTCACTTCAGACATGCTGTGTGGAAGAAATATGAGCTCATTCATTGTCTTTTGGATGTACATGGTTTTATCAATTCATTAAGGAGTTCAGTTTTTTCCTGTCTAATCTGACATGATTTTGTTAGTTTAGAAAACATTCTTGAATGTCCAAGAGTATTTAAAGAATACAAATAGCCTACCAAGTAAATACGTGTATTATTTGAAGACCACATCAATGACAGGTTCCACTAGACGGATGTAACAGGTACACAGAAAAAATGTCACCATATATATTTACCCCTAATTTGAGAATAACAGACATGGCATCTCCCTACCTTCGTATAATATTGTTTTTGCCTCTAGTGCACTGAAAGAATTCTTCATTTAACTTACCGGCTTAAAATGACCAATGAAATTCTGTATTGGCCAGATTTTGAAAGTGCACAATAACCCTCCGCTTGATTTGAGTAATGCTGGTGTAGGTATTAGAATGACTTATCGTTATGAATTCAAAGCAATGTCGACGTTAATATGGAATTTTCTTAGATTTATTCAAGTGCACTTCCTTTCAGAACACTCAAACTGAGTTTGTGGCAATTTCCGGATGCGACTTCTTTTTATTTCCGACCAATTGCACGACACTGAAAGCATTGTGGAGGTAATAGTCTTTATCTGGATGATTTTGAAGTTTGCAACACAGATTTGGCAACACTGTTGGGTAAAGTCGACTGGACCACGCTAGAACACCCGTACGCCAAGTAACGGTAACACATCCTTCTTACACTGGACATTGTAACGTCGAATGTCGGTGTATGGACACACAACATTCCGGCGGGTTGCTCGCCATACAAATACATGTGCTGGCATTCCGCTTCGACAGAGTAATTTGCCAACCCGTGGCGCACGGATTCGTCCGTGCAATCTCTGCGAATCGGTCAGGCACCCTGTACCACCACGATGTAGCTGGTGTCTTAGAAGTACCGACTGGTGGCGTGTTTCGCGTATAAACGCCGCTTATCAGGGAGTGCAGATGTCTTAACCACTCGGTCCCCGCACGAGTAAGCAGGAGGTCTTGGGTTCGAGTCCCACCCGAGTAAGCTTGTGAGGTTTTTTCGCAAGCTCTCGGACAAGCACTGAGTATACAGTACTTATTAATATACGTTGGGTAAGGGCAAACCCTTTATATATAATTAACATCTCCCCAACGCAAAAATACATCTTGAAAATAGTTCGCGGTACCCGCTGCTTCATTTGACTTGGGCCGGCCAGCCGACCCCGGCAAGCTCGGTGGTCGAGTGGTTAAGACATCTGCACTAGTAATCAGGAGGTTGTGGGTTCGAATCCCACCCGAGTAAGCTTGTGAGGTTTTTTCGCAAGCTCTCGGACAAGCACTGAGCATACAGTGCTTTTTTAATATCCCTTGGGTAAGGGCAAACCCGTTATATATAATTAACATCTCCCCAACGCAAAATACATCTTGAAAATTACCAAATCTACTCGAATCAGACAAATCACAAGGATCACCGTAGGGCAAAGTACAACTAAACCGCGTTTTCCTCTTTCACAAAGAGACATGCAAAATCGACTCCAAAAATGAATTATAATGTAACAATTTTGCACCTGGCACGCGCTATGCATGCCCGTATGCTGCACATGTGCGTGGTGTTTTTGCGAAGAGATAAAAGTCCACGATTTTCTGTGTTTTAACGACCAGAAAGAGTGTTTGTTTAGAAAATAAACAAATTGCGTCGATTTTCTTATTTTTTTTTAGTTTTGTGTAGCTTCTTTCAGGACGTAGCTTTTGGTAAGTCAAAAGAATGTTAATTTAAATACTGGAGAAATAGGCGTTTGAAAAAGAGACTAACTCAAATGCAATTTCTCGAAAACTACAGTGGTTTTTTACTCTATGGCAAGACTTTTGTCTTTTCGTGAAAACGGTGACAATATATGAAATCAGTACAAGAGGGGTGCAGGCAATTTTTTTATCATTCGTTTTATTAGCAATATGTCGCAGTCTTATACCTACCACAACCCAGAGTCGTCCTTGGCCGACGTCATTGAACGGTCTGACTGGTGCAGGCTCATTTGGTAATGTCTAATACCAAGCGCTCTCTTAACCTCAGAGACCCTACAAGTATGACAGCTAATACATTCATTCGGGCAGAGATGGAGGCGGGTGACTCACCTTGCAAACGGCATAGGGCACCATTTTCAGATTTGGCAATGTTTCCTTTTCCCGTTATCATAATCATATTACTTGCAACTCTCACACTGGATTGGAAGATGTGTAGGCGCTGGAAACTAAGTAGGCCTATCGTGCTAGATACTACACCTTGATCTCGCCTGCCTAAGTCGAATCGCTTTATACCACAATACTTAGTTTCCAGCGCTTACACATCTACCAATCTAGTGTGAGAGTTGCAGTGGGAGATGTTTACTCGACTTTGTCTTCCCCCAGTGCAGAAAATTCTGCCATCAATTACCCAAGTCTTCCAACACTAGACATTTATTGTCTACTCACCCCAAGGTGCTGTGGGTGTCACCAGTAGACAGAGTTCCTCCCACCTTTGTCGAACCTCCGTGTCGTTAACTCACTGAAAACAACCGACGGATGGAAGAACATCAACGTTATTGGGGTGGCTGAGAACGAAACGAAATTGTAACCCGAACTGAAACCGACGAACTAAGGGACACGCACGTATGTTCACGGCTGCTATTTAGTGAGTGCGCACGCGCATGATATTATCAGAGTTGCACCTGTAGCAACGAGAGAGATTAAGTTTCGCACGACTTATTTGCAAAATTGTTGATGACGGTTTGCTGGACAGATTTTAGGAAATATGGAGATAATTATGTACCAAAAGATAGAGTTCAAATATCGACTTTCTCGGCAGACCTCGGCCTCTGTATCGTTTATTTTTCGATTCTGCGCAAGAAGACTTTCAAAAGGTGGAATTTCAGACACGCCAATATCCATGAGTCGGTTTAAGTTTCTCCAAAAACTTTTCTCGTATTTTGTACATGAAACTCATTTGTTAACTTTGAGATTCTTGGACAAATTACAAGTTAAGGACTTCCTGAGTAGTGTGAGAAAGAGAGTTTCAGCTCAACTTTCCCCCCTCTACCAACCAGACCCCCTTTTCACCCCTCTTCCCAAGACTTTCCCTCTCCCACCTCCGGAAAATTCTGACAAATGTTGCCTTTGATCGGTTTTGTAAAAAGGATCTAACTTTTGCTACGCAATTCGAATAAGCCAAATTAGTCGCAGCTCACGCGGTGTGGTTAACTGTAAACGGCTGTGAAACGAAACTTGATTTAATTGAGCCAACGAAACTGGACATACAGAGTCAAAGGCATCACATTTGCTTGGTGAGAAAACCAAAGGCAGAAATTAAGTTGATAAACCGAAGCAAATATTCATTCCCAGTGATTAAAATTAAAAAAAATAAACTTCGTTAAAATAGAAACAGAGATGTCAAACCAAAAAAAAAACAACGTAAGATGTTACTTTTTGAAAGACACGGTTCGATCTGCTAACGTGATACATATGCCGTTGATTGTTTGCTTTGCTTAAATTCTAATGGTATCTTTGAATGTATCCATTGCAAAGAATGTCACGACTGCCACAAACGTCACGACTGTACGAAATGTTCCCCGTTGTTCAAATTGCAGCGAATGCGGCAACTGTATAAATTTCGTTTATTGTTTTAGTTGTTTGGATCATGTCATATTTGTAGATAATTGTTACAAAAGAATTGGCATAAACGAGAAGGCGATTTACCGCCTAATTCTGAATCTAAGCTGGATGCCAATTAATGTGATGTCGAGTTAATAACTGAATATGACGTCAACATAGAAAATTTAAATAGAGTAGAGCTTAATGAAAGTTTAATAGACGCGGCCCGTTGACCGCCAGAAAAATGAAAAAAAAATTCAAACTAAAAATCAGAAACATGTCAACCCAAATTTACATCGTAACCGACAACCACAAACGTCTCAATGTCAACAATAACGATCCCAATGTTGTTTACGGTCCTTTTAATCCCAGCAGACTGATTATTTCAAACCCTGTGATAAAAGAAGTTACAAATGTATCTCAATGCTATTCACCCATTTATGATAATCACGACGGCAAAGAAAAGCGCATGCTGATTATGATGACAGACACGACTTGTTACGGCATAAATTCCGTCCATAAATTTGGCACGCGTGATGAAACTGTCGAAAATGTAGTTAGTCAGCAAATGTGTTAGTAACTACAAAAACCCATGATTCGTATATTTGATGATATAAACTTGGCGGCTTATGGTGAAAAGTTTCCATCTAGTACAATAAACGCTTACAAAGCCAGTCGCAATATCGAAGATTTAAACCAGGTAGAATACGTCTTTAAATCCGCCTATACAGTTAAACATCAAATGAACATTATCCCCGCATGCACAGGACCAGAGAACTGAACTCAGGGACAGGTGGACACTCGCATTCCAACTTTTGTGTCGATTGGCCTGAGCAGCCGTTTATTGAACTTGACACAGTTCAGGTTGTTCCCGCCCGAAGCTGGTGACGCGGAACTGCAAGCATATCTTACATTGCTTTTCAAGCAAAGTGTAGCTATTCAGCAAAAATTACAGAGATTGTTCCCGCCCGAGCCTGGTGACGCGGAACTGCAAGTATATCTTACAGTGCGTTTCAAGCAAAGTGTAGCTATTCAGCAAAAATTACAGAGATTGTTCCCGCCCGAGCCTGGTGACGCGGAACAGCAGCACATATCAGCAAAAGTACCGGTACTATGACAATCAGCAAATGTCAGCAATTGTTCCCGCCCGAGCCTGGTGACGCGGAACAGCAACTCATATCAGCAAATACATAGAGCCATCAGCAAAAATGTATGAAAGCAATTATCATATCAGCATTTGTTTTCGCCCAAAGCACATGGAGCGGTAAATTAATACTGGGATGTACCTGCTCGGTACAAAGCCTTCGATATGCAAATTCAAACAGCAATTACAACTGGCAGAATGCAAAAATACCCAACTTTCATGAACAAATTAGCAAGGATTTACTCCAGCATACAATAACTTTGGGCCAGCCATCAAACGCTGGGATCGGACACCAATTTCCACGAGGTGCGGCCCGACTTGGGCTTACACTGGGTTGCTGGAATAATGGGCAACTAATGAGCATTTTCAACAACCACTTACAGCTATTTATGTCAAACAGCAGAAATTAGTGAGTACGAAATGGCTTTTCTTAATTTGGCCCTTAATAATCTAGTGACTCCCCCGACAAAGGAAGGGATCAGGCCTTTCCTTTCGGCACATTCCCATAAGTGTCGTAAATAAGAATACAGTGCCTTTAAACCGAGGTCAATTTGCGGTCCCTGAATGAAATTCACGCCAAACGGGCTTGTTGCTGAATGAAGTCGGCAACATGACCGCCGCCAAATAGACCTCAGGTGGGGGTATTAAGGGGAGATGCAACAGGCAAACAATATGGCGCCAGGGCTTGGTAGAAGTTGTGGAGAATGAGCGAACAACTATCATCAGTCAAATGAAATTCGTCCGCATGAAATAACGCCGCGGACGACCACTGGATCTGGGGGTGCCAAATAACACCCCCATGAGAGTTTCGAAATAATGAATGAACGTACGCGTTGAGCGAACGTCGCGTACGCTCGAGGGAACTCTGCTTTAGGGCGTGAGGGTAAGTTTGGCGGGGCAGTAACTCGGAATAAAAAATGACAGTATGCGGCAGTGCTTCTCCGGTCAAATTGATGCACTGCCGTGCTAGAATACTCAGTAAATGTTTGTGTACAAGCCCCAGGTCGTTGGCGCCAAACTGCAGGATGATGACGTCAGGTAAGATCGGAACTGCCGACCACGCTTCCAACAGGAAATCAGAGAACTGGAACATCTGGAGTCTTCGCCGTCCCATCCAGTGGATATAGGCCAGCCGATTAAGACGCTCTCCCCAGGGCGATGACCCCGCCACCCGAGCACACCAGCACACAGAGCTGTCCCCAATGACCCACACAGTTGGCTTGGCAGGGGCCAATTCTCGCAAGAAAAATGAAAAGAAAATCGGAACAAAACACGAGCAAAGTACGTAAGCTAATACAACGTGTAGCGTTCAATGGAAAATAGCTGGGGGAATCTGAATGTAACGTCGGTAAGCCCCAGACATCCAACGCCCTAAAATTTTAACATCATCCTCAGACACACCTGCCATAGCTGCAGACGTAGCTGCCCCTATGCGAAAAGAATGAGAGGTAAATCTGGCGTCATAAAGCCCTATAAAGTCAAGGGCACGACGGAGGACCGCGACAAACTGGTAACGCGTTACAGGACGCCCATCGAAATGTGACAAAAACGGGCCACGGGGGGATGTGGAGCAGTCAAGATAGGACAAAGTCGCCCGGACGGGACACATAATGTTTTGCCGGCTATGCGCTGCTGGGATGGAAACTACATAACCATGGCCATATTGATCTGTTTTCGAGTGACGTAGGATAAGTTCGACCCTTAAAGGGGAGTCTTTGACGGTAACATCAGACCGACACAACGGGCTAGAAGATTGGTTGGATTGGGCAGTAAATTCCCCAATGCGAAGGAACCCAAAAAATGCAAGTAAGAAAGCCACTCGGAAAAGCCCAGCCTCGAAATTACTCGAGCAAACGGCCTGCAAGGCTGGGACCATACGACATAAAATATCATAAGTGATAGGGCGCCGGCGGTCGCGACGGTGACACTAACTACAGCCTGATTGTCACACCAAAATATCACACGTTTATTATGCAATGGGACAGCCCACTGCTGGACCGCTAGCACAATAGGGAATAACTCCAAGCAGGCAATAGAAAGGGACTGACTTTTTACATGTTCGGGCCACTTCCCTTGACACCAGTGCGCAGCAAAGTAAGCCCCAAAACCAATTTCAGCAGAAGCATCAGTGTACATGTACAATCGGTCACTATTGTACCATACGGAATCCGGAAACATTATCGTTCCGCTGAAATGTGACAAAAACTGTTGCCACGCCAGCAAGTCTGCTCGTGCCCCTGAAGTGATGCGAATTTTGTGGTGAGGTTTGGAGACACCCCTAGCTAGATCATGCAAACGACGGAGAGAGGCCCTACCAGGTCTTACCGCCTTACAAACAAAATTGAGACGACCTAGCAGGGACTGAAGATTGCGCAGCGTGATTTTCTTCTGATCGAGCACACTCACAATCGTATTTCGTAAAGCAACTTGCTTATCAGTCGGGATTTGGATCTGTCGTGCAACCGTATCGATCGCTAAACCCAGGAAAGTGAGGTTCGTAGCTGGACCTTCGGTTTTTTCTTCGGCGATGGGAACCCCAAATCGCTGACAAACTACTCTGAAAGATTGGAGGGAACATGCGCACTCGGCATAACTAGCCCCAACGAACAGGAAATCATCCAGATAATGCACAATGTTAGGAGATTTGGCCACCTTACGAGTACAGTACTCAAGGAAAGTACTGAACCGCTCGAACGTAACACAGGATATAGCACAGCCCATAGGCATGCATTTATCAAAATAAAATTGGCTTTATGGGAAAAACCAAGCAAATCAAAATCGCTTGGATGGACGGGAAGTAAACGAAAGGCCGATTTAATATCCGACTTAGCCATCAGGGCACTGCGTGGTAAACCTGCGATCATAGTTATCGCCTCATCAAAACTCGTGTATGAAACGGTGGTGTCTGCGGGATCAATGAAATCATTCACCGATTTGCCGATAGGGGACGATAAATTATGGATTAACCGAAATTCACCTGGAGTCTGTGTGGGCACCAGGCCCATAGGCGAACAACGGAAATGAGGAAGAGGCTGGGACAAAAACGGGCCAGCAACGCGACCCAAAGCAACTTCACGATCAATTTTTGACTGCAGAATGTTGGGATGTTTGCGAGCAAATGCAGAATTACGAGCAGAGGTACTAACCCTGGGACCTGAATAGCCTACCCGGAAACCGCGCAAAAAACCTTCTCGCAAAAAGTGGGAGTCCTGAGTATTAGGGTAAGCCCGTAAAAAAGGAAGCATACTACTTAGTTTTACTGGGGTTGATGCCAGCTGCCGGCACCCGTGCTGAGACGCGAGACTGTGAGTTTTCCCGACAACGGGTTGCGGGGTGGCCAAATGCCCTGCAGGTGGAGCAGCGATGCGCGAAGCGACACAACGGGCGATTGCACTGACCGCGGTTGAAGTCGTTACATGTAGGTTGACCAACCCCGGCGACTGGGCGCCGAGCAGGCCCGAAATCGGACCAGGGGTTGGTGGCAGTGGAGGGGGCACGCTCGCGTTGCTGGTACGAACGGAAATTATGCTGGTGCGAAACGGGCGCACCAAGCAGCACCAGCCAAAGTTCGGCATCAATAGTTGCCCAAGAGCGCGACGGCACACGCGCCTGGCGCAATCGAAACTGGATGTCGTACTCGCGCCAACCATACCCCACATGTCGAAATGCTGCCGAGCGAATAGTGTCCGCGTACTTCAGTAACGAACGCGCGTGGGTAGGATGGCGCAACAAATACACAGATGCAAAAACTAGAAACGCTGACGTCCACTGCTCGATAGACGTTATACGCGGAGCCTGCTTATGGGGACGAATCTGCCAAAGTGGGGACTCATTGGACCCGATTGTAAAAAGTGTCTCGTCAAAGGAATTATCCAAGCCGGTGCCGCGCGACGACTTCAACAAGGTTCCGAATTCTACGTACTCCCCCCTCCAAATTTTGTCTTTTAGATGTTGAGGAATCGTGGCCCCGAGATCGTCACAGACGCTAGTTAATGGCATATTCGAATCGGAAAAGGAGGTAATTGACAATGTGCTTGGAGCTAAAGTTCCCGACACCACGGGCGTGAAAATGGAAGGTTGCGGGGCTAATTCAAAAGGAGTAGCAACGGGGGACTTACCCGGCTCCAAAGTTTGCGCCGAGCTCCCTCCAGGCCGACTGATGGTAGCGGGCGCTGGCGTTGCATGGTTAGCCTCAACACTTGCACTGTCTGGAATCATTCCGACCGTAGCCAACGGTGTAATAGTGGTATCCGGACCAGGCGATGCAGGCTGCGGTGCACTAGACCCCGCAAGGGCCGCAACCACCGACGCATCTTGACGGGAAGACTTGCGAGGCCGCCCCCGAGCACGCTTCGCTCCACTCGTCGGCCCAAAGGGAGCCCGCCGCTTGGAATTGGCGCGGGGCATAACTAACAAAATTGCTTTTGCAAAACAGACAGATTTTCTCTTTTCCAACCAAGCGCCACGGCTGCTCAAGCAAAAGTGACCGGGAGTAACTCTCTCCAGTGCTACTACCATTTTAAGGTCACGCCAGTAACTAGTTCGAGGCATTAAATCACCTTGCCAGCAACCGCAAGTAAACACTACTGACCCACTTAGTGACAAGAGCCTCCAATGTTCCGCGGTGATAAATTATTTGAAGCTGCAATTTATTTTGCCTCAAATTGATTATATTCTGTTTTCATGAATATGTTACACCCAATGTAGAATTGGCTAAAGCCCAAAAAATTGTTTTTTCTGATCTCCTCAGTCTCAAACCTCTTTCAAACTGTTCATGACTTGAACTTTTCCAGACTTGATCTTTAATCCGTGGCTCAGCCAGGCCATATCTCCTCTATAGCTGGAAAATGTATTCCTTGTTTTGGAGTAACAATAGTGTAAACTTCTCTAAACTATGCTTTTCTTTCAGCTCAGTGACACACTGATCTTCGGCAACAAGAATTTGTCATCAGGCATTTAATTTAAACTTTCTTGCTGATGTATTCAGAGTTGACTGGCCAATGCCCTTCCAAGGATAGCTGTTTTCCTTTATCTCGCGCTAAGCTCAGCAGTGCCATGTCCGGGGACAGATCCAGAACCAAGTGTTTTTGGGGAGGTCATTTACAAGGGTTCAAAATTTTAAAAAAAATTGAACCTTGTAAGGCCTTTGGGGGTAAGGCTACATGATGGATAATTTGCATGGTTGTTGAAGAATGGGAAGTAAAAAACGGTACAAGAACATTAGAGGATTCTTTTAAAATTAACCTGTTTTGATTGTTCATGTTTTTACATGTATGACATGAAAGTATTTAATTGTTTGATCATGGTGGTTATTTTGCCATGAGCAGAATATTCAGTAGCAACATTATTACAGTGCAAAAGTATTTTTACCATTTGGAATATGAAGGTTGCAAACATGAGGTATCAATGACAACATGATTTTCTTCACATTTCTTTTCTCAATTGGTTTTTATTAATTAAAGCATTTTCTTTTGTGTAATTTCATGTTAATGAAATACCACAAAGCCCTTAAGAGAAGAAGAAACTCATTTAAGATGAAATAGAAAATACGTTAGAGGCTAATGAGTTTACTCAGTGATATTTAGACACCATTCTCAAGTAATATATCTACTTGTGCTGATCTAGAAAAAATATATATCACCAGGCCACCTATTCAGTTTTGAAGTCTGCAGTAATTCCATAATTTGGCCTGGGGAGTTTTCTTTTTTGCATAACTGTCTAAATTGTATGTTTTCTAATGCAGTGAGTCACTTTGGGAGGAACAAGGAGCACTTCATGAATGTCAATGACAAGATAGAGAGCTTGTCAAGCATTGGGGAAACTTTACTTCACTTCAGACATGCTGTGTGGAAGAAATATGAGCTCATTCATTGTCTTTTGAATGTACATGGTTTTATCAATTCATTAAGGAGTTCAGTTTTTTCCTGTCTAATCTGACATGATTTTGTTAGTTTAGAAAACATTCTTGAGTGTCCAAGAGTATTTAAAGAATACAAATAGCCTACCAAGTAAATACGTGTATTATTTGAAGACCACATCAATGACAGGTTCCACTAGACGGATGTAACAGGTACACAGAAAAAATGTCACCATATATATTTACCCCTAATTTGAGAATAACAGACATGGCATCTCCCTACCTTCGTATAATATTGTTTTTGCCTCTAGTGCACTGAAAGAATTTTTCATTTAACTTACCGGCTTAAAATGACCAATGAAATTCTGTATTGGCCAGATTTTGAAAGTGCACAATAACCCTCCGCTTGATTTGAGTAATGCTGGTGTAGGTATTAGAATGACTTATCGTTATGAATTCAAAGCAATGTCGACGTTAATATGGAATTTTCTTAGATTTATTCAAGTGCACTTCCTTTCAGAACACTCAAACTGAATTTGTGGCAATTTCCGGATGCGACTTCTTTTTATTTCCGACCAATTGCACGACACTGAAAGCATTGTGGAGGTAATAGTCTTTATCTGGATGATTTTGAAGTTTGCAACACAGATTTGGCAACACTGTTGGGTAAAGTCGACTGGACCACGCTAGAACACCCGTACGCCAAGTAACGGTAACACATCCTTCTTACACTGGACATTGTAACGTCGAATGTCGGTGTATGGACACACAACATTCCGGCGGGTTGCTCGCCATACAAATACATGTGCTGGCATTCCGCTTCGACAGAGTAATTTGCCAACCCGTGGCGCACCCGTGCAATCTCTGCGAATCGGTCAGGCACCCTGTACCACCACGATGTAGCTGGTGTCTTAGAAGTACCGACTGGTGGCGTGTTTCGCGTATAAACGCCGCTTATCAGGGAGTGCAGATGTCTTAACCACTCGGTCCCCGCACTAGTAAGCAGGAGGTCTTGGGTTCGAGTCCCACCCGAGTAAGCTTGTGAGGTTTTTTCGCAAGCTCTCGGACAAGCACTGAGTATACAGTACTTATTAATATACGTTGGGTAAGGGCAAACCCTTTATATATAATTAACATCTCCCCAACGCAAAAATACATCTTGAAAATAGTTCGCGGTACCCGCTGCTTCATTTGACTTGGGCCGGCCAGCCGACCCCGGCAATCTCGGTGGTCGAGTGGTTAAGACATCTGCACTAGTAATCAGGAGGTTGTGGGTTCGAATCCCACCTGAGTAAGCTTGTGAGGTTTTTTCGCAAGCTCTCGGACAAGCACTGAGCATACAGTGCTTTTTTAATATCCCTTGGGTAAGGGCAAACCCGTTATATATAATTAACATCTCCCCAACGCAAAATACATCTTGAAAATTACCAAATCTACTCGAATCAGACAAATCACAAGGATCACCGTAGGGCAAAATACAACTAAACCGCGTTTTCCTCTTTCACAAAGATACATGCAAAATCGACTCCCAAAATGAATTATAATGTAACAATTTTGCACCTGGCACGCGCTATGCATGCCCGTATGCTGCACATGTGCGTGGTGTTTTTGCGAAGAGATAAAAGTCCACGATTTTCTGTGTTTTAACGACCAGAAAGAGTGTTTGTTTAGAAAATAAACAAATTGCGTCGATTTTCTTATTTTTTTTTAGTTTTGTGTAGCTTCTTTCAGGACGTAGCTTTTGGTAAGTCAAAAGAATGTTAATTTAAATACTGGAGAAATAGGCGTTTGAAAAAGAGACTAACTCAAATGCAATTTCTCGAAAACTACAGTGGTTTTTTACTCTATGGCAAGACTTTTGTCTTTTCGTGAAAACGGTGACAATATATGAAATCAGTACAAGAGGGGTGCAGGCAATTTTTTTATCATTCGTTTTATTAGCAATATGTCGCAGTCTTATACCTACCACAACCCAGAGTCGTCCTTGGCCGACGTCATTGAACGGTCTGACTGGTGCAGGCTCATTTGGTAATGTCTAATACCAAGCGCTCTCTTAACCTCAGAGACCCTACAAGTATGACAGCTAATACATTCATTCGGGCAGAGATGGAGGCGGGTGACTCACCTTGCAAACGGCATAGGGCACCATTTTCAGATTTGGCAATGTTTCCTTTTCCCGTTATCATAATCATATTACTTGCAACTCTCACACTGGATTGGAAGATGTGTAGGCGCTGGAAACTAAGTAGGCCTATCGTGCTAGATACTACACCTTGATCTCGCCTGCCTAAGTCGAATCGCTTTATACCACAATACTTAGTTTCCAGCGCTTACACATCTACCAATCTAGTGTGAGAGTTGCAGTGGGAGATGTTTACTCGACTTTGTCTTCCCCCAGTGCAGAAAATTCTGCCATCAATTACCCAAGTCTTCCAACACTAGACATTTATTGTCTACTCACCCCAAGGTGCTGTGGGTGTCACCAGTAGACAGAGTTCCTCCCACCTTTGTCGAACCTCCGTGTCGTTAACTCACTGAAAACAACCGACGGATGGAAGAACATCAACGTTATTGGGGTGGCTGAGAACGAAACGAAATTGTAACCCGAACTGAAACCGACGAACTAAGGGACACGCACGTATGTTCACGGCTGCTATTTAGTGAGTGCGCACGCGCATGATATTATCAGAGTTGCACCTGTAGCAACGAGAGAGATTAAGTTTCGCACGACTTATTTGCAAAATTGTTGATGACGGTTTGCTGGACAGATTTTAGGAAATATGGAGATAATTATGTACCAAAAGATAGAGTTCAAATATCGACTTTCTCGGCAGACCTCGGCCTCTGTATCGTTTATTTTTCGATTCTGCGCAAGAAGACTTTCAAAAGGTGGAATTTCAGACACGCCAATATCCATGAGTCGGTTTAAGTTTCTCCAAAAACTTTTCTCGTATTTTGTACATGAAACTCATCTGTTAACTTTGAGATTCTTGGACAAATTACAAGTTAAGGACTTCCTGAGTAGTGTGAGAAAGAGAGTTTCAGCTCAACTTTCCCCCCTCTACCAACCAGACCCCCTTTTCACCCCTCTTCCCAAGAATTTCCCTCTCCCACCTCCGGAAAATTCTGAAAAATGTTGCCTTTGATCGGTTTTGTAAAAAGGATCTAACTTTTGCTACGCAATTCGAATAAGCCAAATTAGTCGCAGCTCACGCGGTGTGGTTAACTGTAAACGGCTGTGAAACGAAACTTGATTTAATTGAGCCAACGAAACTGGACATACAGAGTCAAAGGCATCACATTTGCTTGGTGAGAAAACGAAAGGCAGAAATTAAGTTGATAAACCGAAGCAAATATTCATTCCCAGTGATTAAAATTAAAAAAAAATAAACTTCGTTAAAATAGAAACAGAGATGTCAAACCAAAAAAAAAACAACGTAAGATGTTACTTTTTGAAAGACACGCTTCGATCTGCTAACGTGATACATATGCCGTTGATTGTTTGCATTGCTTAAATTCTAATAGTATCTTTGAATGTATCGATTGCAAAGAATGTCACGACTGCCACAAATGTCACGACTGTACGAAATGTTCCCGTCGTTCAAATTGCAGCGAATGCGGCAATTGTATAAATTTCGTTTATTGTTTTAGTTGTTTGGATCATGTCATATTTGTAGATAATTGTTACAAAAGAATTGGCATAAACGAGAAGACGATTTACCACCTAATTCTGAATCTAAGCTGGATGCCAATTAATGTGATGTTGAGTTAATAACTGAATATGACGTCAACATATAAAATTTAAATAGAGTAGAGCTTAATGAAAGTTTAATAGACGCGGCCCGTTGAACGCCAGAAAAATGAAAAAAAAAATTCAAACTAAAAATCAGAAACATATCAACCCAAATTTACATCGTAACCGACAACCACAAACGTCTCAATGTCAACAATAACGATCCCAATGTTGTTTACGGTCCTTTTAATCCCAGCAGACTGATTATTTCAAACCCTGTGATAAAAGAAGTTACAAATGTATCTCAATGCTATTCACCCATTTATGATAATCACGACGGCAAAGAAAAGCGCATGCTGATTATGATGACAGACACGACTTGTTACGGCATAAATTCCGTCCATAAATTTGGCACGCGTGATGAAACTGTCGAAAATGTAGTTAGTCAGCAAATCTGTTAGTAACTACAAAAACCCATGATTCGTATATTTGATGATATAAACTTGGCGGCTTATGGTGAAAAGTTTCCATCTAGTACAATAAACGCTTACAAAGCCAGTCGCAATATCGAAGATTTAAACCAGGTAGATTACGTCTTGAAATCCGCCTATACAGTTAAACATCAAATGTACATTAAAATAGGTTCATATGCTTCCGAATTCCTTCAAATACAATCAGAGTTTTATCAAAAGCCCAAATCCAAGACAAAGAAAAATTTTAAACAATTAGACGTCATATTGACTACCAAGCAAGCGGGTCTCATAGAAAACAAACCAAGTTTTAGTAGGTAAAATCTCTAGAGGCAAACCACTCAGGGCTTTAATTGCTGTATGCTATCAAGACGTGACAAAAGAAACTGTAGACAAAGTAAAAGACCTATTTCAAGTCTCGGAAAAACATTGGTGCGATGCCGTCAATAAATTTAAAAACCATTTATAATAAAAAGGAAACGCATTTTTTATGTGACCAAAAGCGAACAGACGTTAAAATTAGGAAATACCATCGATGATTTAAAAGGCAACGCATCTGTTTAAGTAAAAAAAGTAAGTTTTTACCCGGGATATTTTAACATTACAAAATCCACTGAAATCGAATGGCAAACTCGAGTCAAAGGAAGGCCTGCTAGAAGGAGTCTTGCTGAAGGGAGACCCTAGGGAGGTCCTGCTGAAGGGAGACCCGAAGGACGCAGACTGAATTTGGATATGTGTTTTCTACCGTTATATGGTCTAAACTGGGCGGTTTAATTTTCAATAATTTCTTCCCAAGCATAGCGTATCCCATGGAAATTACTGAAACAACGGCACCGTGGTATGCCGTATTGGCAATCCCATTTACATCGATCGATTTTGCGTTACTCATGCTTTAAAATATACGGTTCTTAGATTACTCCATATCTAAAATTTCTTGCGCGAGTGCTACGGTTTGAACTGACGGCACGGTTTGAACTTTCGATGCCGTGGGGCAGTAGGTTTCTTTTTAAAAAACAAAACGAGAGCCAACACGCCGATCGCTAAGCCAGCAAAAATCAAGTTTCTGTTTTCTATGTAGAACTTCCTTTCGGATTTTGCCTTGGTTTCTGACACGTGGACTTTCAACCTAGCGAGCTGTTCTTTCATTTTCCTATTACGTTCTTCCAATCGTTTTCCTTGCTCTACACGTTAGAAATTTTTAATTTTTGTCACCCTCTGCACCTGTTACTTCACCGGACTGGCTGCTGGTAATTACCTCTTTTCCGTTGATATTGTCTTTTACTATAGAAGGATTTTTATTAATAGCCAAGAGTTTCGTTGTTATTAAGGTAGTTATCACAGGCGAAAGGTAAGCCCCATATTTGTAGCAAATTTCGCTAAACAGATGTCCCGTGTTTTGGCTAATTATAGGACCATGGTTTAAATCTTTTGCTAAACTTCTTCAGATTTCAAATCGACGTTAAATCCTAAAAACTCAACAGTTGTGGCTATTCCCAAAAGTCTGACGTAGAGGCTTAGAATCGAATAGAGGGATTTCACATTGGCGCAGTCTGCGCATATTGGCATCGAAACCAAGGCTCTCTGTGTTGAACTTCATCGCGCGCGCCCGCGAAGTCGACACAGTAAATCCAGTATTCCTGTCGTAAGTGTGACACCACTTCAGTTTAAACCACGCCCACTGCACAAAATACGCAGGTACGTTAGTTCGCTGTGAATTGTCGGTTTTTTTTTATTTCACGTGTTGAGTCATCCTGAAAGACTCTTCAACAAAATTTTGCAGCCTGAAAAGTCTGAATTTAACATACTTTAAGGAATTGGTTTCCTAACTCCTTACTTTCAATCGTCTGATCATATTAAGAATTGAAAGTGACACATACAGCCCCGTTTTCAAAGCGTCATCAAACGCTTTTTGGTATAATTCAAACTCTTCGTTTAAATTTAGATTTTCTCGGTCTAAGTCACATAAACGTTCTCTTCCGTATGCACCCACAATCTTTCGCGGTAACTTTTTTTAAACAACGTTGGACATATGATCACGATCGCCTCGTATGTAAACTGATACTCTTTTTCTAATAAATCCAATATCCACTGAGTCTTCCCTCTGCCAGTTTTGCCCACAATCGAAGCACAATGCGGATTTTTGTACATATTCAAACTAATGTTTCTTTTTTCTTAAACCAAATCTAATAAACTAGATTTTTGAAATTTCCGTCTTTTACCGTCAACTGCGCGTCTATTACCCAAAACACGTACATGTACACTGGTCCGGCCGTCGTCTTGCATTCTCTTGCTATCTGAATCGAGATATCACCTCCAATTATCGTCCGAGCTGCGGAAGTCTAACCACGAACCGTATTTTTCTTTTAGGTAGCTACCCAAGTCTGTGCCTTTCAAGTTTAAATCTTTCACGACCGCACGACCGGATTCTGTATCCGAAGGGCAAAAAAATTGCAAATTTCGTTCCAATGTTGATATTCGAGCAAACCTTGCGAATATAGCTGATTAAGTTTCCCCTCAACTGTGATGCTACTTTTCGTAACGTGCAGAACCTAAATTAAAACGGCTCTCAAACTTTTAATCGTTTGGTTTATACAAATGTTCCATAACGTGTCTGTTTTCTTGACGGCTTGTTTTTTCCAGGAATGGATCCAGTCGAATAGATATTACACCACGCCTTTGTGCTTTTGCCGCAAAGTTTGAACCAGGTCTCGGTTGGTTACTACCTCGTACTCCAAACTCAGATCGCAAATGGCATATTCGGCGGCTGTGTCTGTACTTTTGGCAACCTTGTCATGCCCGTTGAACGTCAGTTGGTACGTCAAAGGTTCTTTAAAACCTGAAGGATTAAAAGGCCTAGGTTCTGTTAGTAGAGGTAGATCTACCGGAATTGCGTATCTGTTTTTATAAGCGTCGGCAATCGCCTTATGTTTACCGTCATTGGCTGCTTTATTTTTGTCGGCCGCGCCTAATCGCAACTTGGCTATATTTTCCCTTTCCAACCCTATGTATCCCTTGTTTTTACTCTGTGTCAAAGGTAGCCAAATTGTCTTTGTTGCCTTGTAGACTAGCGTTTAAGTTCCGAGATTAAATTACGAGCGACGTTGTTGTACACTGTTCTATTATCGCCGATGCTCCGTCCAACTCCAACTTGAAAGCTAACTTCACGGTTCCAGGTACGACAACATCGTCTACCCCCAACGCCGGGAATTTAACATTTAACGTGTGGCCGGCCGATATGGTGCTCGGATTATGTGTCATGGTGTCTTCTCGTCTTTCGCCCTTGATAGCGATAGGTATTTTTAACCGGCGGCTTGGGTTTAGTTTCTTAGTGTATTGAATTTCCATGCCTTTTTATAATGGACGGTTTTATAATTTAACCAGTTCATTTCCAAATTACAAACATAAAAGACAACGCGATCAAAGACACACCTGCCTCAAAAAAGTCTTCGTATTTAGTCAATGGGTTACGCTTGTGGAAAGTTTGGACTCTCATTTCTACTGATATGATCAATGTCAGCTCACTACCAAAGCAGTTTCTCCTAGAATCCACACCAATTAGCAATTTTTTTTTATCTTCCAAAGGCCCCAAAAAAATCTGAATCACCAAGCATACCCTTGATGTTAGTTTGATCGACTCTAATTTCTGCAAATATATCCTTAAGTTCTTTGCCCATTTTATTTTATATATTTTACAATGGCGAGTGCTTTAATGATAGTAAGAGGAGCCATAGTCAATGCGTTGGCATTCACAGGGTCCAATTTTCTATTTTGCATTTTGTCTCTAAATCGAATCGATGAGGAAAGAAGGCGACATGACCTTGCCTTGGAATAACTGGCGCAAGCCAAGCAGACTTGGGAAGAAAATCGCGTGTATTTGTTGGATTTGTTATACGAACGCATAAGACAAGAACGCGCGAGTCAATAGTAGTTTACCGAAGTAGACGAAGCGTTGCGTGCTTATTCGAAATTAACGGGTAACGTGTTGCCTTTACCACCGGTGCCCAAGTTATCAGATTTTTTTTGAGCCTTCAGAATATCAAAAAAATTGCTAATTGGTGTGGATTCTAGGAGGAACTGCTTTGGTAGTTTTTTAGCCTACCAGTTTCGTTAAGATTAAGGTTAGGTTAACTTTATTTTAAATGGAAAAAGAATTCTCAAAATTGTTTTAAGCCCCCAAGGCTATTGGAAAGGCGAAGGCGCTGTAGATAGGTTACATGAAAAGACTGCTGTGGATAAGTAAGAAATTGGTTCAAAAGCAAGCCATTTGGCAAATTTATTTACCAGCTCCTGGATACGTACCCAGACCAACGACTTTACAACAGGAATCGGTAGAACCCAACTACGCGCATCAGATGGACATGTTATATTTACCGTTGGGTAGAGTTAAAAGAAAAACTTATAAATACGCTTTGACCGTAGTCAACGTTGGGTCGTGATATAAAGAAGCAGAACCTTTGTAAAGTAAAACGGCCGGGGAAGTTACAGAAGCTATAAAACGGATTTTACCGTAGATGGAAATTGAATTGGCCCAAAAGAGCCGAAAATGTTAAACGTTGGTGAATGTAACATGGAATGGGTCAAACGGTTGTCTCAGGACATAAAAGCGTTAAATGAAGAAAAAGCTGGACTAACCGATAAAAAACAGCAGCAGCTGTTAAGTTACACGTAGTGAAACAAAAGCCGGCAGCTCCAGTAAGGAACAGACGACATGAATTATCCCCAAACGCCGTGTTCTGCATCTATATTACACCGGTGAACTGGAAGGTGGAACTACGAGAAGAGTGACCGATCCGATCTGGAGCGTCGATGTTTACCAGGCAGAAAAACGCACGAGTCAATTTAAATGGGTCAGTGGTTAGAAGGTTAAAACAGGTCCTACTTTATACTATTTGCTCGACGGCCCCAAACGGAGTTTTTTCACAGAAGAGCTTCAAACAGTGCATGCAGAAACCGAGTTACCGTCTGCTTCCGATATAGAATAATGGCCGTAAGCTAAAGTTTCTGCCATTCGGTAATAGTTAACGTTTTTTATCCGAGAGGGACGGACTCAATTTATTTTGAACGATTGTGTAAACTCAGTTTTTCTGCGATCTAATGTGATGTTGGGTCGTGAAAACCTGCTTGCAACCAAACAACGCTTCTTTGTAAGCTTCGTGTCGCAGTTGCTTCTTGGTCACGACTTTGGTTACCCCTTTAGCTTTAGCTTTTGGCCTTCGAGTAAGGATCGAATACATTTTGGGACGTAGGCAAACGAATTCCTTCACCAGTTAGCCGCAAAATTCGTCTTTCATCTTACCAATGGGTTTTTTATTTGTCGGGTCGTAATGTGCGTGTGCGGATGGGTAATTGGAAAAGTCAATTAACTCACGCTTTTTACGCAGGTAACCGTGTAAGTCCTCTACGTGAATCTAAACAAGCAAGCTGTCTGTATCGGTGTACGAAAGGCAAATGTCGTTTCTTTCAACGTGTTGTAATAGAAGTCGTACATTTAAGGTTTAGACAAATTGGTTTCGTATGCTGGCGACGGCGAGGGGGAGGTAATGGCATGCTACATTGTTTGACAAAGTCAGATAAGAATGATTTTTTAACTCGATTAAAACCCAATAACACAGAACGGCGTTGTGATCTGGTTTTAGTATTCATTTTCATATTTATTTATAGGTAATTATGATTTTATTTCATTTTTTCTTAAAGCCTCATTCTCTTTTTCGGGAAGGTGGTTTTTCTTTTCTTTTCCCGGGGTGACAAAGGGGGAAGTCCCAGGGAAGAGGGGTGAAAACCTTTTTTCCAAGGTGGGGAAGAGCGGGGGGAAAGGGGGTCGGGTAGGTGTAGGGGGAGAAAGTTGAGCCGAAACTCTCTTTCTCACACCACTTCCTGCAGGTGTTCTGTATGTCAGTATGTATGAATGCATTTGGAAGTGTTCATGACAGGTGGGTTTATTTTGGAGATTTTGCGCCATTTGTCTAAAGTCTCAATATGCAGGTGTCCGAACTTGTAGGTTTAACTGTTCCGACACCCACAAAATATTTGCAATTAAATCACTTTGGAAAAGACTTACCAGCCATTGTGTTTCTGGGGTAACCACATAACATACTAAAATGTATTGTTTATGGGGAACGTTTGAGTTTTCCTGTTTTTAAATTAAGTACACCATACGATATAACTGTCAACTTATTCTGTATACCATGACCGAATGACATCCTGCAAGGTTTTGTCTAGTACTTCTGTAGGTTTATCAAAAAGAAATCAGCAGAAATGATGGGCAATGCCTCAATTCAGTTTGATTTTCAGCAGGATATTTTGCATTTGTCATATGAGTCAGCTGAGCTATATTTTGTTCAGAATATACCAGTAGGTGTGCACTGTCTGGATTATGTTTATTAAATGGTGGTGTTCCGTCCCCTGCCATCTGTTTTTACTACGGCAAAAATGCATCAGGCGTGGCTGTCTGGAGGTTGAACTTGTGCCCTGTTGTAAATGTCAAGTTACAGATTGCATTGGATGACTAACTTACTTCCAATTCATTTTAATTGCGCAGAGAGTTTATGTTTGACGCAATTGTTGTGTGAACATTTATTACATATCCTCATTGTTTTATGTACATATGGTAAGGATTCAAATGGTAAGAATGGCATTTCATACAGATGTTGAACATATTTCACTTTATAATGTAATGTAGAAATCTAACTGTGATAGTTACACGTCATTAATACCGAGACGGATGTTTTATAATCATCTCCAGGACATGTTAAAATTAGTATTGACATTTGAAAGGTATTTTAGAGGATAAAGGTAATTTCCCTTTAGTTACTTAGTCATGTTTGATGGTTTTTTTTCACACTCAGACATGAAAACAAAAGTAGATCGAATCTCTCACCGCTGACCTGTCTACTCCTCCCGAAAACCCTTGATTTTACGGAACCCCCTTCCCTTAAGGAATCGTGTCCTCTGTAGCAGATCCCTTCCCTTGAACCCCGATCCAATCCCTTACCCCTGAAATCTTCCGGACTGACAGCCGTCTAACTGTTCTGGAGGATAGAGCTCTCAGGAGGATAGATATCTGCCTTCAGGACAACCAACGTGGGTCGTCTTACGAACTAATCTAAGGAAGGCTCCTTCCTTTTTTTCTCAATTTGGATAAACCCTAAATTTTGTGCCGTCGCCCCCTATTTATGTCATAACTGTCTCATGTTTTTCCTGTATGATGTCTGTCTTGATATTGGGGAAGTAAACCAGGCGCAGATCAGGGGGGGGAGTAAAAAAATTGGGAAGATGAAAAATAACAAAAGTAAATTTAAAAAGTAGATAGCATCCCGCAGACTCGTCTTATGTGTAAACCGATAGTATTTCAAACGATGTATGTCATGTAATCATCGTTTCCACTTGTCAGCAAAATCTGAGACATTTAAAAAAATTCTTCCTGATCCCCCCTCCAAAAAACCCTGGATCCGCCCTACAAACAGTGTTACGTGCGGTGACAGACAATCTCCAAATGAATTATGGCCTTACGACCATCTGGACGAGCAATGCTGCTCGTCCGGACGTGTTTTTGTTGTTTTTTTTTAGGCTATCACGGTCCTCAACACGGAGCCCGGTTTTTGCCCCACTACCTTGAATCTGTTTCCTGTTAATTGGTCCAAATTTTTGGCGATTGGACCCAACTGATCAGGACATTCCAACTTCAGTTGAAGTCATGTAATATGAAGTAAATGGACGTTTTCATAACGTGGATGATCCACGCAGCCGTCTCGTGCCATTTGCAACACGTTGGCATGTTGTCAAAATGTTGCATATTGAGTGTAGCTGAGTGGGATACGCGCTGGTCATGTACATTGAAAACTCAATAGTCTTTTCAATTTTATTCCTGTTGTAATATTTCGGATTTGGGACACCGTCAGGTTTCTTTACTTAATGTTAATAGTCTTTTCAATGTTTTTTCTATTGCAATACTTCGGAACTAGGACACCATAAGGTTTTTCAATGATGCTAATGATCTGACATCCATACTGCAATTATTATTATGATGATGATATTTATTGCAAAAAAAGTCATTAAAAGGGTACCCTAGACTTTGGCAAGGTAGAATGGTCATTGCACTGGTCCATAGCCAAGAAAAATGTCCTGGTAAGAACTTGGTTATGCGTCGTTAGAAGCTCTTGGGAACTTCAGCGTACTTGCGTGCTGGTGCTGTTGTGCCAGGCTTTGCGAAACTCTATTCTCAGTTAAATTGACAGCTTGCTTGAAAAGAAGAACCACAAAGTCACAAAATTTTCAGCATTCTGTTTGCCAAACTATTCGTTCTGCTAAATTGTCTAAACCCTCGACGATGGAAATATTTACCACACGTGTAGTAGGATGGTAAGTACTTATTTCACATATGTGAGCAAACTCATTCAGCAGAGATGCCATTAACAGTTTTGTCCAAGTTTTACGGTTCGGTGTTTATTTTATCCTTATAGTTCTGTTTAGTTAAAGGTATCATTGCACTTGATTTATTCAGATAAAAACCAGCTCCCAATGCAACTTCGTCGTCTTTTCCGTGGCTTGGGACATCTATTGACTCTGATAATCATGCGTGTGGCACAACGATGTGTACAAAGGACCTTCAATTCAAACAAAATCTTTGGTGTGTTCGGGATTTGGGCTCAGGAGGGCAATATTATTGGGACTCGGACTCGACTCGGGCTCGACAACATGGACTCGGACTAGCTTCCTTGAAGCCAACTTCATGAGGGGGCACAGCGGTTACGGGGATCATCGTATGGGAACCAAAAGAATACACCGCCGGAAAATAAAATAAGGGCAAACGGTTCTCTGGAAAATCGCCAACTTAAATTCCTGAGTTAACTACAGCACCACACAGCACTACAATACATACCATTGTCCAGTCAAAAATAACAAAACTGGTCATAGAAAATAGAGAATAACAGAAAATAAAAAAACTAACAAAAGATTATGGCCGTTGTACTAAGAGGAAAGGCACGCGTACTGTACATAATCGCTCAAGCGCGGTCTTCCGTGTAGCCATCACAACACACGGAACTGTACGGCCATGCATACCCGCCTACTCTGGGATTCGTCAGACCCCTACGCAAGGCCCTGAAAGACCCCGACGAGAGACTCTTGGTACGTCAGGAGATGCAATTAGGATGTTTTCTTTCTCAAACTAATATGAAAACACACATACTCACTTGGCGTAAACATGATGCAACGTCACACAGAGCGCCAGCAGTTTATTGTTTCGTGTCCTGTACTCCAACTTTAATTCTGCTCATGAGAGATTTAGTCCACACACGGATGAGGCGCCCTCGCTTTATCCATTCACACTTAAACGCTGTGTGCCACTGCGCAATACACATCCGTCCCCTGGCCAGCGTAAGTCAGTACTTCCCGACATAGAGCCTGAAAGATGACCAATGATGGCGCGCTTCCAGAACCCTTGGATAAGAAAAATAACGTGTAAAGATTTTAGAATTTGTAGTTTTTTTTTCCTTCAGCCTCTTTTTTAAAAAATCCAATTTGGAAAAAGGGCTTTGAAATTATTTGGTAGTATATCAATTTATAGAAACTGAAAAATTACCTGACCTAAAAGAGAAATATTCTGCAAAAAATTGACCCATCACTTCCGAAAATCTAAAATACATGATAAACAGTGCAATGCGGTAGTCTCGTACGCAGATGAACATTTACGGTTTGAAATTTTATGGTGGTCTGTGGATAAAAGCCGAAATAAAATCAGATCAAAATACTTTACATACTTTGATAAAATTCGTTTTTTTACCCATTTGCAGGTGACTTTTCGGAAATATTAGTTGAAGAAAACAGAGGTAAAATTCCAACATGGGTATTTATTTTGTGGGGTGGTTTCAGTAAGGAATCATTTTTCCAAAAATTATCGAACGTGAAAGGACTGCCAAATGTAAAATCCCCATAGGCAGACGGCACGAGGGAAACTCGCTACGTGACCTCTTACTTTCAGGCTTTAATACTTGACACTGAATAAGCCTGTCCCAGTCCCGCGCTTTCTGTTGCAGTATGGTTCGGTGGATTGCCTCTATACCTGTGAACTATCTGTCCGTGTAGAAATTGCAATGGCAACTGTGCATGTACAAGCCAGAAGATCAATTGGGCTATTGCGCACACAAACCTTGCACCGAGTAATGCATTGAATAAAACGTGTAATTTATTAGAGCAAAAGTCTTTCCAAAACAGATCGTTTGTGACTTATGCAAAGCCATAGTTCTCAGTGATACATGGGCACTTAAGGGCTAGCAGAAGAAGTTGCCTTTTAAATGTGCGAAACCTGTAAGCGAATGAAGTGCACTCGGTAGACGAAAATGAGAAAAGGTAGAATTTGTACTTTAAAAACAAATTGATCAAAATCAGTGAATTAAAAATAATTTGAATTGAGTATCGATTTTTACAGGTACATTGAATTAGTAATTGAAATTTGCATACCTTATTTCCTCAGGTAATCACTTCTTTCTCTCCTGGCCTCGTTTCGGGTAAGTAGTCTTTAGTACAACTTTAAGCAACGCTCGGACTTCCGCAAACCAAGTCGACCAAGTATCTGTCTGCCGAGTTTGCAAAGAGTGCAACAGTAATCAACCTCAACGCCCTGAGTACGTTTTGTACAGGTCAAGGTAATGCTAGTGTACGTTTTCAAGGCAATAAAGCCTGGCTGGGCCTGGCAACTGTGCCTGTACAAGCCAGAATATCAATTGGGCTATTGTGCACCCAAGCCTTGTATTGAGTAGTGCAATAATATCAGCCTCAAAGAGGTGACCATTAGAGCATTTTAGCCTCCCACAGGGAAGAATTCTCCCCCAGATCACCTGGACAGGCTATTTTTACTACACAAAGTGACATAAAGAAGTCAATAATTATTGTTACGCAAATTGTAAACACTTTCCACTCGCGGTGATTCACGTTTACCGTGTTCACGTTCACTTTTGCGATGATAGGAAAAAGACAGAAATTTGGCGCTTTTATAGCTGCGCTCATAAATTACGTGCAAGCCTTTAAGCACGTGGCTTTTACAGACAGTACCAGCGAAAGCGCTGCACCGTGTCAGGGCTGTTTCAGTGTGTGCCTCTAAATGGGGCGCATTATTTTGAAAAAAGCCTAAAACGCGTAGCAGCAGGCCCTTTATACTGGACCCAAACTATCACTGTCTAATGATAAACATATCCAATCCGAATTAAATAAAACGGAACGGTCCTTTTTTCGATGCAGAGGGCTACACATTGAGTCGTATCATGATTGTAACTTATTTAATTAATGCATTGAATAAAACGTGTAATTTATGAGAGTTAAAATCTTTCCAAAACAGATTGTTTATGACTTATGCAAGCCCATAGCTCTCAGTGATACATGGGCACTTAAGGGCAAGCAGAAGAAGTTGCCTTTTAAATGTGCGAAACCTGTAAGCGAATGAAGTGCACTCGGTAGACGAAAATGAGAAAAGGTAGAATTTGTACTTTAAAAACAAATTGATCAAAATCAGTGAATTAAAAATAATTTAAATTGAGTATCGATTTTCACAGGTACATTGAAGTAGTGATTGAAATTTGCATACCTTATTTCCACAGGTAATCAATTCTTTCTCTCCTGGCCTCGTTTTGGGTAGGTAGAAGGCTCCATGGATACCTTCGAAGTCTAGTCTCACTTTATTATGAGATATAACAGCATCTGCTGTTGATGAAGGAATGACTGATTATCTTGATCTAAACAGAATTTATAAAGATTTATCCGTTAGAATAATAGAATGTATTGAAAATTCATCAGACGTTTTTGAACTGAACCTATTAAGGAAATGTTTGAACCAGGCTCTGGGACGCAAGCAGTATAAAATACACACTTTGGAATGCATGTGTTGAGTCTTGAAGTTCTTTGGTTAATTACATGTATTATCCAATCATCCCGTGTTGTGCTTCAGTAGCCTTGGCAGGATCCTGAGTTAGCATCCTCTTAACACCTCACCATTTCCAGACACCGAGTGACCCTCTGTACTATTGGAACCTCTGCAGTTTCCTATTAAACAACACACAGAACATATTGTCTGAAATGTTTCTTTTCAGATCCTTGAAATACTCACAAAAGAGACAGGCCTATTCTTGTTTGGTGCTACTGCAAACCACTACGTTGTTTGCCACTTTGACTATGAAGAGCTTAAAAGATTTCACTGTCTTACAGGTCACAGAAAAGAACTTTAGAACTGTCAAATCCGTGAGCAATTCATCTTGATTAAAAATCCACTCTTTAGGTGCAAGCAATCAACGGGCTCATGAATACTGTAAGCAGGCTGTAAGGCAGTACTGTCGAGCTTTACAAATCCGAAGGCATGCGAAATACACGCTATGCATATTTGCAATCATTAGGGATACCGTTTGTGGTTTCAAAAATGACCGTTTTGTTACGTTTCAGAAATTGAAAATTGTTTCACATTTTCATGTCGACAGCGTACTTGTGTTGCAAGAAAGTGTCAGACTTTCGGAAGACACCCATTCGATTCATGAGATTTCATTGTTACCAATGATACTGGTACTCTTTCAAAGGCTTCCCCCCCCTCATTTAAATAGTATCACTTAAATCTCCAGAGATCCATAGCCGGCAGTTTTCGTAATTTGGGGAGGAATAAGCTCATAAATATTTGGGCTCCTCCCTAGCCTTGTGGACAGGCCTACAGGTTCTGGCATTTGAATTGATTTTCTTGCTTATTTTGTTCTGAGGCTTACAGAGCCATTAAAAAGGGCCGGGTTAATTTTTATCATTTCATTACAGCTAGAGGAGGGGCGGATTCCGCCCCCTAAAAGAACTTGGCTGTCCCATGCTTAATTTTCTTAACATGACATGCGGGAAAGATCACTTTCCGTCATAAAAATGTGAAGTTCCAAGTTGATTTTATGAATGGTTTTGTTGGTACGGTAATTTGAATAGAAGGGCAAACACGTGCCAGCCCGCGTGAATTGACCAAGGTGGTGGATAGGTATACACGTTAGCTGACTCGTCTCGGAAAAAGGCACGCTGCCCGTAGTCTCGATATTCACAAAAGTGGTGTAAACTGACGACAAAGCAGCTTTATTAGAAATGAATAAAACAAGAAGTAACTACGTTCACTTCCCCAATTCCCTGGAATTTTGCGTATTCTGTACAGGGCCTGGTCTGTCAGTCGTCACTATTCTAACAAGACCGATGGCTGGACGTCATTTCCCCAGTGGTTACGCCGTTGCAACCGGTATTGGGACGTCAGGCCACTCAATGGGCATGATAGTCATAGGGCCCCTGACTCAAGTACTTTTAGACACCTACGGCTGGCGAAGTGCCTTGCTAGTGCTTGGGGCATTTAGCTCGCATCTTGGTGCGTTTGGCTTCCTGCTAAGATCATCACCAGAGTCTGCACAGACAGGAAACGAATACCTAGGCTACTAGTCTTCTCCAGTGAAGAGGAGGAGCTGCCTGCTACCGAATCCAGAGGGCGTGATGTTGAGAAAGGATCCCGACTCCGCAGACTGTTGGAAGCCTTCAGAGCTGGGGGGAATCTATTAGGGTATGCGGTTTGTGGCTGCGCTGAGTCCTGGATGGCGTTTCCTGTTTTTGGTTGCGACGTCTTCGTGAATAATATGTGGCTGACGTACTTCGTCGCTTACACCGAGACGAAAGGTTTTTCTGGATACGAGGCTGTGACGTTCACTCTAGCCGCAGGAGTTGGAACGTGGTCTTAAAGATTATTTTCGGCCTGATATATGATTGTGGGTTGTTGAAATTGCGACTCGGTTTGACTTTATTCTGACTTGACTGCAATTGGTTTGACTTTATTCACACTTCCCTGGACGAATACATACTGGACAATGATGGTTAATGCCTTTCTCTACCAGGGTCTCAGCGGAATGATAACAATCTTGAAAGACATTTACACCCGTGAATTGTCGGAACAAAAGATTTAGCTCCGGCTTTCAGTTGGATAGACGTTTTTACCGCAGCTCTTGCCCTTGCTTTAGGATTTTACCCAGGTAAGACTCTGCTGCTGAATAGATGCATTATTACGAGCCGCTTGAAAAGGAATAATGACAAATCACCCACTGCAGAAAATAAGGTATGAACTTTACCGGGCGAAAATGTTTATCTGGTTGCTTTCCACTCAAAACGTCAATCCAAATATTGTCGTGTGCCCGGCAAAACGTCGTAAGCGCGCTTACGCCCTTTTGCCCGGAAGCATGATCTGAATAGAAAAAATGTTCCCAGTAGAAGGTCGTAAGAAACACACTCTCTTTGTTTAGTAAAAACGGATAAAATTTACTGCAAAGTTATCACAGGCTGTGCATAAAGCAAGCTTTGAACAACGGATTAAACGACCTGGGAAATTTTTTTTTGAGCTTTTTGCAAAGAAATCTGTATATTTCATTAAAATAAAACAGTTGCATAAATGCGTCTTTTTGCCGGGAATTTGTTTTTTGCAGCGATTATTCTTTCCGGCAAAAAGTCGTAAGCGCTTACGACCTTCTTCCAGGCACACGACGATATGCTCTTAGAAACTATGATATTTATGAGCACGAACGGTGGCGCTGTGTACGTGATCGCGCGCACGCGCAGTATTACATATGGTAGTAGCTAGACGTGAACTAGTCTGGATACCAGAAACAGTGATTCTGATTACTCCACGAATCAAGGGTCCGGTATCAGCCAGTGTCCACGTGACCAGGTCTAGGGGAATTCCTCCAGTTTTCCTGAAATAACCCAAATATCCCCAACCCAAATAAGTCGTTCCGTCTGTATTCTGCATGTTTGGATGGTACCGTTGACGTTCGGTTATTGCCGGTCGGGTAGGTGGGCTTGTTGAATGTAAACCGTCAACAATCATGCAGTGACATATATAACATAACAAAAAGTTACAAACAACTCACTTGTTGATGGGTGTGTGGGTGGAAGGAAGGTTGCTGTACAAGAATTGATACCCCAAAAGAATTTCGAAAATGCTTATCTATGAATCATAGTATGATTTTGAATTTTCTGAGATTTTTTTCAAGTGCGTCTCATTAGGGAACACTCAGCTGAATTGGAACCCACCAAGTAAGGGAATGAAATCGAAAACATCCGGGCTTTCAACTTGTGACCTCTGACCCTTGCGTCATATCTATGTATATCCGTGGGTGATGCCTGACCTAAGATTCTTCATCAAGGGTCGTCAGGACGTCTTTGGGCAGGGAACCAGACTAACTGGCCTTGAAACTCAGCGATATACCCAGCAAGAAATGAGACCGAGGGGTACCCCCCAAAATGTCCAATCCCTACACACATTCCAGACTATTGTTACTTAACACATCCCCTCCCCCAAGATGTCTGAAAAGGAATTCCCCAGATTCCTGCGAGACAATGACCAACACAAAGCAGGGGGGTGGTCTCTCCGTCTTATACCTTGCCGCATATGCTCAGCGAGTTGTTCAGTTCCAGTGTCTTTAGACAGCATATATTGTGGCTCCCCGTGACGGAATTTTCCGAGGCAGTATGTACAATAGGGGTTTGTCAACATTTCTGACCAATTTTTAAAAATAAAATAAAATGAAAGTTCATGGGTTCTTCTTTCTTTTAGGCTATTTGCAATATACTTCCTATATACGTATGTAAATATGACCTTAAAAATATTACACTCTGACCCAGTTGGCATAGCTTTACAGAGGGAAGTGGCCAAGTGGTGGTCTGGCTGCCACTCCTAATCCCATTTGAAAGTTTGATATTGACATAACTAAAATAAAAGCTGTAGGCTAGTTGAATACATTTCGACAGCCCCAAGTTTCCCCTTGATATTCACCATTGTTACGCCAGTACTTGTCCACTTTGTGATCTGAATATGCATTGGTTTAGTAAGCAAACCAAACGTTGGTGAAATACTGAGAACCTTGGGTGGAATCACGTTTTCTTATCAAGCTCCAGCAAAACAAAATTGTTAAGATACGAAAGTGCTCCGAAAATGGCCAAACAAGTAATAAGGAAAGACAGATTAATGGGCACCAAGGAGCATTTATAAGAGCTGCATTAACTGGATGCTTTTCCTGTAAACGTTTTGCAGACAATTCAATTCGATTGTTAGCAGATGTGTTCCATTATCCAGTAAATTCAGGCATTTAGTATAGTTAATTTCTGGTATTTCATAAAAACAAACTGACACTCATTTCGTACCAAGCTCTATTTAATATAGGTTTGCCCGCCGAATTAGTTAAAACAGCATCCAAACTCATGAAAGTGCATTTACATTCGAGCGATTTCTCGAAGCCCGTTACTCCCAAGGTTGATTTTCGAAACTTTGCGCAATCAGTTTCGTTTGTGGACGTCCAATCATGCACTTTCAAGGATTCAGTTTAGTAACAGTATTATTCAATTTCACAATGCACAAGCATCACTCAATTTTGCCCTGGGTGAAACTTACTTTCATATCCGTCAATGGGCACTTATATTTGCAATGTTAGCTTTTCAAAGTATACGAACCCTAAGTATTGGAGAAAAGAAAGAGTTTCTGTATAATTATGATACGTGTTCAGTTCCAGAGACATCTTGATCGCTGGCGATATTTGCCCTGGATCTTTATTATCCCCAACCTTTTCATTTAACTTATACTGGTATACTTTTGTTCGCTTAAATGCTTATGGGGATAATATCGTGTGTGTTTTGTTTTATAGTAAAACATTTCGGATTACACGAAACCAATTTCGTTCTTTCTTTTTATAAATCTTCAAGCAGGAAAAAATACAAATTACTGCTGAAAAAATTGAGCGTTTGGTCATTGTTTTAACAATCATTTAACCAGATAAGAAGAATTTGATCATTTCTTTTTCTCGTTTTCAGCAGAAATAAATACGTACATTATAGACAAGAGGTTCTCCCATCGAGGTGATATTAGTGTACTGAGAGTGAAACCCCTCTTTTTCATGACGGAATTTGAATAAATTAGTCAAGCATAAAACATTTCAAAATTGTAAATTAAACTTCGATGATAAACATTTCACGAATGTCAGAAATGCTTGCCTATTCACAAAATCGCACGCCTATTACGAGTACCACAGAGTGACTGTGCGAATTTGACTTCTGTTCTTGGGGTTTTCTAAACTGAATAGCGACTCAAACTTTGCTGGTTAACAGGAATTTGCAATTGCGTGGTCATGGAGTTAAACTGAATGGTTATTTTGGCTGATTGAATGTTGATCTGGATCGTCAATCAATTTCGCGCTAAATTGAATGAGCCTGATGTTAATTGGAGCGGCAATTTTAAAACGTTGGGCGGGAAAACCTATAGTAAACAATACAAAACTGCCTTAGTTAGTATCATGCAACTAATGTAGGTAACGACCGTATAGTTATTGTTAGAGTATTTTCACAAGGGGACATTATTGTCTTAGCCACCATACGATTGTTGACGTAAACAACAAGGTACCAATCAGAAGAGAGACTGAGATTTATTCAAATGCTGCACAAAAGGAACTACTTCGTATTCCTAGCAGTTTTCTGGACAATGTGCTCCACGGGGACGTGTTTTGCTTTAATGCTAGGAATGTGATGAGAGATATTGTGGCAGAGATGGGACTCAGTTCTGGAAAACACTTTCTGGAAAAGTGTCTGTGGTAAAGAAGAATCCTTTTTGCAGAAAGAGAAGGTGCTCAAATCGACAATACCCAGATTCTGCCAATTTCAACTTATATGATTCAGTAGTGTAGCCTTCTAATATTTAATTATTTCCACACATTGCAGGTTTGATGTTTGACCTAACTGGAAGCTACGACCTGGCGTTCGTCATCTTGTCCTTTGTAGCCAGTCTGCTAGTGCTATTGTTACCTCTGTTTGTGGAAGCGGTGATAAATGGACGACGGGTAGATCGCTTTGAATACCTGTTGGGGCCAAACGTTAACCCCAAAAGAGCATCCACAGCCCTTGGGGGAAATTCCACCCGCACCCAGAACTTGGCTGTCCCATGCCTGATTGTGTTACAGCCTGGTATGCATTGTGTCATACGGTTTTGTTGTAGTACAGTCATTTGAAGTTGAAGGCCGCGGACGTGCAGCTGGCGTGCACTGAGCACCTCAGTGGAAAAGGTGAACATTTCGATGTAGGTATCTGTCAAAGAATTTGTCCACTAAGTTGCATGTTGTGCAAAATATTAATTTTCATCAGAGACTTCAAACATCATAAATAATGTCAATTATAGATTGCTATAACATATCCGGCTCAAATTATTCAAGCATTACTAGAACTTTATGCAAAATGTCTCGGCATGTTGGTTTCTCCAGGAGCAAAATGTTTACAAAATAGAATATCAAATGTGTGTATTTATAGCTAACTTACAGGAACTGGGCGATTCCTTGCTTTCCATTTGCTTGGAACAGTCTTTATGTAGTTTGAATCCACAATACAATTCGAAGTAAATAAATCGTAGAGGCTAACCCCTGCCCTCTACTCGGAGCACCAGCTAATGAACTCATCACAATTACTCATATTTTTACTTTCAAACCCGATGGAAAAATTTCAGAACCGCCACAACTATAGTTACGGAATCCGGAATGTTTTGTGTAAAGCCTGCCCCACTTCTATGGAATAGTCTCCCCTTTAACATCCGGTCCAGCACGTCTCAGCTCTTTCAAAACAGCACTCAAGAGATACTTTTATAACCTTGCTCACGGCGCTAGCTTGTAAGCAAACCTATTTTTTCCCTGTGAATAGCTCAATTACTGTCACTTTTGTAGCGCCATCAGGTGAGTTTGTGTGTTTTATATATGCTCATATTATTATAGGTTTCCCTGCCAATTTCGGAAAATGTGTAAATGAATTAGTAATGGCAGCTAGCATTCATTTTCGAGCACACTGGAATGAATATTCAAATCCCTGTTTCTATTTAACAAATAAAAAAATCGTATTTCAGTGAGGGTGAAGTCAGCGGTCCATTTCTCGATATTGCACCGGTTTAGTATGCTGACATTCGTTGTTTTTTCGGGAAATCGAATGTACCTCTGCATTCTTGCATTCATTTTAATTTAAACTCAATCTATTTCGTAAAATGTGAGGGTGATTTCGCGCGAAGTGTCATTTAAGGTATGCCAAGTCAAGAATTGGAATTCGTTGTGTGCTAACAGAAGTTATATTCTTAGAAGTGTTTGGTTGGATTAATGTTTGAATATTCATGACTGAAATAGACCATTCATGTTGTCTTTAAAAATATACCGACCATTGTGCGAATCCCATGCTACGTGTTTGCACAATCACATGAAAGTTCACACGTGGCCTTCTTGCAATGCTGAACGGGCAAAAAAAGATACAAAAAACATAGACTTTAATTGGTGTATAGTTTGATAATAAACACGCTATAATCCTTCATGAGTAACATTGTATCTGATATCCGAGGAGTGTCATGATATCTGTATAACCTTTTATATTTCTTATCAAATTGAACGCAAATTTTGTAAATATGAATGACAGCAAATGAAAATGAATACTCAATACCGACGGTTTACGGTGAAAAGACAGATTTTCAGTGAATAAGATTGCACATTAGTTACAGTTGGCAACGAACATGTTCAATCGAAATCATGCTCACTTACTTGTAACCTCTTAAATGAAACGTAATGCACATTCATTTGTTTGAAGGATGAAAAACGACGTCGAATGCTTGATATTGCGAAAATGAATGTAGGTTTTAAATCGTTTTCAAATCCACGCCAAATTGATTTTATATTTAACGAATTGAACAGCGCATTGTCCGAAATTGGCTGGGAAAACCTATATTATTAATAAAACTTTAACATAAATATTCACGGTTCAGTTCAACAATGCGATTAGCCACACCCACACTAACCGATATCAACTCAACTGGCCTTCAGTCACCCATTCTGTGAAGGTTGAATGACTTCAGGAATCATAAACTCTTTTTTCCCTACTTATTATTATGTCAACAATAAAAGATCATAAATTTATGTGATATGAATTTAAAAGTAATTTCGCTCGAACATTGCCCAGTGATTTAAACCCACCTCATCATTGCGCTGTTTCTTTAAAGTCCCCGAAAGACTTTCCAATCAGATAAACAAAATTCATAAACTATTGGATGCGTTGCCGTAACAAATTTTGCCCATCACTATACTCATATGGCATTATGATTTGTTGATAAAAAGACTTTCATCTTTAGATAGAACAAATCAGAATTTTGGGATCCTCAGAGATGTGTCAAAATCGTGTATGATAGACCATGACATCTTATTTAACAAAATACACAAGTAGGGAAATAAAAGGAACGGTGCTTGGTTTGTTTACAAACTCATTATGACAGGACACAATTTGTAGCATGGCAAAATAATGTATCTTCCTTAAACAAAACCTGTATCATGTTCAAACTGGGACCCATTTTGTTCTTCTTGCATACAAAAGATTTGCCTAATTCCACCAATCGCCAAACATTCATTCTATTTGCAGATGATACAAATATATTATGCAGTAGTTGGGAACAAACGGAAGCAGTGTCAGTCATAACTAGAGCATTGGAATTGGTTTGTTTGATTTGGTTTGGTTTATTTCACATCTCCGTTAACATTCAAGATAGATGAACAATGAAAATAATTCAGAGTAACAAGACACACTATGCTATGATATTAATTCATATACAATAAACGAAGATGTAGGGTGCTGGAGAAAAAAGCCGAGGCTTATATGAGACCCAGCACCCTGTCTTACCATGAACATTGCATTTCTACACGTTTTTGACAAATACAAGTTATATCAAATTGTCTCAATACTGTTCAAATACATTAAGCTGGTTTAGGATTAAGGCAGTTAAGGATTAGACATTAGGTCTTTCGTAATAATGTAATAGTACCATGAATATTTATGAGTTAAAATTACTGGTAAGTAAGAAACTCTTAAGATTTTCTTGAATTGATAAACGGTACGTGTTGGCGATAGGCAGGAAAACATCGCAGGGTTAAGCTATTCCATAAAATCGGACCTTGGTGTCTTACAGTTGATTTGGAGAAAATTGTTCGTGCACTAAAGATTTGAAAATTGGAGAACAATCTTGTATTATAATTATGGATTGAACTGTTTAAAATAGACATAGTCTGTATGGCCGGTGGAAGGATCTGGCGCTCAAATTTACATCAAAATGCCCAGGTGATATTTGTAAATATTAAAGATAGTGAGACATTTGAATTTTAAGAGGAGAGGTCGAGTGTGTAATCCATAACCTGAATTATCAATCAGTCTTAAGGCTTTCTTTAGATCAATATAAATTTTATTTAAGTATGTTTGTTAAGTATTGCCCCAAGCTAATACACCGTACTGTAAATGAGGTCAAATTAATGTATTGTGATTCAATATCCTTGAATTAAGAAAGTACATACAGCAGTTTTTTGTAGAATTATGGATAATTTGTTAACCATGCAGAAACTTTTGGTAGTTCTCTATTCACGATTCTCAAACCTACTTGCAAATTGTCACAACTGTAGAAGATAGTAGCGTCATCGGCAAATACAATATAAGACAATATATTTGAAGAATTGCAATGTAACAATCTCGACTTCTCAGTTTAGGCCTCTTGTTTCCTCATTGCACACATTAATATTGGAGATGATTCTGAGGCTCTTTGTTGTGATTGAGCCTTTACACCCGTTTAGCGTGAGCATATCCACCACGAATCTTTCCAAATACAGTTGGTCGTCCTATCATTACGTTCGATACTTTTTGGAAGGATAATTCCTAACTGAGACCACCCCCAGAAACACTCGTGTTGGAATGTTGCCTTTGTCTTCCTCAAGTAATATTTAGGAAAAGTCACCTGGTGATGGGGAAAAAATTATGAACGACTCTCACGTCCGGCGAAATCGATTTACCTACCTGCAGTCGATGGCTTGCAGATTCCGTTGAGTTGACATCACGCAGTTGTTTTCAGCAAAGGTAAGATATAATATTAGACCCTTTCGTAAAAGTAGCATATTGCTTCAAGATTATTAGGCCTACCTTATAAATTATAAAAATTTTTTTAAAAAGGTTTGATCTGTTTTTATTTCAGCTTTTACCAACAGACTACCATAAAATTTTAAACCGTACAAAATGTTCATCTGCGTACGAGTCTGCCGCATTGAACTCCTACTCACATATTTTTAATTTTTGGAAGTGGTAGGTAAATGTTTGGCAGGGTATTTCTCTTTTAGGTCAGGTAATTTTTTTCTATACATGTACTAGCAAATATTGTTGTAAACTGACCAAAAAAAATTACAAATTCAAAAATCTTTCCACGTTATTTTTCCTATCCAACGGCTCTGGAAGTACGCCATCAGGGGTCGACTTTCAGGGTCAAACAGGTATAAAGAAGACGGCGCTGACTGAGAGAGGGGGCATTGACGGGCACCAATGCACGCGAGTCCTGTATGTTGCCTTTCTGAACTGACTTCTGCTTATTGTTCAGGGTCGTACAATGAGCGCCAACAAGCGATTGTGGTGGAAACGAGACGTTTGATGTCTGGCGTCTATTTTGCTATTCAGTGATCTTATGTAATCAGATTTGCAGTGTTTTTTTTTTTTTGTTAGTGAAACTCAGTGGTTTCGAGTGTTCCTTTTTAATCATGACGTTTTTGTGCACAGTTTTTTACAGGAACGTCAAACCATAAATTTGAAGCAAGCGCTGATATCAAGGCCTATGTAGAATAAACCCATATTCGAAAACAAACTTAATTTCAAACAACATAAACCCTAGCTCCTTTAATCTAGATTTTACAGTTCTATTTTTTTTTTGAGGGGTTGAGCTTTGTGCTATCATGTGTTGGGGGTCATGATACGACCTAATATACTTTGCAATTCCAACAGGCAACGTGAGGACAATGGCGTGTAGGCCTACTTGGGCATGGTTAATTAACCTTGCATAGGTACCGGTCAATGCCCCCTCCCTCCGTCAGCGCCGTCTTCTTGGTTACCTGTTTGACCCTGAAAGTCGACCCCTGATGGCGTACTTCCAGAGCCATTGGATTGGAAAAATAACGTGGGAAAGATTTTAGAGTTTGTAATTTTTTTGTTCAGTTACTTCTTAAAATCCAACAATATTTGCTAGTACATGTATAGAAACTTATATAGAAAAATTACCTGAACTAAAAGAAAAATACCCTGCATCAATTTTTCATACAATGCAATGAACTATCGAGTGTTTATTTCTGCCGAGTCCGTTTGGTGTTTCAGCTGCGGAGAGTTTGGCCATATCAGCCGGGCCTGCAAAAAGGACCGCTCCAACCCTGACAACCCTCTCAACCCACTCCCAACCTTGGTACACGGAAAATTTTTAACGACGATAGATTTTAACGAAAGATTTTAACGACGATACCAGACGTGTTCTTAATGAATAAAGAGATCAATTAAGTAAGATTCTTAATAATGAAGCTCGGGGTGCCCTCGCCAGAGCCCGTTTTCAACATATCAACGAGGTTGACACTTGTTCTTCTTACTTTTTCAACCAAGAAAAATCTCACTCTCAGTCTAAATCTCTGTCGAGTGTCCGTCTTCCCTTCGGTGATCTTACGGACGATCCCGTTCAAATAAAAAACATGTCCGTAATTTTTTTCGAAATCTGTATAGTCGACCTCAAACTGACGAGGGTGCCCTGAACCAAATTTTAAATGATTTACCGAGACTTGACTGTGGCGATTCGAAGGATCTTGACGTTCCTCCGAGTCTGGAAGAACTGGATGCAGCGGTCAAACAACTTGGCAGAAATAAAACTCCCGGCCTGGACGGTCTCACTTCGGAATTCTTTCAGTCCTTCTGGCCTCTTTTCAAAGACGATTTTCTCTTTGTTATCTCCCTCGCTTGCAGCTCCGGGATTCTTCCGCATACTTTTCGTCGAGCTGTCATTATGCTCATTCCCAAAAATGGAGACCTTTCTGATGTAACCAATTGGCGTCCGGTTTCCCTCCTAAATACGGACTATAAATTTTTGACAATTTGCTTGCCAATCGCCTTAAACAATTTATTGGTAATGTGGTACACCAGGACAAGAGTTACTGTGTTCCTGGTCGGACTATTTCTGATAATATTTCTCTCATTAGAGATATCATTAATTTCTGTAATTTTAATGATGTTCCTTTAGCCGTGGTCAACTTGGACCAAAAGAAAGCTTTCGACAACGTTGACCACGATTTCTTGTTTGATACTATGAGAGCCATGTTTTGGAGACGTTTCCATATCATATATTAAACTTTTGTACAGTGGCGCCAAGAGCCTCGTGTGCGGTTCTTTGACTGCACCCTTCACCTTCGACAAGGGCATCTGTCAAGGATGCCCGCTTTCGGGCCTCCTTTACTCTATTGCGATAGAACCCTTTTCTCCTTCCCGGTACTGATAAATATTGCTCGGTCTCGGCATACGCCGACGACATTTCCATTTTTGTCACCTCCGACGCCGGTTTTAAAATAATTGAGCACACATATGGTCTTTTCAGCAGAGCCTCTGCTGCAAGGTTAAACACTCAAAAATCCCAGGGGTTGTGGGTCGGTTCGTGGACCGGACGAGTCGACCGGCCCCTGAACTTTCAGTGGAACAATCAAGGTCTTACTTTTCTTGGAGTTCGCTTAGGAAACACTCACGACTTTCTCAAACAAAAATGGACTATCTGTAAAGAAAAACTTAACAAACCTCCCTGTCAATGGAAACAGCTCTCTTCTACTCTGTCCTTTAAAGGCAAAATTCTCGTGGCCAATCGACTAGCCGCGTCTAAACTCTTTCACGTCTTGGCCCTTCTCTCTCCCCCCGATAATTTCCTGAGCGAACTCCAAGATTTGCTGGTCGACTTCGTCTGGTCCGGAAAAAGACATTATCTTAAAGAAACAAATTCTTTTTCAAAGACCCGATAGGGGCGGTCTTGGTCTTGCATGCCTCCAAGCACGCACGCTCGCCTACAGAATGTCCACTATTCAACGTTTTCTTGATCTTTGCCCTCATCTTGCCTACACCATGGTCAGTTATTTTCTCCGGCGTTACAAGAAACTCGACTTTGACTTTCAACTCTTTCAAATTAATCTCTAACCAAAATTCTTCATCAGCATTCCTACATTCTATGACAAGCTACTGTGTGCTTGGACGGCATCCGGAGCTCGGATTGGCATACCTTTGGATTCGATCAGCCATGTTGTCAACATTCCTATCAATAGTACTCTTCTCGAACATGCAGCTGACGATGGGAACACCTGTTCTCGGCTCCTCTCGTGCGGGATCAGGATCGTCCGCCATCTTCTCAACCCCTCCACCGGTCGCTGGCTGGAAGCCGAAGATTTGCCTTGTGTCTCCTCGAAAATCCGTCGTCCCTCCCTCCGCCTCATTGACAAGTGGCTTTACCGTCTACATCTCGCCCTCCGCTCGTCTTTTTCGCCGCTCTTCGGCTTCACCGGTCTGCTCTCTCCTCCGACCCCTCTCCGCACCGTCCCCTGCTTTCCGGACACTCCGATACCCTTCTTCATCCCTCCCGACCTCAACGGACTCTCGCTATCGTCAAAGACTCTCTACGACATCTTCAACGTTTCCGTCAACTCTCACCCCCCACCGCAATCACCCACTGGCATCGACTCGGCTTTTTCAAGAACTGCAGTCTCTCCATCCCCTGGAATGAGATCTACAAGCTCCCTATTTCCAAGAAAGAAGGCGACGTTCAGTTCCGTCTGCTTCACAACTTCCTGCCTTCTCTCCTTGTTCTTCATCATCTCAACTCCGACATCTCCCCCTCCTGCGGATAGTGCGGAGAGGAAGGAACTGTCGTCCACCTCTTCATCCTGTGCCCTGCCATCCAAGCAGCCCTCAACCTACTACATACCCTGCTCTCCCGTCTGCTTCCCGATCTCCGTCTCAACTTTGACCTCTACTTGATCCTGATCCCAAACGCCAGCAGTTGGGACCGGGACGCGGTCAAACTCGAACATTATCTCATCGTCAGCCTTAAAAATGTCGTCTACTGGTCCTATCGCCCTACTGCCTTTTCCGATCCTCTTCTCGTCTGGTCCCACCGCCTAAAATCAAAAATCGTCATCGAATATCACTATCACCGCTTGAACTCCTCTCTTGATCTGTTTTTCAAAAAATGGTATATAAACAACTCTCTTTTTACAGTAGTTAACAACAACATAACATGGCTGATCTAATCACTGTCTTCTTGCTTTTTTCTTCCTAACGCCTCAAGTCCGGGTCGGCTGCTCGCTTTGTCGGGCGAGGGGATCCCACCGTCCCGTGACGCGGGCCTTTCTTACCCTATTGCTTCTTGTCATAAATTGTGTTTGAGTGACATCTATTATACTTCATAAACTTCGATTCGGATTATACTTCGGTTTGTATTCAGTGTGTCATAAAGTCATGTTTCATCATGTTTTGTGTCTTAATTTTCTCAATGCAATCTTTTATGCCCAAAGTTTGTATTTTTTCTCGTGAATTTCTTTACCATGTTTAATGGGTATCCCCGGAAGTGGCTGTTCGCGCAAACGAAATGTGGTGCGATACCTCTACTTCCGGGTGAGACCCTCGAGTTTTTTCTTCATTGTTTATCTGTTTCTATGAATCTAATTATACTTTGTAAGTTTGGTTTCTCATTAGTTTTTGTTACTTATCGTTAAATGTTCCTTTCCGTCTCACTTACCTATTATACTGTTCATACATTTGTGCAAATTGTATGTGTGTTGTTCAGTAACTTCTTGTTTGTATTCATTCTTCATTTGTATTTTTCACGTGATCTGTTTTCAACCTTATTTAAATGTCTTTTTCTTTGTTATCAAATCCTGTGATAAATGATATTTACGACTCTCTGTTTACTGTGGTCAATCGTACGATAACATGGCTCATCTAATCACTGTTCGATCCCCCTCCCCTCTCCCTTCCAGGAGCTTGGCCACGGCAGTCGGCAGAATTGCCCACGTCCAGAGACGCCGGTGGCCCACTCCGCCCCTTCTCCCACCTCCCCTCTCTCAGCCCGGCCTGAGTCTGGGGCTGCAGCTTGCCTCGGCGAGATATGGGCCGTGGTTCCTCTGCCTCGTGACGCAGGCCCTCCACCTCTCCTTCCAGTAACCCTCCCTGAGCCACATAGAATATTTTCATTAGTTAATTTGTCAATAGTGTATATTTCCTTCCATGTATTGTACAATGTTCCTGACTAAATTTTGCTGCTGCTGTTTTTCTCTTTTGTTCACCCTACCTGTCTTCTTGCCGATTGTAATAATTCCAACTGTTAACAGTTGTTATCGGTTATATTGTATCTCTTTAATAGTACATTCTTCTGTTTTTTTCAGTTATGTTAAAACAAATCTTTTATCTTTAAATATTCTAATTTCTTGTAACTTTTTGTATTTTTGTTCATTTCAATGGAATGAAATAAAGTTTCCACTTGAAAAGTCAAAAAAGTCTTTCTTCAAAGTGAAAACGGACAACTTAATGAGGCGTTGTTTTACTACACAAGGTAGATGGTTCTAATTATAAATTACTTAAGTGCTATGTTAGTAAGTTGGTGTTAATACTGCATTCTTGTGGTAGGCCTGTTGATAGCCACTAATCTAACCTAATTGGCTCGTGGTGTTAATCGTGGTCAACAGGGCAGGATATAAATACAGCTTCATTTCTGGAGATTTGTCGATCATCAAAGAACTAATAACACACACAGACGGCGCTTTGTAGAAATGGCTGTCTGGGTTGATATATTAATGGCTATTAATATGTTTCTCTTATTTTAAGTGATAATAATTGTCCGAGGGAGTTTTCTGCTCATATAAACAGTAACCAGAGAGATAAAATGTAAAAAAAAACCTAAATTAAAACAATCACGGACTAACTATTTAGATTACTTGATATAAACATTTTTCGTAGGAATGTTCAAGTCTCGCTGTGCGACACAATTTCTCTCAGTTGATCATAGATCGTACCTTGGAACGATTTCGAAGACCGCGTACGACCCCAAACGGTTTTGAGAATGGGACATTTCATATCCACTTAAGATTAGAAGGCAATAACACTGGGCTGCCACTTATATTATTAGTGATGTATTCTGGGTTTGACAATGTTTCCTCTCCTTTGAGTAATGGATTGGTATAATTATCCCCTGAAGAGTAGGCAAAATATGTACGTCGTGCATTGTTTGCCATGCAAAAGGGTTTATCCACAACGAACACAGGGCAGGGGTTCCCTTCGTTCTCCCCATTTTCCCTGAATGACGCAATCTACATTCTGCATACGCATCTTGGCACGAACAGAAAAAAGCCCTTTTTAGCTTGTTATAATTGAACTCTAAAGAAAAATGACACTGCGTTTGATTCGGATGCTTCCATGTTTACTTGAACAGATAAAATAAAAACATACATGTTTTCCTTAGACGTGCTCTGTGGGGCGTTGATGTCTGTTTGTAAGGGTCGGTATGACCATAGAGAGTGCAGATCCTTTTTTTCTTTAATTCAGACCGGTGATGAGCGAACTTTTTGGAGTTTCCTGATTAGGTTATATCTGGATCTACAGCATCTGATCAAAAACATTTTCCCCTTAATTTATTAGACAACATTCTTTAAATGCAACTGCTGGCATATTTTCAGGAAGGTCATACGAGACATTTTTGAAGAGTTTGTCTCACCAAAGTGCTTCTGGGCAGTCTCGTAACTATTTAGGTGCGGTATGGGTACAAGCTTCCCCCTCTACTAAAAGCTTGTGTCCTTGTCCCCCAACCCCATTCCTGCTCAAACTAAAGAGAAAAAGGGTATGTTTATAGCCTGCCATGGTCAGTGTTTCAACTATGACCTAACCCGTGTAGTGCCAGGCTCCAGAAAATAAGAGTCCAAATTGTCCCCCGAAACTGTACTCTGGCCACGCTTGTACGTTGTCTGGGTCCATAGAAATTTCCTTCAAAGGATCTCAATGGAGAGTGGCGGAATAAATCCCACATGCAGCAAGGTATGAGACGGAGAGAACCCCCCCCCTGCTTTGTGTTGGTCATTGTCTCGCAGGAATCTGGGGAATTCCTTTCAGACATCTTGGGGGGATGTGTTAAGTAACAATAGTCTGGAATGTGTATAGGGATTGGACATGTTGGAGGGGGTACCCCTCGGTCTCATTTCTTGCTGGGTATAATAAATCCTGTTATTATATACCGACAGGGTACTGACTCCAAGGACTGTTCCAGGGTCTTGTTTCCTCATTGCGAGCTTTGGAGCTGATTCTCTGAGTCTTTTCATCAATTCAGCGTACATTCTACCATGAATCTTTCCAAACTGGCATCCAACAGGCCGGGAAGGCCTTTATTTTCGTGCGGGCTCCACGTTTATGGGTGTCAGTTTCTCTTGAAATAAACCCCGGGTGCAAGAATGTCATGATTTTTTTACAGGCCTAGAGAAGCTCACTGAGGTTTACTAACCAAAAAGGCTACTGCATATTTGATTACAGGAGATCACTGAATAACAAATAACAACAGATGTCCGACAGCGGACGTCTAGCGTCCATCACAAAAGCTCACTGGCGCTCATTGTACGGCCATGAACAAAAAGCAGAGCTCAGTTCAGAAAGGCAACATACGTGTGTGATATTCTTTGCCAAAGTATTTGCAGGGGAAACGTCCAGCTGAGAAGCCATGGATCCCGCTACAAGAATGATTTCTCTACTCGTAGTGCTGGCTTTGAGCCGTGCTAGCTTGGCACTAATGCGTGAAGTTGAACAAGAGGTAGGTTTAAATGAAGTTGTAATGAGGTTTAAAATTAAACAAAATAAAAAACAGCCACACGGTTCTAGTGAAACCACCCGTTTCGAGGAAACGGTTAGGACAGTTTTCTTTTGCCACCGGTGATCTCAGTGATGTGCACGTGGACCACTCTAACCTTAAACTCGAATTATACCACTTTTCAAAAAGAATGTATTGACTTTTGTGGGATCCTTCATTTACATTCTCGGCATCCCATAGGAAATTATCCAGTAGGTTGAACTGGCATCTCAAAAAAATCCAAAAATTGTAATATTTTACTTGTTCAGGCAGCAATATTGGTTAAGTTACAGTCGTGGCCATCTTAACATACAAGCATGCTGAAAGGATGTTCTTTAGTCTCGCGGTCAGCCATCAACAACTACTCCTTCTCCACGAAAACGTCTGCAAAGTTGTTTCCGACTCCTGCATGCACCAACCTTTGCTGTGAACAGCCTGGGTGTGATTGCCCAACCAAAATGGAAAGACAACACCCTTGTATGTGATTCTCTTCCGATTATCCAATATCACATCCAACACTACTTCCCAAACTATGTGTGAAATTTGGTAGCACAAATACCTGTGATGGAAAGGTAAGTTGGCACAATCAAAACAGTCAATATGTGTTTATGGCAGTTTAATGGCCATCTGTAAGGTTTGTATAAGTCGTACAGTTCTGAACGTAATCCAGCATACCTCCAAAATTACACCCGTGTAATAACTGTGGTGTTAAAATCCACACTTTTTGGTGTTATCAGATGACAACGCCATAGGGTGTTACTTTAACACCGTCGGTGTTACTTTGCACACCAATTAGTGTAACAATGCACTGGAGGGTGTTAAAAGTAACACCAGATAACATCAAAATGTTTAACACCAGTAAAAGGTTTTGGTGCAGTCCTCTGTCAACACATGGAGTGTTAAATTTAACGCCGAGTTTTTGCAGTGTACATTCTCACATATAAATACCATACCCCACGAGGAACATGGCGATGTGTCTCTAGACAACTGTCATTTTGTCTACAATTGTATGGGCGGACAAAGTTTGCTGAAATATCAGCTATTTGTGGATGGTTTGATTCATCGGAATGTGTTTTATATGGACAACTAAACTGTCTTATTACTTTTAAACATGGCTGTATTTTTAATTAGTATTAATGGAAGCACTTGTATTATTACCCGGTGTTCTGAAAGCTGCGTGGGATTTCGATTTTTTTCTTGAATTTTGCATTACGTTTTTCCTTTTTTTTTCCGAAACCGTTAATAGTTTGAGCAGCCACCTGTATGTGACGTCAGAAGAGCAGACCCCACTAAGCAATCCATTATGTTAAACTGAATTCAAACATCACCAATAAACCTATGTAGAGCGTCCGTTAGTTTGGGGATTCTTTCTCTTCTTTTTTTCTGTTTTTTCCTTTTTTTCCTACAGTAGGCCTATATAAGCACTCAGTACGTCGATAAGTCCTCCTTTAATCTTTGAAGCGCTTGGTATCCAACCTTCCATTGTCCATGATTGCAGAAATTGCTTTGGTTATGTTTGACGTGTATGTGTAAGTTTGGACTGATCCTAAAGCCGGTTCTGCTGCTCGGGCCGGTTGAGTGAAAGAAAAGTAGTCCATCTTTGAAGGTGCACTGAGGAAAAACTGGCCTGTGGTCAGGTCGTCAATGACGTTACACGCTTTCCTCCATTGTATTGATAAAAGAACACAATACACATCACGGCAACTGTACAGTTCAATTATGTAAACCGAGTGGTTTTGTTTAATGTGCATGTAAAAGAAATGCGTGCGTGTTTTGTGCTTTCTTTCCCCATCCAGATGGATGAATTGTTGTATCGGGATTTGATGCTGTTGGAGCGCTCCCTCAGCACGGACGGTTCAAATGGTGAGTCTGTGCATGCCCCTCCAAATTCTGAAAACTCAGGCACTCCTAATTCTTAAATTACTGTCTGCTTTTTAGCTAGTTAGATATGCAAAAGTTCACGTCAAGGACTTTCCAGGGTTTCCATTTTAGCTGGTCTGGGTGCCTGTCTTTTTCATGAACCAAGCAGTTTCTATACTTTCGCTTTTTTGTCGAACGAGATGTTTTCTCATGTTACAAGTCATACATTGGTCGGTTAAATTAGATGGAACCATCCCGAGCGCCAAATAAAAACCTCTGTCCCTTTCTTGCCGGAGGACGTTGATATCTTTCTTTCATTCGCTGTTTGGCCCATTTCGATCATTGAAGGAATTCGAATGGTCTAAACTACAGCGTGTTTTCTGGAGGCGGGAGGAGCTTGTGTCCTTCGTCCTGGGCAGGGTGCAGAGAACAAAGCAGAGCTGTTCAGAGGACAACTGTGGCCGCTCTGCAAGTCAGTCTCAAAGCAATCTTGGTAATCCACTGCGACAGAGCTATGGATTACCAAGGTTTCGTAAGGGATTACGAATTCCTTCTGTGAGAGGATTTCACAGGATGCAGAGAAACCGTGAATTTTACAATGAGAGTAGGACAAAGATGGTGCGCCATTGAAGGCGTTTACTCACAGCCGTCCAGGATGCCTGCTTAGAGAAGGGACACGTACAATAAAGCTTAAAAATATATTTGTTGATTGTAAAGTTGCACCAACAAATGGACCGGAGCGAGATTTCAACCCACGACCTGTATTTTCCGAATACCGTACCGGTGCTCTACCAACTGAGCTATTCAGCCCACGTTGGTGGTGCTTCCATTCGTCAATATTTTTGTTCAGGAGCGCAAGTCAGAAGCCAGGAATTGTGTATTTCTTTATCATTTGTGCTTCATAGATGAGTAGCAATGAGACGAATACTAACCTCAAACTTAAATTAGCACCCTGGGCGAAAAGGGGCAAATTCTAAACACTGGAAGTGAAAAATAATCGATCCAATCAGCCATTGGTTCAATGTCATGGTTATGCTTTCCTTCGAGGAGAATTTTGTTGAAACCCTGCAATATGGTAAAACTATAATTTCATTCACAAAATCCTGAAAAGAATGTATACCCGACAATCAGTGTAGTATACATAACGAAATGTTTCTGGAGAGCATCTTCTTCGTGATCTTGTTTTCTTTTACCTGGGCACTCCTCGGGTATACTTTGTCCACGTTGTGTCAAATAATATGCAGAAAGAAATTGAAGTGCCTGAATTATACTCTGCGAACAAATTCTGAAAGACATTGGAACGTGAGAATTCCCGCCATCTGATAAGTATGGAATTCCATATCTGCCGTCGCCCGTCACCAGTCGTCCGTCGCATTTTGCTTTTTGTTGTGTCCCAATTCTGCCATTTACCAGTTCCAAACAAGCCATTTTCCGTCGCCCGTCATGCGTCGTCCGGCGTGGGTCACCAATCAGATGGGTTGCATAGGACATGCAAAAGCCGGGGTTTAACAAATGACAATGTGATGATTCCATTCACTTCTAAGGATGTTTTCCCAATAAGGCAAGTACAAATCCCACCTGCAGTACTAGTCCCATAATTAATGCCAGTAATGCTAGACTACCCCTGCCCCTTGACAAGAAAATGTCAGCTTTCTGAGAATTCAACCAAGTGCTTTTTTTTGGGGGGGGGAAACATTGTCAGCAAAAATAATGAGGCCAACTTATCCACAGTCTTATTCTAAATTGCATACTGTAAAAATGTAACAAACCAACTGACATGTAACCAACCTTTAAATGGGATACGTCTCGCGGACAAAATGACCCAAAATGACCCTGTGACGGCCGAGCAGGCCGCTGCGCCGGCAGGGACAATCGAGTTCATCTGCGACTCGCCTGTAAAGGCGAGACGCATCTTTGTTACAATCCCTGCACAGGAAGCCCTCTTGGAGCTCTGCGAGGTTAGAATTGGTAATCGCCCATCGAGCAGTGCAGTGAAGGTACCCGCCATGCTAAGTATGCTAAGGATAGGGCAGGTCCTCCCCATCCCCACCCTATCCGGTTTGAAACGTTCTAGTTCAAAACCGCCCCTGTTCTGCGTTCTTTGAAAGCACATTTTCACAAAACGTGTAATGGCACTGACGTTTTTAATAATCAACGATCTACCAGGACTATACGTATATTCTAACAGTTTCTCTAAGGTCTACGGATGTGCCTAGCCTGGGCATTGGTGTAGCCATTCCGGTTAGATCCAGTATATCATTCCTCGTTAAACGAATTCCACCACAGAGCCACATCCTCAAAAAGTGTTGTAAATCAGAAAATCAGACGTGGGAGTGCTGTTGGACGCAGGCTGCCCTGTGGGCACCTTTTATTATGTTCTTCAACACAGATATTCGAAGATACTTCCAGATAAGGTGCTGGAGGAAAAGACTTGTCTGTGCGCGGTTTTAACGTTTATCTGAAGAATTTTGTATCTGTTAATGTTTTCCTCAAGGAGCTGGCAGGATGCAAAAGCTGAGCCTCGTTGGTAAAGCGGTACAACAGTCTTCCACTTTCGGCAGCAAAGGCAGGGCAAAGAACGCAATTGATGGGAATCGTGCGGCAATTTATCAGCAAGGGTCTTGCTCGAGTACACGTAAGAAAGACAGTTCTCCATCCCCTTCGGCAGTCTTATACTACTTTGGGTTGTTATTACTGATAGAAACAATGTTTCCTAGAGCTTTATGCGTTGTGTACAAAGCCCGTGATCAGTTTACACGTTAGCTAGTGAAAAGCATAGTTCTTTGGGATACAACGTGGATGTCAAAGTGGATGTTGCGTGACGACGTTCCATTGTCCAAACTACTATTATTTTTGTTGACGTAGGGTTCCAGAGGAATCCGTTTTGGAGATTGGACCTTGGAACAGAGCACTGCATCGCCAAAGTCACAATACTCAACCGCGAGGATTGCTGCCGTAAGTTTGAGGCTTCTAAAAAAACCTCTGGTGACGTTAAGAATCTAGTCCCCTGAGCAATACGAGTTTAATTTACTTAATTTAATTAATAATGGGAGACACTTCACCGGGGAGACTACTGTGACAGTTAGCCAAGAGTTCAGCTCATTGATACTTGTTTTATCTCGTTAAAACAGACCAATTAACACAGTACAACACAGGTCAGTACTCAGACAGGGGCCAGGGGCGGCTTAAACCGTACAATTACTGTTATCAGTAGACTTGCTGCCCTACATCTGGTTGTGGATCAATAAAAGACATATATTCAATGTTACTAATACGTCTACAACATTTGACTATCTAAAAATTTACAAGAAACCAGGATAAGACACACTGCTGCAGGACATGATACAAATGCTAAAAACAGAAAATCATATTTACACATTGCAAGGAAAAGGTTATATTAAATGACTTACTTGGCAAAAAGGGGAAATGAAATGCAAAAGATCAAAATGTTTATAGGCCTATAGATAGAGAAAATATGAATACAAAATATGTAGGTAAATAACGGATGGATTCGTGTACAATTACTACCTCTGATTACTATCAGATTATCTGTTTACTATCCACTTCATGTAGGGACAGCATTTATCTGCATGTGAAAGGGGCACCGAATATTCTATGTACAATAAATTATAATAATTTACAGTATTAAATTGTAATAACTTATTTTGACTATATGAAATAAATTCTAGTTTTTTCCACTCAGCTGAACGTTTGAAAGGTGCTCTTGTACGAGCTGGCACACTAACTAGACTAAGCCAAAACCGGGCGTGTGGCTCCAGAGTCACCGATACCGAGGCCAACGTGGCCGGTGGAACCATCGTCAGGGAGTGCGAGAAACCGTTGTTGACACGCTATATTTCCATTGGAAACCTGGCAAAGAGAGCGATGTTAACGTTGTGCGAAGTAGAGGCGTATGAGGTACCAATGGAAGAATGTACAGGTAAACTCAAGAAACAAACCCAAGATGGTCCATGTTGGGGGTTTCTTACTCTTTTGTAATATTGATAACATGTGTAAAGCATATTCCATCTGGGCTGTTTGGGGGTTATTCTTCATTCCGAGTTTTGTTTAAAAATGCATTCGATCAAGGACAAAAACGCAGTTTTAACTTTGATTCTTGGATGTCAGGTTTTATTATTTTCGGCAGACATAGATTACTACGAGTGCAACCTATTAAAACGCAATTACGTAGATGTCGAATTGAAGTTTTAGCAAATTTCCCGGACTCGTCAAAGGATGTAATGTCCCATGCGTTCATTCCGGTAATGCTCCTTTTGCAAGTATTAGTATTAGTTAAAGTCCCATCAATTTCTTTAATAACTAGCAGAGAATAATACCAGCGAATAACAGAGCGCCTCCCATACATATAGTGACTTCCTAGATAACATCAACTCACCTTTAATTTTTTATTTAGGTATCGACAACTGTGAGAGCAGTCCCTGTCAGAACGGTGCCACCTGCGTGAATGGTGTTAGCGATTTTTCTTGTACGTGTGCTACAGGCTTTACAGGCTCTCTCTGCGAAATAGGTGAGTTTGATTTAAATTTGACAAAGGACGATATTCCTAAATATTTTACGCAAAGTAAATGTTTGTCTGATGCAGTTGTTGGGTTAGTTTTCAGGACTTTTATATAAAACTGAAAATTATTTTTAGCAAGGGATTTTCATCATCTAAATTTAATGATTAATGTCAATACTCAAACATGGATATTGAGTGCAAGAGCAGTCCCTGTCAAAAAGTCCAACTTTTGTGGACTGTATAAACGAGGTTGTTTGTACATGCGCTGGTGGCTTTATTACCTGCAAGGGACTTTATCCTTTGTTTTTATCTTGTCTATAATCCAGACATTGATGAGTGTGAAAGTAATTCCTGTCAAAATGGCGCAACTTGTGTGGACGGTATCAACGAGGTTTCTTGTGCATGTGCTGCAGGCTTTACTGGCCCTCTCTGCGAAACAGGTGAGTTTCATAGGATTCAGGCGTTAATGACTGTCAAGATTTTTACCTGCGAGGGACTGTATCCGTTGTTTTTGTCTAGTCTATAATCTAGATATTGATGAGTGTGAAAGTAATCCCTGTCAAAATGGCGCGACTTGTGTGGACGGGATTAACGAGGTTTCTTGTACATGTGCTGATAATCCTGCCATGGACGGAGGGGTCCCCCCATGACCAATCCTTATACACAATCTCGATTATTGTCACCTAACACATTCCCTCTAGATGTCTGTAAAGAATTCTCCAGATTCTGATCAAACAATAACCAAGACAACGGTGGGAGGGTGCTCTCCGTCCCATATCTTGCTTCATGTGTGCCGATGGCTTTATTGGCCTTCTCTGCGAAACAAGTGTGTTGCGTCAAGTTGATCCAGACATCCGATTCTACAGGCAATACATTTTGTGTCATCTCACATCTGGTTCGATGTCTTGTCTATAATCTAGATATTAACGAGTGTGAAAGTAACCCCTGTCAAAATGGCGCAACTTGTGAGGACGGTATCAACGAGGTGTCTTGTGCATGTGCTGAAGGCTTTTATGGCCCTCTCTGCGAAACAGGTGAGTTCCATAGGGTTCAGGCGTTAATGACTGTCAAGATTTTTACCTGCGAGGGACTTTATCCTTTTTTGTCTTGTCTGTAATCTAGATATTGATGAGTGTGAAAGTAACCCCTGTAAAAATGGTGCAACTTGTGAGGATGGTATCAACGAGGTTTCTTGTGCATGTGCTGAAGGCTTTACTGGCCCTCTCTGCAAAACAGGTGAGTTTGATAGGATTCAGGCGTTAATGACTGTCAAGATTTATACCTGCGAGGGACTTTATTCTTTGTGTTTGTCTTGTCTATAATATGGATATTGATGAGTGTGATCCGTGTCAAAATGGCGCAACTTGTGTAGACGGTATCAACGAGGTGTCTTGTGCATGTGCTGAAGGCTTTACTACCATCTCTGCGAAGCACGGGAGGTTCATAGGATTCAGGCGTTAATGACGGTCACGATTTTTACCTGCGAGGGACTTTATCCTCTTTTGTCTTGTCTGTAATCTAGATATTGATGAGTGTGAAAGTAACCCCTGTCAAAATGGCGCAACTTGTGAGGACGGTATCAACGAGGTTTCTTGTGCATGTGCTGAAGGCTTTTATGGCCCTCTCTGCGAAACAGGTGAGTTTCATAGGATTCAGGCGTTAATGACAGTCAAGATTTGTACCTGTGAGGAACTTTATCCGTTGCTTTTGTCTTGTCTATAATCTAGATATTGATGAGTGTGAAAGTAACCCCTGTCAAAATGGCGCAACTTGTGTGGACGGCATCAACGAGGTTTCTTGTGCATGTGCTGAAGGCTTTTATGGCCCTCTCTGCGAAACAGGTGAGTTTCATAGGATTCAGGCGTTAATGACAGTCAAGATTTTTACCTGCGAGGGACTTTATTCTTTGTGTGTCTTGTCTATAATGTGGATATGGATGAGTGTGATCCATGTCAAAATGGTGCAACTTGTGTAGACGGTATCAACGAGGTTTCTTGTGCATGTGCTGCAGGCTTTACTACCATCTCTGCGAAGCACGTGAGGTTCATAGGATTCAGGCGTTAATGACGGTCACGATTTTTACCTGCGAGGGACTTTATCCTTTTTTGTCTTGTCTGTAATCTAGATATTGATGAGTGTGAAAGTAACCCCTGTCAAAATGGCGCAACTTGTGTGGACGGCATCAACGAGGTTTCTTGTTCATGTGCCAAAGGCTTTACTGGCCTTCTCTGCCAAACAGGTGAGTTTCATAGAACACAGGCGTTAATGACGGTCACAATTTTTAACTGCGAGGGACTTTATCCTTTTTTGTCTTGTCTGTAATCTAGATATTGATGAGTGTGAAAGTAATCCCTGTAAAAATGACGCAACTTGTGTGGACGGCATCAACGAGGTTTCTTGTGCATGTGCTGAAGGCTTTACTGGCCCTCTCTGCCAAACAGGTGAGTTTGATAGGATTCATGTGTTAATGACTGTCAAAATCTTTACCTGCGAGGGACTTTATTCTTTTTTTCTTTTTTTTTTTGGTCTTTTCTATAATCTAGATATTGATGAGTGTGAAAGTAATCCCTGTCAAAATGGCGCAACTTGTGAGGACGGTATCAACGAGGTGTCTTGTGCATGTGCTGAAGGCTTTTATGGCCCTCTCTGCGAAACAGGTGAGTTTCATAGGATTCAGGCGTTAATGACTGTCAAGATTTTTACCTGCGAGGGACTTTATTCTTTGTGTTTGTCTTGTTTATAATGTGGATATTGATGAGTGTGATCCGTGTCAAAATGGCACAACTTGTGTGGACGGTATCAACGAGGTTTCTTGTGCATGTGCTGAAGGCTTTACTACCATCTCTGCAAAACAGGTGAGTTTCATAGGATTCAAGCGTTAATGACAGTCAAGAATTTTACCTGCAAGGGACTTTATCCGTTGCTTTTGTCTTGTCTATAATCTAGATATTGATGAGTGTGAAAGTAACCCCTGTCAAAATGGCGCAACTTGTGAGGACGGTATCAACGAGGTGTCTTGTGCATGTGCTGAAGGCTTTACAGGCCCTCTCTGCAAAACAGGTGAGTTTCATAGGATTCAAGCGTTAATGACAGTCAAGAATTTTACCTGCAAGGGACTTTATCCGTTGCTTTTGTCTTGTCTATAATCTAGATATTGATGAGTGTGAAAGTAACCCCTGTCAAAATGGTGCAACTTGTGTGGACGGTATCAACGAGGTTTCTTGTGCATGTGCTGAAGGCTTTACTGGCCCTCTCTGCCAAACAGGTACGTTTCATAGGATTCAGGCGTTAATGACGGTCAAAATTTTTACCTGCGAGGGACTTTATCCGTTGCTTTTGTTTTGTCTATAATCTAGATATTGATGAGTGTGAAAGTAACCCCTGTCAAAATGGTGCAACTTGTGTGGACGGTATCAACGAGGTTTCTTGTGCATGTGCTGAAGGCTTTTATGGCCCTTTCTGCGAAACAGGTGAGTTTCATAGGATTCAGGCGTTAATGACAGTCAAGATTTTTACCTGTGAGGAACTTTATCCGTTGCTTTTGTCTTGTCTATAATCTAGATATTGATGAGTGTGAAAGTAACCCCTGTCAAAATGGTGCAACTTGTGAGGACGGTATCAACGAGGTTTCTTGTGCATGTGCTGAAGGCTTTTATGGCCCTCTCTGCGAAACAGGTGAGTTTCATAGGATTCAGGCGTTAATGACTGTCAAGATTTGTACCTGGGAGGGATTTTATCCGTTGCTTTTGTCTTGTCTATAATCTAGATATTGATGAGTGTGAAAGTAATCCCTGTCAAAATGGCGCAACTTGTGTAGACGGTATCAACGAGGTTTCTTGTGCATGTGCTGAAGGCTTTACTGGCCCTCTCTGCGAAACAGGTGAGTTTCATAGGATTCAGGCGTTAATGACTGTCAAGATTTTTACCTGCGAGGGACTTTATTCTTTGTGTTTGTCTTGTCTATAATGTGGATATTGATGAGTGTGATCCGTGTCAAAATGGCGCAACTTGTGTAGACGGTATCAACGAGGTTTCTTGTGCATGTGCTGAAGGCTTTACTACCATCTCTGCGAAGCACGTGAGGTTCATAGGATTCAGGCGTTAATGACGGTCACGATTTTTACCTGCGAGGGACTTTATCCTCTTTTGTCTTGTCTATAATCTAGATATTGATGAGTGTGAAAGTAACCCCTGTCAAAATGGCGCAACTTGTGAGGACGGTATCAACGAGGTTTCTTGTGCATGTGCTGAAGGCTTTACTGGCCCTCTCTGCCAAACAGGTACGTTTCATAGGATTCAGGCGTTAATGACTGTCAAGATCTTTACCTGCAAGGGACTTTATCCTCTTTTGTCTTGTCTATAATCTAGATATTGATGAGTGTGAAAGTAACCCCTGTCAAAATGGCGCATCTTGTGAGGACGGTATCAACGAGGTTTCTTGTGCATGTGCTGAAGGCTTTTATGGCCCTCTCTGCCAAACAGGTGAGTTTCATAGGATTCATGTGTTAATGACTGTCAAGATTTTTACCTGCGAGGGACTTTATTCTTTGTGTTTGTCTTGTTTATAATGTGGATATTGATGAGTGTGATCCGTGTCAAAATGGCGCAACTTGTGTAGACGGTATCAACGAGGTTTCTTGTGCATGTGCTGAAGGCTTTTATGGCCCTTTCTGCGAAACAGGTGAGTTTCATAGGATTCATGTGTTAATGACTGTCAAGATCTTTACCTGCAAGGGACTTTATTTTTTTTTTTTGGTCTTGTCTATAATCTAGATATTGATGAGTGTGAAAGTAACCCCTGTCAAAATGGTGCAACTTGTGTAGACGATATCAACGAGGTTTCTTGTGCATGTGCTGAAGGCTTTTATGGCCCTTTCTGCGAAACAGGTGAGTTTCATAGGATTCAGGCGTTAATAACAGTCAAGATTTGTACCTGTGAGGAACTTTATCCGTTGCTTTTGTCTTGTCTATAATCTAGATATTGATGAGTGTGAAAGTAACCCCTGTCAAAATGGTGCAACTTGTGAGGACGGTATCAACGAGGTTTCTTGTGCATGTGCTGAAGGCTTTTATGGCCCTCTCTGCCAAACAGGTGAGTTTGATAGGATTCATGTGTTAATGACTGTCAAGATCTTTACCTGCAAGGGACTTTATTTTTTTTTTTGGTCTTTTCTATAATCTAGATATTGATGAGTGTGAAAGTAACCCCTGTCAAAATGGTGCAACTTGTGTAGACGATATCAACGAGGTTTCTTGTGCATGTGCTGAAGGCTTTACTGGCCCTCTCTGCCAAACAGGTGAGTTTCATAGGATTCAGGCGTTAATGACAGTCAAGATTTGTACCTGCGAGGGACTTTATCCGTTGCTTTTGTTTTGTCTATAATCTAGATATTGATGAGTGTGAAAGTAACCCCTGTCAAAATGGTGCAACTTGTGTGGACGGTATCAACGAGGTTTCTTGTGCATGTGCTGAAGGCTTTACTGGCACTCTCTGCGAAACAGGTGTGTTGCGTCAAGTTAATCTAGATTTACTATTCTAAAGACAATACATTTATGTGTAAGCTCACATCTGGATTGATGTATTGTCTACAATCCAGATGTTGACGAGTGTGAAAGCAGTCCCTGTCAAAATGGCGCCACTTGCGTGGATGGTATCAACAAGGTTTCTTGTACATGTGCTGCTGGCTTCACAGGCACTTTTTGTGAGACTGGTGGGTTACGTCAACTTCGTTTAGAGAGCTTGATTTTCAAAACTGAAACATCTGAGGGCGACATGTGGAGTTATGTCTTGTTTATAATCCAGATAATGTAGAGGGAAAGCAATTCCTCTCAAAAGAACGGAACTTGTAAGGATGGTATTTATGAGAATTCCTGCTGATGTGCTGCCGGCTTTCCTGCGCCACTATGCAAAACTGGTGGGTTGCATCAAGTACAGTTGTGAAAGATTTCACTGTTGCCCATGTACACTCAATAAAGATAAAATTGTTGAGTACAATGATGCGCTCTGTCTAGTTTACGGTCTTGTCTATAGTACAGACATTATTTTATGAGAGTGAGAGGAGCAATCCCTGTCAGAATAGTGCGACTGGTGCGTCACGTCCAGATAAAAGAAATTTAATTTGCGAGGATGGTATTAATGAGATATCTTGCAGATGTGCTTGCTTTACTGGCCCACTCTGCGATACGGGTAGGCAAAAATTTTCCACTTGTGGTAATTGGGAGAGTCGTCAGCTTAGAGGATGTTCTAATACCAACATATTACAAAACAATTTCTGAATATTTGTTTGGTGGTAAACCAAGTGACTCTTCAACAAAATAACTGTTAGAGTTTCCTGAAGTACACATTTCGCCTCAAAGTAACGTTGTATTTCACCAGTCTGTGACGAATTTTAACTTAATTGACTTCACTCTTTAAGTGACCACAAGAGGTAACGTGTTCTGGAAATCTGGTCTATCGTTAAATAAGATTGGCAATAACGAGACATAGACAAAACTGTTTGTTTCACACAAAAACGGTCGAATCCAAGAATGCCAGTTTGCTTGAAAGATTATCTGTTTGCTATTTAAGCCGTCTGCATGCAACTTGGGCCACAGTGTGCTTCACATTCGCTTAAAGACCACATTTTTTTCAGGGATGAAGTATTGATTTTATATTTGACTCAGATATTGCCGAGTGCGGCAGCAATCCTTGTCAGAATGGCGCCACTTGCGTAAATGGTATCGACCAGTAGGCCTCACTGGACTTTTGTATGAAACTCTTCAGTGTTTTAAGATGTACAGATGGCGTTAGTGGATTCTCCTGCACGTGTGTTGTAGGTTATAAGGGAAACCTGTGTGAAACTGGTCAGTTGGTGGCATTAAAACCCTAATCCCTTATGGTGTGTTTAAAATCGTACTGAAATTGGAGGACGTGAGACTGTTAGGGTTAAATTGCTGTGACTACTTTCCAATCACCAAAGGTGTACTCAATTATCCTAAAATCAGACGGTTTTAGCTTTAGAAGTTTGAACAGCTTAGGCCTATGCCTTCTTTTTTTTATCTCGATTGTGTGAAGGTATCAATGAGTGCGACAGCAGCCCTTGTCGGAATGGCGTCTGTGAGGACGAAGTGAACGGTTTCCGCTGCCAATGTGACTCAGGATATGAGGGCGTCCTATGCGAAACAAGTCAGTTCGGTTCAGAATTTGATTATCCCCAGGTTTTCACATTCATTTCAGGGGGGATAACGGTTGTATTCTTTCCTGAATGGCGTTGATGGGCCGTAGTGGGAGACCCTGAGATGCTGGTGCAAGCAGATATACTGGTCCTTTTCAAGGTAATGCGCGCATGCTCAGAACTGGCAAAAGGACCTGTATGTACGGCTACCAAGCACTTCAACGTGTCCATTATATCTAAAGGAGATTGTATCAGCAACAAAAATGCCCCTTATGCTACGATAGTGCTCTTGTTATTCTAAACAACTGGGTTTCTCTTAAAATTCAGGACAAGGTGTGGCTCATTGTCCGGTTTTTGTTTTCTTTTTTTTATCTTGTTTTTTGTCTTCAGACGTTTAATCTTTGACTAACTGCAGATATTGGTCTGACATCCTTGACGGCGGACAGTACACCCGCATAACTTCACAGGCCTCATATCCGGCACTGTCTAATGTGGCATGGTTGTTGTCCTTCCGGTGATTTTTTTTTCACTGAGTCCTTGACTTTCTTCACATACCTTTAGCCATTTGCATCGGTGATCACCTTGAAATCGTGCTTGGCCATTTACAATGCCTTTCCCCACCCGTTACACAAATGGAGCAAAACTTCAGTGGAAATCGTGCTTTTGTAGCCTTCTTGGTATGCTCCAATCCAGTGCTGCATGTAGACGGACGAATATCCAGCAAATGGCTGGCCAACATCCTGTCAGTTTGTGATGTACATTGCCCTTCTGGCATGCTCACGCTATACAAATTTACTTTGAAACATTCCGGCCTTTTGTAGATGTTGAATCCTTGTTAGTCAGCATAAGGTAGTTATTCAGTGACACTCGTAGCCGGGGTTCCTTGTATGTCGTGGTATTAGGGTTGAAATGGTCTGGCGAAAACACTCTATAATGTGTCTTTACCTAAGTAATACAAGAACCGTATACAAAAGCAGAATGGTTCCTTAAAAAAGTTACATCCAAAAAATACACACAAACCAACCAACAGATGTCTACGATGTGGGTTCCACAGTGGATTTTTTGTGCTACCAGACAACTTGTCGCATGGAGGCGAGATTCTCTTTTTTCTATTTTTTTTTCTTTTTTTTTTTCACTTCCTAGACGTGTGGTAGAATCTGCCAATGACTTCCTACAATTTACTCATAAGTTGTTTGTTACAGCTCATTCAAGTCCTTCGTTATTAACTTTGCTTTACATTTTTGCAGTGAGAAGCCTTTGCTGGTATTGTTTTCACTGTTTGGGGGTTCGTTCGTGATTGGCTGATACCATAATATCATTGTATCAGACGACTGAAATGCTTGTTGAGAATCAAATTTCGCGTGAGAAACTGACCCCTGGGCACACACTTGGTGGTGCACTACAATAAATGCTCAGAACACCACGATGACTAGGTCCCGTCCGCATCACTCAGTTGTCAGTATAAAAACCATAAAAGGTGTATGGGAAATCGCAATTAGTCGCTAGCTGGCGGTTTCAGTATTCATACGTGTATTCCGGCTACAGCTGAATAATTTGGAAACAAGGTCTTACGTCATTTTCTCTTTTAGTTGTAGGCTCCAAGGAATGTACCACTGATCCATGCATGAACGGCGTCTGCGTAGATTACGAAGGAGGCGGTTTCAAGTGCATATGCTCTCCAGGTTATGAAGGCACTCTCTGCGAAATTAGTGAGTTGGTCACATTTTATGAACACAAACATCGGCTAAGCTTAAGAGGGGTTTGTGGCGTTTATAATGCATTTTTTTCGCTGGCAAAGGAAATTACGTATATTGGGTATACCAGGCAAGATATGGGATGGAGGGGTACCCCCGCTCCTTACCTGTCCAATCCCAATACACACTCTAGACTATTGTTACCTAACACATCCCCCCAGAAGTCTTCGAAGAATTCCTGAGATCCTAATCAAACAATGACCAACACAAAGGCAGGGGGGTTCTCTCCGTCCCATATCTCGTTTCAAATGATATTGGGACTGCGCCTGCTTATTCCCAGTCCTTTTGTTTGTTTCTCAATTCCGTTTTTTTTTTTCGCAGAAAGCGCCACGACACCACAGGTGCAGGTTGAGCTCACAAGTGAATACTGCATTCGGAAAATCGTCATTTTGAAACGAGGGGAATGCACAAGTGAGTAATTGTTCTTTCACTATCGATGTTACGTGTGAAATGGTAAGTGAATGAGGCACAGGCGAGTGAAATGGACATTCACGAAGTTGGGGTCTGGAAAATGACCAACTTAAGTGTCTATTAACAGGCGATCGTTTGACCGGTGCTGTGGTGCGTGGCGGGACCAGCTCCAATGGGCTTCATAACGCCGTGTGCGGCTCTGCTCTGACCGTTGAACAAGCCCAACTAAGCAGGTCTGCTGTGGACGTCGTTTGCGACCCTCCTTTGACGGCCAGGTTTGTCATCCTGGATATGCCTCTGTTGAGAGTCAGCCAGCAGCCGCTGTGTGAAGTGACAGTTGAGCAGGCGACAGTGGGACCCTGTAAGGAGCCATGAGTACACGACAGCTCTTATTTCAGTACACTTCAAAATAAACACTGAACAATTTTAATTGGGCGTTGGAGGGGATTTTTCCGGCAAATTTCAGCAAACAGTTCAATTTATCATAGGACCCACTTCAACAGAAGGTATTGGATTTAGTCTATGAGCAATCTTGTTTCCCTTGTGTTAATTCAAATTCGTTCCAGTGATTAGGGCTTTGGGATCCTGTATAAAAATCTTATTTCCAAGGAAAAAAGGTGTATGGCAATTTGAAAGGTGGATCGTGAGACCGCTGTTTGTCAACATGATTTTATACAAAAACTGTAGCGGATGGGTTCTTACAGAAAAGCAGGGTTCGTAGACAGGGAACAGGCAATGACGCCAAAAAGGCCTGTAAACAAGGTTTGATGTCTTTTTTGTTTTCCTTTACGTTTTTTAAGGTTTCTCCTGAATTTTTCCCACGATCTTTTGCTAACGTTATACGTACATGGTAATGGTACGAAACACAAAAAGAACTGCATCTGTTCACACAAAAAGAGCAAAACAAAACCTTACTGATTTGACTCAGGAAAATTGGCGTAGATAGTATACAAACACAGAATAAGGAATACAAAGGAATCATTCACAATCATCGAAAAATAATTAGGGAACAATGGTATCATACAAAACGACTTGCAATAGAATATCAAGGGCATTAACCGCTCCAATACTTCTAAACTGAACACTCAGAATGCGAAATAGATTTACTGTAAATAATACAGAAAAATCACACGCGGGAAAAGATCTTACATGCGTCGATAAGTTTTAATTTAACTGCACCTATTGGAAAAAAGTAGCAGAGATTACACTGAAGAATGGTGAGAGTGTAGTTTTGAATGCCCACCGAAGTGGAATGATGGAAACAAAACTGAACGGCAAAGCTAACAAATTGTTTGCACAAAAACGGATTTGAATTTCAGAAGAGGGAAAAAGAAACCCCAACACAAACAAAACCGTAGCGTCTGTGCGAAAATGGATGCGTATTGACGACAATGGGCGGATTTGTGTCAAAATTGGCCGGGAAACCTATATTACTACATATGGCAAATGGTTCCAATCATTAATTGCAATGCAGACTTCCCTGTGCATACCGTGTTAAACAAATTAGTACTGGCTTGCAACACGGCAGCCATGAAAACCCTGTGTAGATTTCAAGGGTGTCATACTAACACCGTGTTCAACTGCTATTCAACCTAGGATATAGGCCTAATTCCAGCCCAATTGGTGTCGACTATTACATGAATGACAGATCTGGACTGTCTTATTATATACGTGAAACTGCTGCATCCACCCAAACCCATGACAGCATCTACTGTATAACGGTATGGCTGATGTCAATAGACAATAGTGTAGTTACAGAAGTAGGGCATCCTACTACCGTTTTTTCAGGATTTTTTTATTTGTCTTTCCTTTGTAAGGAATGTTTGGAAAACATAACACCCAGTGTTAATCAAGGTCTAGGGCGGTATGTTAATACAGGTTATCTTATGTAGATTTGTCGGGCATTACAGGGACTACTAACTCATGAATACAGTGCTTTACAGAGATGAATGTACGGGTTGATATTTTTTTACCGGTAACTTGTTTCTGTTGGTTGAAGTGATGCTAATTGTCATTGTCAATCTTCTGCTGATATAAACAGTGATCAGGAGGATAAGACGATCTAATGATGCATACCACTGAATAGGCCTAATCACAGTCACGGACAAACCATTTAGTTTACCTTTTATGAATACTTTTCCTACGAATCTTCCGGTCTCACGCTGTGACGCAATCCCAGTTGTTATTCTTGGGACCGGGTGCGACCCCAAAAGGTTTTGAGAATGAGAAACTGCAAGTCCACTTAAGATTAGGAGGCCTGTGCAATTGGCTGCAACTACTATTTTTAGTAATGTTTTCTGGATTTGTCAGTTTGTTATTTGTGTAATGCAGGTCCAGAATAATCCCCTGGAGAGTAGACCAGATGAGAGATTCAGGAAACACCTGTTGAATAGATGAATGTATTCAATAGTTGGATTGAGAAAAATGGTTTGGATTATCGTACATAATGACTAATAACTTGGAAAATTATTAGTACTTCTAGTATAGATTAGAAAAACATATTTGCGGGTTAAACAAATTTTGGCTTGAAAAGTTATGATTTGAATTGGGACGTTAACCCTAACCCTCCTCAATCCTTCACCTGTTGGAGGACTGAGAAGTGTCAGGGTTAATACATTTTGACATTATAGGAACTGTATGTTCGGTGATTTGTGGATTTCGAATAATGATGGGAATGTGGATGTTTATAGTTATTTGGATTCGCATATGTACTACTTTTTCTACTGACAAAATAATTTATGTTTTTAACTGAAAGTAGTGGATGAATTAAGAATAAGGATGTTGATTTAAGTGTTTAGATGCCTTCAGTTTACAAACGTATCTGAAGCGATAAACTTGTCACTGCACTTGCGGATTCTCTCTTTGAGACTCAGTGATTTTGGTTTCACTTGGATGGGAATTCAATTCTATTAAATATAGCAGCATGATGTCTTTGTTCCTGCCTTGTGATTGTTTTAAAGTTGTTACACATTTTACAGTACGATCTGGGCTGGCTGTTTGAATAGTGCACAGAGACACTCGCGGGGAAGTATCGACGTGGGTGCTCTAACCCCTTTCAATCTATCTCAGTGAAATATGCTTTGAATTGAAGATTGCAGCATCAGCATAATGAGAGGAGGACATTAAAGTTTGAGTTGAAACCTTTTTTCTTTATAAATTAATATAATTTACTTCCCATAAGAGCAAACGTTTGTAGGGTCTGTCCCAAAATGGTACAAATGAGGAAAGAAATAAAACATAGACAAGTACCCTTCAAATATGATCGGTTCCGCAAAAGGGAGGACGACAGAATTTGGGGGAAACTTCCTGGATTTAAAAGGATAGTCTCTGGATAGCGTTTCGACAAGTTGGCCCTTTCCCAAATTCAAATGAAAAAAACTTGCACTTATCAAACTGCTCATGAGTTATCATGATTCCCCATCAATATGACTTAATCACCACAGCCTAAGCACCACCAGGATTATAAAACGGACTCTATGGCCACGGTCGTTCTGTCAGGGTGTAAGCCCAAGTTGAGTTTTATGCTTGAGTCAAATGAAACAAAACAGGTACCAAGCACATTAGATGGAAAAGGGGACTCGCTGTGTGTTGCATGAGTTATAGGCCTACACCCAATGGGCCATTGCGTCTATACTGTGTCCCCTAAGATTTGAAAGGGATTCCCAAGATTCATTCAACACAGAAGAAGAGAAGGGGTTCATTTGTCACAGAATTATCATACAACACCGGCCAAGACATCTACGGGCGTGTGATAGTGCTATGTGTGTAACAGTGCCGTTTTTCTTGATATGAGTTTCGGTTGCACTATTGAAAATCTGCGTCTTGCATCAAGACTAAGGGTCAGAGACTGAAGAGTCCATTACGTAATCAAACTAGGCCTACGGGTCTCAGCGAGCACTCGCTGCCATTGTTGAGAAGCTCTCAACAACAGCTTAAGTCCGCCCGCCGTGTCGAGCCTTAGAGCAAGGCACAGAGCAAGGCCTCTCGTTCATTCATGCCTGAACCATCGCAGGAGGGGAAAAAAAATGAAGTCGCCAAGATTCCATGTTCGTTTAGCGTAGGCCTACACCACCGACCACGGAACCTGCACGAAATCAACAGGTATGCTTAATTCCCTTTCTTCTCCGATGTGAAACATAGCGCAGTGGCAAACGTAAATTTGTGCCTGAAATTGCGGGGAGATGGGGGGTGAGGAATGACTTGTCCGGCCCTGGAAATTGGAAATTTTAAAAGGTGGACGGATGCTGACAACATGATGATATTATACTCTACAGGGAGGTTTAGATCATGCTCTACATGTACATCTGTAAATTTATTACATTCCTGTGGGATCTTACACTAGACAGGCATATTAATGACTTTTTTTGTTTATGATCTCCCTTTTTAGTGCTACTGAATGTTTCAGTTGTTGGGAATTCCGAAAAGTCTTCGCAATCAACAAATTTTCACCACAGAAAATCCCCAGGGATATTCCATATCCCGGGGATTTACACCCAGCGTGTGGCTTCGAGGAAAAGAGCACTCAATCATTTGGCATCCATTGGTGAATATTCTCGAAATATTGCCAGAGTTGTCCAAACAGCTCCATGCAGCTTTAACGTTTACCAACAAATTTAAGCCCGCTAACAATTAAGCTTTGCAAAAATTCATGTCTGCCCCCAAACTCGGCCCATTATGCATAGATCAATGGTACAGATGGTCACGAGTGCACGTCTATTCGCCCTGGGATACTCCAAGTGGCCAAGAGGGTCTAACATTTTTATTTTCCGAGGTCAAAGGAAACATGGCAAATTTTGGTCACCCACAGACCTGAGGGGACTTAAACTATGGTTGCTCTGACGAAAACTCACCAATCATCAATATCGACCTCAAAATTGTCCCAGAAATTCACCACTTAATGCCCCACTTCGCGAATATTGACGTTACTATTCACGTCCGAAGTTCCTGATTTGCTGTCCGGGTCAAAAATATTGACGTCTATAGTGTGCGACTTGCGGCAAGTCGTGAGTTCTGACTTGAAAATTGAAGTTAATTTCGACTCTTGGGAATGTCCCTTCAGAGCCACCGCAATAGACAAGTATGTAAGTGCATGGCCGCATTATGCCAGTACCTAATGTGTTTTATGACACACATTTACAAAATATGAATACCAAAAGAACAAGGACTTTGAAGAACTTTTTAAATGTCAGTGTGAGATTTTCTGATTTTTTTTTTAAGTGCACCAAGTCAGGGAATTTGACGTTTTTCAACACAAAATTTAAGGTATCGTGGTGCGCCACGTATAAGAACACTCCGACTCTACAGTCGGATTAATAACGTGAAAATGCTGTACATTGTGATCGAGTCGGGCCACCAGTGTCATTGGCCGTATGTGTTTTGACAGAGAGCTCACTGGTGTATAGGCATTATTATTGGACTGGTTTATATAGCTATATTGACGGGTATTGCCGGTGACGTCATAAATGTGGACCAATCAGAACAAGGCTGCCGACAGAATAGAGCCCGAAAGTAACAACAAATCACTCATCAAGCTTTGGGAGCCCTTGCACGGTCCGCATATGGGGATTTTACATGAGGCCATCCTATCACGTTCAATATTTTTGGAAGAATAATTCCTGACTAAAACAATCCCATGGAACACTCATGTTGGAATGTTACCTTTGTGTTCCTCAAGCACTGTTTTGGAAATGACACCGGAGATTGGTAAAAATAAATTTCATGAACGACCTTTCACTTCCGGCACCATCGGTCCTAGGTTAATGCAGTTGAGCTAGCACAGAAACTGCAAAAGGCCTAACCAAGAGGTCATTTATCGAAGGATAATACTCCACGTACAAGACCTATTCTCGAAAATTCATTTCATATTTACACTTAGATAAACTTAGGTAGTTTTGGAAGATTTTTTATAGATGTGGATACAAGAGTTAATGAAATGGTCACCAGATGGCAAATGTATGCAGTTGTTTGCAGAATCCTGCACGTTTTCCTAGATACAGTTATTTCAACTCTGCGCAACCTGCCAAGAGATTAATATTTTAATTTTGTCTTCGAACAAGCGTAAAACTAAATTTACAATCGCGACATTTAAAAGTCGTCAATAGATTTCGCGATTTAACGTGTACTAGATTTATATATATGTAACATCTCCTTGTGTGGTCATTATACGATTTATTTATTTATTTATTTTGTTGAAAAAGCTATAACGGGCGTGAGTATCAGGGTTCGTCTTTCGGCCATAGCGTCTTGAACAAAGACTAAGCGGTCCACTTCTTGAGGTCATTCCGCAATATCACCGAACAATGGCGCTATCAATGACTTTATTGATCGGCAATCCTGTTGAAAAGGAGTGGACTAAACTGACAGCGCAGTACATCTAGAACCATGGTAGGACACATCCATCCAGCACCGCGTCTTTACGTGTGGCGGGGTGTACATAGTTGGGATTACTCGTTGGCTGCAGGAGGAATGGAAACATAACTTGGCCAAATCAACAGGTAGGTTACTGGCACCTTTTTCCCTTGTCCATTACCAAAATGGCTGAACGACGTGCATGGGACATGGTCAACAAAAAAACGTACCACTCTCTTTTCTACATGTAATGGTCCTGGAGGCTGATGGGAAAGTCATTGTAAAAAAAATAAGAGACGCAGTGAGGGTATGTATAATTTCCCTAAATAGAAACTTGTCACTGATTGTGATGGTCAGCCGGATCCCTGTTCCTTTCTTAAAAAACGGAAGGACTTTTTCTGTAGGAGTGAACTGTCCCATCGTTTGCATTCAAATTCATCCGTCTTGGATTTTGCTAGAGCCTATGATATTGTATCCCATCAGAATCTGTCACACGAGACAACACAAAGCCCGGATCTCTACATTTCTTTGCAATCGCATTCAAGGAGTAAAGCTAAACAGCAAGTTGTCAACATGAAATCGATTAATGTCTCCCCCAGGAACTATTTACATCTCTCCCATTCCACATCGCAAAGTATTAAGGTTACATAAGAGGTGTTACCGGGCCAGCGTTATTATTCTGTCCTTGTCTTTCCGCTCACAGTGTGTGCCCAGCGAAGCCAAATGAAGAAACTATTGAGCGGGAAAACACGTCTCAGCTTAGCTGCGTGCGCTGTTCTTGTGGTCATCATTTTCAGCAGTAAGTGTCAGAATCCGAAAGAAATCAGCCTTTTCGAACATTGTATTCGTTCTAAACCATTTTACCAGGGCCGACTAACTCTCCTTCTAAACAAGCATCATAATTATGATGATGACGAATTGGTGTCGATGGTAGCCCTTAAACTACTCGGCACTAGGTGGCCAAAATTGAAGGGCTCGCAGTTGTGGGTCCAAGTCAGTCTTCAAGCATTCAATCCATTTATATAGTTTGGGGCGGGGTCGCTATTATCAGGTCCCTGTGCATGAAATCGTGTACATGTGCAAATCATTTTACTCTGCTCCTTGCTGAGCGACACTGTGTATGCCACGTTTCAAATTTCAGACCAAGCGTTACTATGTGGTGGCTGATGTTTAATGGGCCTACCAATTTTGTGAAAGCTTCGTTGTGGGGGCATTTCATGAAAATTAACTTCCCGACTTTGAAAAACAATATAGGCCTACTTGTCTCAACAGCTTCAGTCAGAGCGTACATGTATGCGTTGCAGATGCAGGCCTGGCTTTGAACACTGCTTACATGATAATGAAATATGGCACTTTCCCCCCAGCAAAGCAAGTACAGCGGCTTCACCCTTGGAATCCCAGGACAATTGCAACATCCGAGCCATTGGTTACGGATCGCAAAAATCCCCGACTTGACAGCATGGAGACTCCCCGTCTGCCCGTCATATCATCTGTCAGTGATGGTTTCACAGGCCCAACAGCCGCCCATCAACCAGCCAATGGTAACCCACGTGTCAACCCACATCAGGACCTATTGGATAGCGGGAGCTCGCGTAGTAAGTCTCCTGCGCATGCGCCGGCCTCGGGGAGCAGCAGCCATTCTACACCTCAGAGAAGAGTCGTCCTGACAACAACCAACTCCGGATTCCTGGATTTCACCGAGAATGTCCTGAGGAGCATTGTTCAAACGGGTGCTCCCGCAAACATGACGATAGTTGCCGAAGACGAGGAGGCGTTTCGTGTGCTTTCAGAGACCGGTGACAAAATGTACCCAGGACTGCACGTTATCAAACCAGAGTCGGGCGAGCTACCTTCCAAAGGAGCGGCCATCGACTTCGGGACAAACGAGTACGTGAACTTCATCAATCGTAGAGCAAAGTATGTGTTGGGATTCATACAGCAAGGGTTTGATTTGTTCTTCGTGGATGTGGACACTTACTGGTTCCGAGACCCGTTTCCTTACTTTGAAGGTGATTTTGACGTTGCCTTGATTCGGGATTCCCCCAAATGGGGTCCTTACAATGGTGGTTGCATGTACTACAGGCCTACAGAACGGACAGTGCAGTTGCTCAAGACATGGATTCGGGCCATGGAAACGCAGACTAAACACGAGCAAGACCAAGCCATTCTGAATCAAATCATTAGAAAAAAGAAAGTCCCGAGGCTGAGGATACGACATCTACTGGACAAGAACTTCCCAGGTGGTAGACTATACGCCACGCGTAACAACACGTGTTTCGACATGAGCGAGGCTGTCGTGTTCCACGCAACCTGGATCCCGGGGCACGACAAGAAGATGGAGATGATGAAGAAATGTGGCATGTGGCTTGATAAATAGTAATACAAAACAATCCTGAGATGGAGCTAGGTGAAAGAGCATGACGACATTGTACAGCCAGCTAATTTGGGCATGCGTACTGTGTAGATACTAGAACTGTGCCAACTTGACATGGCTGCGCCTGGGTGTAATGTGCGCAGCTACGTAAACCACTGACCAGCAACGGATGAAGCCACTTCCCACAGCTCGTGTTTTACTACTTACTTTAGCCATAGCCCTAATAAATCGAACTGTGTGTTTGAACCCGAGTAGGCCTAGTTCAAATATCAATGGCTTCCTTAATGACCAAAGTCAACAGGGTGACACACTAAATTAGTCGCTAGAAATGATTCTAAGTATCAGCTTTCTTACGAGAAGAAAGTACACATACATGTATCAGCTTTCTTACGAGAAGAAAGTACACATACATGTATCAGCTTTCTTACGAGAAGAAAGTACACATACATGTACTTTTTTCACCCTGACAATTGCTTTGGGAATATTACAGGATTCCTTTTGGGAAGTTTGAAGTAATGCGTTAAATAGTATCAGTATTTCGACCTTTTAACCATCGATCTGGGCTCCAATCAGATTCCGTCCGTGCTCCTAGACGCGAGTGTTATTTTTCTGTCAAATTCCAATGTTCTTTGCAAGAACCATCAGTATTCGTCACCCCTGACGTCAGCTTACCATTTTCACTCACGTGAGCTCTCCAAAGGCGCCTGTTTCGCATTTGTGATATCGTAAATCAATGCCGCCGTCCCGAAAGCTTTTATGTTCACACAGTTTCCATATCATAGAGCTGATTTATCAAATAGCTGATCCCTAAGGTATGAAAGTACTATTGCTCGCTCGTTTCTCATAAGGATTGTATTGCTTTGAATGGAAAGAAAAACGGCGGTGAGGACCTCGTATTGAGTTGTTCATGTAAAATCCCTCGAGTAATAAACCTCTTCGACATTCTCGTTCTATCAGGGGATTGGATGGGTAATATAAAACACAACATTACTGGTTGGCACTTCAGGGAAACTGTTAACGACAGGGTTTGTGTTGAATTAACCACACAGTTTGCTTAAGGCACGACTTAACCCGTTTATGTACTCAAATCACAAACTGCCTGTAAAAAAAAGCAAATCGTAGCATTTTATTGAATATTTTCTCAACTTCTGACAATCGTATTTACAAAACTTCTTTACATTTCCATACCCAATCCTTTACGTTTATCGTAACAATTCATATATTATACATTTAATTTGACTTTATCTGGTCTCGTATCGTCTTGATATTGGCCTCAAATGTAGAGTTGCAACATCCACCATCAATATGCAGAAAATAAAACGAAATGCATTATTAATGTCTTGGGCGTTGTAACAGTATTCTTCGAAGACCTTATGCATAAAGGAAGCTATTTTTGATCAGGTCCCCTGAATCTATCATACTCGATGTAATTTATCAAATGAGAGTGGTGCCAGATCTTCTGGGGTTCCATTCCTCATTTTCACGTTTTGAAACGCTGCTTAGAACATATGAATAAATCACATATTTTAAATTATTCATTGTCATAAATAAAAACCATCCCGTAATGACGATTTGTGTATGACGTCAGTTTCAGCGCAATTTCTAAGAGTCACGGAAACTACGCCGTTAAACATCTTGATAGCCCACAATTCAATAATTATTCTATTTTATACCAACTACATCTTATACCCTGCTGAAAACCACTGTCGATTGGTGTCGATTACTGTCGAATCACTGCCAACGTAAAACCATTTGCCTAAAATGAAAATCTTAATTGAATTGCACAAAGGTCTCAAATGAAAACTGGAGACCACCTTTTTAAGAAACTAATTTTCTAACCAATACAAAATACTGGCTACAGTTTCAGGTGCATAATATATCTACTATTGTTCTGGTATTATCAAGGCAATATTGTACAGATATCTGCTCAGTGCTTGGTAATGGATACCACACACGGTAAGTTACATACGGTAGTTATTCCGGTGGTAGGATGGGTTTAGGGCGATTGATTCATATAAATGATTCCGCCATTAAGAAAAATACATAAATACAAAACACACTATACAAAGGTGTATAAACATAAATGCAGCCAGATATGAAAGGAACATCTGTTTGCTGCAGGCTTTGCCCCCCCCAAAAAAAAAAAACCATCGGAATTAGTACCACAAACTCCAGCTGAAAAGTATTGCTTCGCAGAGGCCGCGGTTTGTTCTCGGATACTCTCACCCTGTGGAGGTCGTTTTTATTGTACAAGGAAAGTCCCTTATTTCCACCAGAAACGTTCAATAGACTGCACCTCAAAGATGGCGAAGCGGACATACTTCTGGGAGATGCAACGCTGAGTGCAAACATGAGAAAAGGATTGTGTAAATAATATGATTAGCGTGTCCAGTGAGGGCGTACGCAGAGAATTTTACTCTTTAAACAAGCAAAATACAGAAGTTTTGGATTTGTCTTTGGGGAAACCATATTGAAGACTTTGATGTCCTTTTCAAAACATGTTACCGGGGGACCTTACCCCCGGACGCCTCAATATAGTTCGGGGATGCCAAGCCATTGCATTTTCGGACCCTGTCCAGCATCTGACTTTGCGTTTCTTTTGCAACCTTACCGATTGCCTGGTTTTCCAACTCACGGCTAGTCGTCCTCTTTTGCACTCTGCTTAAAACACAAGAAAATATCCACAGTGTGCCATAGACTTTGTCGAACAAAATTTAGGGCCAGCCCTAAACTGACTGTTTTTCCCCCAAAGTGAAACGGTACCGCCTGCCAAAACATGAACTCAGTAATAACTCAGTAATAACTCTACATACGAAGTTCAACCTGTACATTTGCACCTGTACATTTGCACCTGTACATTTGCACCTGTGAAATCTGCTTAGGCTGCATCTCTGACAATTCAGCCTACGAAACACGAAACCAGTACATCATAAGCTGCTGCATCACACACAGTCTCGTAAAGCGTCTTTGATATTGCATATATGAAAGGGCACACACAATCCTGACTTGTCGCGACAAAATGAGCTGAAAGTCAGATTTTTTGGAAATTGAGATATTGGTATTTTTAATCCAATAGAAAAAGAGTTTACCATTAGTAAAACGAAGAGTGACTCAAATGCGACATTATTCCGGCAGCTTTGCGTCTTTGTTTCCGAGAGTTTCAACATTTCTGATCGAGCAAAAATAATGCTATCGTCAGTGTCAAGACAATGAGTGTAAAAAAATCTGATCCTCTTAAGATCATCAAAAATATTACAAAACAGAATAACTGAAACTCCCTTCAAATTTAGTTGGTGCAGCTTGACGCTCATTTTGTCTTGACGGGTCACAAGTAGTTTTGGTCACGTCATTACCACTCAACTTTCGTCAACTTGGGCTTATCCCCCATCTAACATTTTTTTAAAGCAAAAGTAATGAAAACATATGAAAGGGGAGGGAAATCAGCAATTTCCTAGGGAAACCGACATATACCCCCCTCCATTGCTACTGGTTAAAACTACTTCGCAAACTGGCAAACAAATCCTTGTCATCATGCCCATGGACATCAGCTCTGAGCCCAAAATTACCATTCCAGGAAACATCAATCTTTAGCTGCTTAAAACTGCTATTACACTAGACCACAATGTGCTAACACTAGACAATATCATGTGTGCATTATGCATTTAGTGTACCGTAGCACGACAATTAATCTACAGAGCGGTTTTATTTTTTAAAGTGGGTATTACACTGTACAAAGTATATAACAAATTTACGGATATAATCTCTTAATAAATACCTTTCAAGAAAACCGCAATGGTGATTTAAACATAGTTTCAATTTCTCCTGTCCTTTTTTTTTAACTGTAACTTTTTTAAAGTAAAATAAACATTTTTTGCATGAAAGGAAAGAATTCTTGGAAGATTTGAAATGGCTGTGTCTTACAGTGGTGAGTCTGCCAGGAAAAATGTCTTGAATTATACACATTAATTTGCACATTATTTCATTCATAATTATCTGTACGGTGCAGTCGGGGCTATGTACCGAGACGGCCCCCGTCTGTGGCTTTGGTATCGCTGACAGTGCTCTGGCTTCGTCGGTGCCTTCGTAACTGTAATCGACCCAACCTACCAAAGTCAGTCGCAAGTAACTGCTCGGTTTGAAGCTGAAGGCCCCTGGGACAGCATCTTGCACGCGGGCTCCTTGCTCCAAATCCACTGGAATCCTCCAGGTTTTCGACCACTGCAATGCCCTACGGTCAGTGGCGTACCTAGGATTTTACTGGGGGGGGACAGCTTTCAGTGGTGTGGTTTTGGGGGCAAGCTTTTGTTAGCCTTGTTCAATATACATTCATCCCTTTTTTCGGGGGCGGGGCCATACGGGAATTTAGGGGGCACATCCCCCCCAGTGGTTACGCCACTGCCTACAGAGGAGCCTCCACAGCTGAGAAAATAGTGCCCTCTCTTGATGTAGCTCGAGGCCAACAGTCATATGATGATACTGCACACCTTCACTCCTTGATGCTACCACCAAGCAAAGTTTCAGCGCAATGCCCGTTTTCATCCAGAAGCCAAACCAGAGATATCGCCAAACTAACTGCTCAGTTTTCCCTTTCCAAAGCGAAATACCTGGAATAAAGAACCTACACAGGACTTTTGTGAGATCCCATCACAACTAGAAGCCTAGAATGTTCAAACTGTATCATGACATTCCAAAATATCGCCTCATGTCAGGAAAATGCCAGTGGGAAGAAGATTGGGAAGGTGCAAGTTGAAACAATACTAAATGCTACAGCACATCAAGTAACAGACTTGAAAAACGTACTATCATGCCTACAGGATCTGACAATCCCTAATTTTCCCAGGAAGTCTTTAAAGCCAGGTGTCCAACACCTTAAAATTGGGCTCGCACCTGAAGCTTAGAACCACACACAGGTTTTGGAAATGTCCCTATATAGGTATAAACTTTACCATGTCTTGATCAGAGTGTTTAAATATGAAAACAAATAGGCAGAGCCCAAGTTACTTGGCTGTGGCTTCAAATTACATACAATACTGTGGATAGTCGCTGCAGCCACTATCATCAACTATCATACACATTTGTGTAAGTTTAAGCCACAGCCCAATTAGTCAGACACTGCCAACCTATTCAACATCAATTCACTAGGCAGCACCATTTAAAAATGATATTCTAGGCCAATCTGAAAATGGTACATCTTCAATTTTTGGTCTCAGGAGCATCTCTTGGAGTACCAGTTGTCATGGTAGGCTTGTCCACAGCTACAAAGCAATCCTTTGGGGCAGCGGAACGATCAATGTAAAACCTTGGTGTTTTCAGTTTTGACAATAAAGGTGACACAGCCTACCATCCTGGAAAAAACATTAACCCTGAAGTTTCTCTCTCAATTTTGGTTTTGCTTGGAAAAAAGTATCAGAATAAGTTTACAAGAGTACACGTACCTTATTACCTGTCTGATTAAATGAGGCTGTTGATTTCTGATCGCTTCTTTGTGATTTAGAGGTGGGAGGAAAAACCCAGGTAAACATGCCACGGACACCCGTGAAATGAGGCAGGGACTGAAAGCCCAATCCACATGTCGGCCTGGTTGGGATTCAAACCCCGGGGCTGCAGAGGTGGAAGGCTAGGGAGAGAGCCACCACACCAACCTGACTCCCCTACTCTCTCCTGACAATGTATGGACAAAACGACCTGGCCTCAGAGGGGTGTGAAAGCAATTTTTAAAACAGGTCTCGGAAATTTGCCTCTTTTGAAAGAAATTTTATCTTTTTAAATAGTCATGACATAGACGTCATTCAGCAATCAACAACCTCTCTGATGACAGTTCCATGACAACTGCATTGTTACGGAGGGAATGTCTATATTTGGAGACTAAGTGTATTTGGTATCACTATTTCGTAACGATTATGTATCGTCTGAGTTGAATCCCCAGGGGGGGTGTATGCCGGGATGACACCCCACTCGAGTAAAAATGTATCAAATTATAAAACTCCTGCTCATTGAATGGGAATTAATCGTAAGAAATAAAAATATAACCATATTCTATTCCTCTTTATAAAAAAGACGAATGGGCCAGGTTTCTCTGGTCCGAAGCTCCAGTTTTTCACCACCGATACACATCAACGAGATCACCAGCAGATGTGGAGAAACAGGGTTCTACTGCATTGTGTCGGCCACTTTTAACATGTTAATCGTAGCTGTTGATAACATCTGGGCACTGACTGCACGTCAGTGGCAAACACTCGAAGAATGTCATCAGAGTTGACTCTGTATGAGAACATCCTGGAATCTCAGGGAGAAGCTCTTGCCAAAGATCAACTTTGTTTCAGTTGCCTTGCATTGATTTAAGAATCAGTCCTCTTTCTTGCTCCAACCGACACTGGGTTGGCGTTTAACCTTTCTGCATAATGGCACTCTCAGCGTTGAGGAACCGTACCGAAAGGCATTTCAGCACATGGTCAAGGGTGGCTTCCCGTCTGAGTAAGATCCTATATTTGTACACATTCTGCTGGAAATTTAGTCACACGTACTTGGTGTCATTCACTTGAGAACCACTGCACACACATGTCCATATAGAACGTGACATGCACTTCGGCACCTATGCAGCTCTTTTAAAAGTGAAAATCATACACATATGTGCACATCATGTTGAAAATTTGGCCATGCACGTTGAGTGTCACTCACACTTGTCCATCACTGGTATTCTTGTTTAGGCCACACAGTGTCATCTGCAGATCCTCCCTTTGGGCAGTGCAGCCCACAATGCTATCTGTTCACCATTTACAAAGTATTCCCAAACCCTCTCACCCAAGCTTGCTGTCGTACAATTTCTCTCCCCGAGGTACGAGTACACGGTCACTCTTCAGGGTCATGAGCCCCCTCCTTCATGTGCTGGAGGACCTTGTCCAAGTCTGGTATCCTGGTGGGTTTGATGCCCGTGTGGAGTTCTTGTAATGTCAGTTCCATCTGTGAAATGATACAACAATCAGAGGATCCAAATTGGTGAAGATTTCTCACTAACTTAACCACTTTTTTCAAGAAGTTTTGGCAGGATTGATTCGATGATGCAAATTTCTGGAGGTCGTTTGCCTTTTCCATGAAACGCCAAGAGGGGAAAATAAAACTCCCTAAGGGGAAAGACAAACACGTTCCTGTGAAGTTACATACTGTTCACAATGTAAACCACACCACTGAGTTGCCATACCACTTTTACCAAGGAGCATGACTTCATAGGGTAAACAATGCTAATTTCTCATGAGGTGCAATGCTCTTTTCAGGCATACAACATCTCGCCTCATGAGGTGCACCTTGCACTGAGCCACGCCCCAACTTTCTCATGAGGGGGCCCTGTCTGAAATATGAGATGCTCTGTACGCAATACCCAAGGATGCGAGGTAGACCACTTTGCTAACCAAGTATACCATCATGCTTTTTTTCACATGGCAAAGCCCTTGTTGTGAGATGCAGCTATCTTTCCTGAGGTTTATACCTTTTTCATGAGTTCGATGCAGAGTCCTAGCACCTCACGCCACCGTTCCATCTCTAACTCGTGGTAATATAACTGCTTCTGGAGTAAAACTGACCACTCTTCTTTGGTTTGGGGAACATCTCTGTAAAAGAAAATGTAAAATGCGGGGGGAAATGAGTATTTCACATCAGAAAAGTCACGAAATGCAGCGGTGCGGAGAGGAACAATGCTATTGACCATCGTAAAGTCCAGGGTTACTAAGACAGGCTCTTGTCCAGGGACGCTTCAATGTAACATGGTGAAGGCCTGAAGTTAGCCATTTATTTCAGAAGAAAAAGCCTGAAATCAGGCTTCAGCCTAAGAACTAGCAACCCTGTAGAGGCCAGTGACTGGGCTGGTTCATCCATTTGGAAGTGCACCGCAAAGATCTTTAATCAGTTATACATGTACCCGTACATGTACAGTCAATTGCAGAAGGCGAGGACCACCCATACAAAACACATTAACCTGAAGAAAAACCAAACTTAAACCAATCAATCATGGCAACTTATGTTTATTTTCAGTGTGTAACCTTTGTGTCTTAATTAAACACCTATTTGACTACATTTCCCTAATTTGAAATGTTAATAGTCTAATATTTAGTCTGCCCTCCTTTATTTCTGATTACTTCCACTTGCTTTTTTTTAACCCAAGATGCCTTACGGACAAAACATCATATAAGACCTGCCTTTGCAAAACGATTCATTCAAATAGGTACATGTACTAGTATACAGCGTTAAACTGACGTTATGCACCACTGTAAGTCATTCAATGAGACAATGTAATGCTGGACCAATGACAGGAATACCAAATAATTCCAGGTGATCTTAAACTGTTGCAAATGACGGTATAAATGAGATATGAATCCTTCTCCAGATAGCTTTCTTTGGTTCACAGAGGAAAAAAACCAGATACGCCCACATCTTTGCTGTATTAACCACATGCTGCCGGGTGCTTTTTTAAAATGCAGTGCACACATATGGGTATTTTTCAATATTTTTAGTTTTCAAAATTCTTCAAATTTTCAACATTTCTTTTAATGGATGTTTACACCCACACGAATGACTGTTTGGTGGCTGCTATAAGCTGAGAGGTAACCTTCATTGACTCCTGAATATTTCAGCAAGGCCTGCCGCCCTGTAAAGAGAGCCCAGCATTGTGAGGTGTTGCATTATTTCCTTTGTCCCCAGTGAATGCGAGTGGCGTCTTTTCAAACCCAGTTGGATTAGCATGCAGCCCTGGAGCACTTTTGTCCGTGGTGCTAGTCAGCGGGCAAGCTATGCCTAAAACATTGGTATACTGTTTAAAAACAGAAAAAAGATGGCAATTCCCAGCAGCAAGTTTTTTGTTCCGAGTACGGTCTTCTGTTACATAGGCCAGCTCTTTTGTCCCATTTCGGGCACCCCGGCTCTGCCTATAAAACCCATGGTGCTCAAACAGGATTCCCCGGCAGCAAGTGGTTAACACCATGTACATGTATATATATGTTTTGGTACAGACAGAGTACAGTACTTGACCACTGATTTTGCATGGCAAATATGCAACCACTCCAATGCATCTGAGAGTTTTCCCCCAGTGACGATAAAATAATTTATTTTGTTCCTTTCCCCGATGCCGGATCTGGGATTTCCTTTTGCCGGAGCCAAGCCAAGAAATATGCTATAAAACCTGTGTAGATTCACGTATAGAAGTGTGATTTTGAACCAGGAAGTGCAGCAAATGGGATAGGTGCCTGTTAGTTAATGTGCAGGTTCTGGCGCCAATGCCTTTTACACGTACACATGTGCATGTGACGTACTCATTTTGGTACTCTTATAAACCCAAACCGCCTCAGCACCTTCAGCCGGAAATGAAAACAAAGTAACACACTGCAACATAATGAAATATACGGTAAGTACTAACAAGTTGAAAAGACCCAGTGCTTTCCCAGAGCCAATGATTTCTTGGGTAGTGAGATTTCCACTGTTACCAATCAGCAAAAGTACTCACTGCCTATAGCCTCTGCAAAGTCAGCAAAAACCAAACTTGCGATGCGTTGGCCATGAAGTTAACATGTTAAAGTTTTGCAAATTCAGAAGATTAAAGAGGCTAAGTCAAGATTACGTTAAACAGAACTCTCTGTACCCTTGAAACGACACTCACTTGAATCTGTCTGCAAAACTCCCTGCTGACCATTCATGATCGGTTCTGACTGCTAGCTGCTCTAGGGTTTGTAGTTGCAGAAACAATGACACGTTGACTATTGACAGGAGAGTTAAGCTGTGAGGAAACAAAATACGTTCCATTCAAACTTGTCCTGGGCACGTAAAGCAGGCACTGAAAAAATTGATCATTATTAGGATTTGGAGTCACGTTGTGTGTGGTCCAAACATCGATACCGGTTACATGTACGTGAACTGGAAGACAGCGATAGCCACTACTATTGGCAAGGATAGGCGGTAAATTTATCATATTTATTATTATTCCGCTATCACATCAAATGTGGCCCATTAAAAAGAACCCTTGCATGATCTTGAGTTCCCTGACTTTTCCATGACTTTTGTGTCTACTGGCCAATTTTCCATGACTTTCCGAGACAACTTTTATTTCTTGGATCTTCCATAAACGTGGGAACCTCCACTATTATTTGTACACTAATTACATGTTGTCAAAAGTACTAACGACCCTCAAATGGTACTTACAATATACATATGAGCAGCATGATGTTTCGGGAATCTGTCCGAAGCCAAGGAGGTAGATATTTTGCTAATAACGCTGAGAAAAGAAGAAGCAAAACACATAGAACTGGTACACGATACAAGGCTTCTGTTAAAAAATAATAACTTTTGTTATTATTCAAAGTCAAAAGCCCTAGGACAAGTGCCACATGAGAAAAATCGGAATTGACCATCCTACGTAGCTCAAATATGGAATGGTTCTAGCACTAAAATCAAAGGTCATCAAAATGATTTTCCCCCCTTTTTATTTAGTCAGCATTGGCTATAATTGGAGAGATTTTAGAATTTTTACAAACGACCTGCATGTACATGAGGTACTAAATTCTCAAAACTGAGAATGAAATCAAAGAACACTTCGATTTTAAAACCCCCACTTTGCAAAGTTGTTCACTCAATTCTTCCATTTGTAGTCAGCACTTCTGAAGTTCTGGACATTTTGAAAGTCTGACAAACTACACTTTGATTCAAGTTTAAGTGCCAAACACAAACAGAGCATAATAAGCCATGTCTGGATCAACTAGCTGTGGCAAGGACATGCATCTATGGGCCCACCTGTCACAGGCAGCCACAGCCATAACAATTGGATACCGTTCACAAAATCACTTCCATGGGTGTATATGTATATTGCTCACCACAGCCATAACCTTTGAATGTGGTTCATGAACTCATATCCATTCAAACACAAGTTAAAGTTAGCCACAGCAAGAACTTCTAAATGAAGTTTATGACCTTCCCTCCATAGGTACATATGTCATGGCTAGCTGTAGCCATAACGTTTTGGCTGCAGCTTATGAAATCACTTGCACGGGTAAGCATACTGAAGATAGCCACAGCTGTAACTTTTGGTAACAGCTTACAAAATCAGATCCATAATATTGCTAAATCACTTTTGGAGTGTAGTTTGCTGAGCTCACTTGATTTGGTGTTAATTACTGGCATCGAATCCATCCTCCTGATGGGCCGGGCCAACTCCTCCTTGTCTTCCTTGATAGCCATGCCTGCCAGTTTCCTCTTCCTTGCCTTCTTGGTGGCATCTTTAGCCGGCTTCCTGCTTTCCAAATGCTGTCTGACGTATGTGTCTGAAAGGAAAAGTGGTTGAAAGTTCTGGTCGGGATCTGGTATTTTTTCTGTTTTGGGTCTGCAAAAGGAAAAAATATGACGAGAGTAGGGAGGAGAGATCAACTATGAAAAAAACGTAAAACCTCACAAACGTCCAAATTTCCAACACTGGGAAATCAAGCGTTGAAATTCCATCCACATTTTGTTTTCCTCGGAAGGCAAATGACATACTTGCAACACTGAGCAAGGACATGCATGGGTCCAATCACATTACTATCTGACACTAAGTCCACTGCCCATGAAAATGTGCTGCTGTCAAAATAGTCCTTATACCTTGTACATCTCCTGTGCTACCTCTTGAGACATTACGGTTGTGGCGGAATCACCATGTCATGTCCAGTTCAAAGTAATAATTTTGACATGGGGCAATTATTCAGGGACCTGATCATGGTTCATTATGCCTTTATCATCCCTCAAACCACCTTAGCTCCTATGCAACCTCACAGGACGAGACAACAAGTTGGATGCAGTGGCTTGCTCAAGGTCACAACATGTACGCACCCAAAAGCTGGATTCGGACCCCTAACCCCACATCCATGCGTCACAAGCATTTCCCACGACATCGCATGCTACACGCCTGCCAAAACCCCCACCCCCATCCACAATCCACCACCCCCCCATCATGCAGATGCCAAGATATGCCAAGGTGTGCCAAGTCAGCCTGCCTGCAGGTTCGTACCACAGATGCTATTTGGCACCACGCTGCTCCACAAAACACAGAGCAGGCTAACGAATTCCCACCTAGTTCAACGTGCTTGACTTTGATGCCACTCTCCGAGTTCCTTTCAATGAAGCTTCTGATGGGTCCCCACGGTGACTTCTTGTAGACGAGATGGGCCGTTACCCTAATACATATTATAGAAAAAGTCATGTTGTAAATGTATAATTGTGGTGACAGTCTGTTCAGCCGCTCCAAAGTATTTTTCAAAAATATTTTGTCATAGGAGTAGCTCCCTGAGGCATCTTATTTTATGGTAGACACCTTAATAGCAAAGGTTTCCCTCTGCATGCTGTCCACCTCCCACTAGAGAGCTTCTGAGCTGGGAGGCTCGAACTTGGAAAGAGCACTGCCCTTCTGGCCTGACCGTTTGTTTACACCGATCATCTTGGGTCAATAGGATTAGGCTACTATTGCTTTAACCCTTCAAAGTGCAAGTGCTGCACGGAGCATGTGCATTGTACTATCCTGTATGGCACTTCATGCTTCAGCACACCAAAGTAGTACCAGTGAATTCAAGGATCACAGGCAATTGTTTTGCCAAAGGATTTAACAGATCAGAAGCTGGGGAAGGTGTTGAGATGTACACAGCAAGAAGGCACTGGAAATTGGGCCGCTCTCTCTTGTGGAGAGTTTCCCTCATGGTATCAGAGTGGTTCACCTTCGATTAGGCAAAACAAGGAAACGTCCCTCTCCCAGTGCTTCACTCACCTCCGTGACCATCACCACTATAACCAGCACCAAAGTAACCTCCACCACCACCGTCATTTCACACAACCCCATCACCGTCATCACCACCACGATCAACCACAACGACCTCTAAAGCCAAAATTTCTCACCTCACGTGGCAGCTAGAACTGGAAACCCTGGTGATCACCATCCGTGCCTCAGTGTAAAAATAATCGGCATAGGGGACCCCCTTCTGCCAAACTTCCAGGTTGATCACGTAGCTGTGGCCGGGCCGACTCCAGTTTTTGAAAAATATCTGTCAAAAAAATGAACAAATATTATCATATGAGAGGAAATACCTATTAATACATGTAAGTTACGCCATTAAATGTTTTAATGGCCAGGACATCATGAACCATGCAGATGTAGAGATAATCTGACCCGCTGAAAAAATAAAGCACCACATTATTTCCCAAGCAGGTAGAGACACCATTGTGAAAAGCCTTTCTCTAAAAGCAGTTCTCAGACATGAGTGGAGGACCAGTTTCAGGTATACACTTTGTATGGGCATTTGGCTGGTAACCTGTTTCTTTGCAGAAAGTGACCTTTGCCCTTTGTGAGTCACCCAGGCCCCTTTGTCAAGCCTACGTCTGTCTGTGTGCATTTAAGCTTTTCAAATGCTTCCTTTATCACCGGCCGCCATGCTCTCTGCAAAGGGCACATCATTGTCACCACTGTCCTGATCATTGTCGTTATCCGGGATACTTACTTGACGCTCCTCCACACCACACGACTTTGGCCCCACGGTGTTGTTCAAGTGGAATGTGTACGATACGCTCCTGACGTCCCTCTCCTCACTCTGCTCCCATTCACCGATGTCAATATCTGATGTCATGACAACAAAAAAACAGAGGAAGAAGTGCATCAGAGAAATGGCAGAGGGCACTATATCAAGACCAATGTGGTTGGCATGACAACCAAGAACCAGTTGAAACCAAATTAATGTCATAAGACCCTTCCCACTCACATGACAAATAACTGAACATCATGCTCATGTCAACACGGGCGATTTAAAATACAGAAAATAAAGAGCGCCACCAAGAGTTTGCCGCAGACAGACCACTTTTCAAGTTTACGGTAGACAGGCTACTGCAATTAAGCTCACTTGGTATGCAATTTGGGGATATTTGATTGATTGAGGCATTCCGTGCACTACATAAAATCCACCATTTTGACATCCACCCATTCGCAATAAGCAATTTCGAATTTGCAACCAAGATAAATAACATACAGAAAAAATTTAAGTTTTCCGTGCACAGCGCAATTTGCGAATGAGACTTTATCGATTATCTATCCCATAATGCAGTGTAAAAAGGCCTCTTCATGACAACCTCTTGGAGGTGCACTGCATTGTGAGTCACCCATATTAACCTTTGCTCAACTACTCATCCGGAACAACTCAAATGCTCAGTGTTTACAGCGTGGACTTTTCATGTCTGGCAAAGCATAGCAGTAGACACCGTACCTGCCTTACGAACCAAGAAATGCCAAAACAGCAAAAAAAATACACTGGATAGATTTCCCCTCCCCCCGCCAACTTCCAATGTAACCTCCCACTGCTGATGAGCTGCTGTATCACTCAACGTACCATCCTCTGTGCTGGGGCACTGGCACGTGCAGCCGACTGGAAGAAAGCTGCACTCAAATACATGGGTTCAAACTGCCAAGTACAGTTCAGGCGTAACACTGGGCTGTGATCAGGCAGACTAATTCTCTCATTGGAAGGAAACTTACGCTCAGAATGCAAGGGCTGAAACTGCCTTGTGCTATGCGCACACAAGGCTGTGCATTGGTTACGCTGAGCAAACAAATGCCTTTATTTATCCCTGCCTTCCAAGATCCTTTCCCCGGTTCTTCTCAGAACCACACATACTCAAGAAAGAGATTGATCCATGGTGTAACCGCAATTGTTTTACTCACATAGTTCTTTCACCGTGAAAACCTTCAAGTCTTATCTAAGATCCTTTCCATTAGAAAGTTTTGAAGGCTTTTGAAGGATCAAAGAAGGTAGAAAGCCCAGCCACTATCTTTCAGCGAGGTACTTGGAACCTCTTGACAGATGAAGGACAAAACGATGCCTTGGGCTTTCTGTACAGTGGAGGGTTTCGAAAGATTAAAGCAAGGTCTGTGGCAAGAATGTCTCCTTGGGTGTTAAGCGATGAGAGCTTACCAGTATGCTTTCTGTGGAGCAGGAAATTCCTGTAGAAGGGGTGTTCCTTCTTGTACAGCGCTGCAAAGAACTTGTCCACCGTCACGTTGAAGTACGAGTTCATATACTCCTTGGCTTCTGGATGCAAGGGATTTGGCTCCAATGACTGGACCTCACCTTAATTATATTAGGGGGGAAAAAAAGTTTTCTCAGCACGGACAGCAAGAGTTTGACAAGAGCACATAAGATTGGAAACGGAGAAACATTACAGGTAAAAGAAAGAACTTTTCTGAGTTTTCTCCTCTTATCCTAGGAAAAACTTCATGCATTGGACTTACAAACTTTAAGGGATGCTTGTGGGTACCTCAAAAGCAACAGAACTGACAATGAGTCAGCTTGGCATGCAAACAGCACATACTAAAAATGAAGTGCGCAGTAGGTCATTCGAGAACATCATAGTGTGCATACATCAAATATTGACTCTCATGAACTGAATATATCCGAGCTGGCCTGACGTTATATATGTACTTGTACATTTCGTTCTTGAGTAGCCTCATCTTTGAAATCCCTAACTGTCTCAGAGGTAAAATTCTAATGCGAGGCTGGATAGCCATCGATTGAGTGCTAGCTTAGCTCTCTTGGAGGTCCCTGGTTCAAATCCCTTTAAAGTCAAATTTTCTGTTCAATCGCACATATTAATCAATATAATACAGGGGATTCACAACTCAGTGCACCACCGAGAAGTTGCCATGAAGAAGCCCTTTTCACAGAGCCCTGCGGGAAACTGGTCAACGAAGTTTTATTCATCAGCTAAGCTGTGCGTGCGAAACTTGAACTGGTCCCAATTAATTCGGTCTGGGTTGAAGATTTCAAAGTATTTGTTGAATATCGGTGTTAATCAAGTTGGTAGATTTTTGTGACGTAACCAATGCCCCGATAAATCAAACATTTCGTCAAGTTGTCCATTCACATTTGGTCAAAAGCAAATCGCGGCAAGTCAGCCATGTTTTTCTTGACCATAAACTTGAAAATGGCCTTTCTGTGGCAAACTCTTGGTGGTGCACAACACTGTGAAATGCCCATATCCTGAGGCTTTTGACCCTTGACCCTTCTTCACCTTCCTCATCCAACGCTTTTGAAGCTGGGACATCAGGTGTACCCCCTGTGTCGCCGGAAATGGTGAGGCGTTGACCCTCAACCTCTGACCCCTCAAGTGTTTCCAGCTCTTCATTGTCAACCTGTGGTCACCACAAACAGAGGAGGGGAAAAAGCACATTTCAAAATATGTCTGATCTGAAAAACCATGTCAAAGGTCAGATGTAATAGGTACACAAAAATGTCACACTGGAATCACCCTACAATAATATGACTGCACAGGAGGCACTGTGCTTTCTGGGCTATCTATCAGTCTTTTGTAATTTATCTGCAGTGTTAGTTTGACACAAAATATCCACTACTGTATGTTGGTTCTGGCTAGTGACAGCTGATGTTATTTTTCACGCTTGCATGCATGAATTCTATTTTTTCACCCCTTTCAACTTTGATTTTGACACGGTTGTCAGTCAAAACTTAATGCACTGTCCAGCTGTGAAATGCAAGACGACCCCCGTGCATTAATATTCCACCAGGATGTACATCATAACTGCATTCCTTCTCTGGCTATGTAAGGGGAACCCAATTTGCATGGGAATCAACAAAATTAGTTCCTCACAGATTGAAATGTCTAAAAATATATATATTTCAAAGGACATTGCTTACACAATGCCCCACACTACATGTCTGTGTAAATCCAATCATTGTGCAGGTTACTGTGGCATGGGGAGATAGGGAAACACTGAGTCTTTTCAAATTCTGTGCATTAAGTTCCCATGTGTTGAAAAAATGGTCGTTCCAACCCCCAAAATACCAAAAGTTGGAAGGTTTTCCCCCCAAATACGAAGAAGCTGTAATTCCAACAATTGCCGGATGGCTGGCATCTGTGCCGGCACATTTAAAGTGGGAAAAAAAGGCCAAGATACGCTAACTCTCCTACAATACCTCTTCCTCCTCATCATCATCGTCTTCTTCCTCCATCCCTTCCGTCCCCTGGCTCTTGGACTCGTCAAACTCGCCCATCTCGCCAATCTCTGTATCGTCTGGAGAAAAGTCGGGGCAAACGTAGTCCCCCGGCAGCTCGTCTGCTGCCAGCCCCAGGTTGGTGCCGTAGTTGCTGTGCACCCGCATCCAGTATTCTGAAGGGGGCATTTTCTGGAGAGATGGGACAGGATTGGTATGGGGAAACGATCAGTTACATAGAAAATTCGCCAGTACCTCTGTAGTGTAATTTGGCGACCATAATTAGAAGCCATTACTGCGGTGGCACAACGCTCATGGAGAGTTTGTAAGGTACACACATGTTACATGCCTCTTTGACCAATAGGGTGCTAAATGCTTGCCCCAAGTGGAAGAATGTGCGCGCGAGTGCGGTGCCACGGCAGCTATGGTGTCCAGTGGGATTAGTCTATACAAGTGAAATTAGCTTTATAACAGGTAAATTACATCAGTTGTTACCACATTATAAGTTTGAGTGTTGATGAAGACCAAAGCCCCCTCGTTACCTGATCCAGCAGGGCATTCTGCCACACCTTGAAGAGAAGCAGAAAAGTCCGGTCCCTGGATATAAAGGAGGTAAAGAAATGCTGCAGAGAAAGAAAAGGGCAAAAGTAAGACAGACTGCAGTTGTACCGTACATGTGGACTTGATGTCCAAAATAAAGGTACCGGTATGAAAGAAATGAGAAGGCACGGGAGGGTGGAAGTGGGGTACCGAGAGGGGCAGGCAGAGGGACTAACTTGGCACCCCTCCCCCCAGGGACATGCTGCTAGGTTTTCTTTTAACCCTAACCCCCTAGGGTGTATGTAAAATTGTATTGAAATTGGAGGATTTGGGACTGTTAGGGTTTTAACCACTTCCTGCCGGGGACTCCGGGATCGGAGACGTATGCTTTGGCCTGCTGGCCTGGCTGAAATACTCGGGCGTCAATGAAGGTCACCTGTCAACTTAGAGTGGTGCCTGAAGATTACTTGGTGCGGCTATATATGACCGTTAAACGGAATGATGAATTTTTGAAGGATTTTGAAAACGGACAAAATGATAGTCATGCCGGCCCAGCATCATCAACATTGAAAAATGCCCCGGCATGAAGTGGTTAAGGAACTGTAAGCATCCACACGATAAAGATGGACTGAGCACCTTTGTGGGATTAACAATCGGTTTAGAACAAAAAGGGCTCAGTTTATCCACCTGGGCTCAATTTTACGCCGCTGCTCAGCACACCATTTCAAGCTTACAGAGGCTCCGCGTATTTCATGGAGACCGTAAGCACAGCCCAAGATATGCTAACCTTGGAGGAACATTTGCTTAAACTTTGAGATGCCGTAACAATAGAAATTTCTATGTGCCCGCAACCTTTAGCACAACCACACCAAGCATGCTCAACAAATTTTTCTGCCAAAGTTAGCACGACTTTTCTGCTGTTAAAGCAGCACCGTGAAATTCGGCCCAGGATTTAAAACCTCTCTAGATCATCATCTGGTTATCAGAAAAGGAAATTAATTTGCCATGCTTAAGGCATTTGTATACCAAGCTGTATTCCTTCTGCAGAGTCTTTCACAATATTGTTAAATATTTTTTAGGACACAGGCATGATAGCGTTGAAAACTATTTTTTGAATGAAGAAAAAATGTCCCCCCATAACTTTCTGTTTCACTTGAAGCAATACCCAGACAAATCCAGTTTTGATGAATCGGGCAACAAATATCCTAATATTGCCCTCAGTGACTGAAACCTTTTGGTGTATAGTTCACTACTGCCCTTGAATAGTTTGATACTGCCCCATAATGTGTACCTTCTCGCTTTCGGTTGCTATCTGCACCGCATTTGGTATCAGTCGCATCGTCCTCTCTTTGGTGATGGCAGTGATGTCCTTCAGTCTAATAGTAAGCTGCAACCAAAACGAAAACAAGAGATTGATTTCACACTCTGGTGAACAACAGAGAGTGGCTTTTTAACAAAGAATGTTGCCTGAGTGTACACATCAAAAGTGTGACATTTGGGTGGCCCCGTTTATTCTAATTATAAAAGTGTTTTATTATAATAATCTTTACAGCCATACAGGTTGTAATACAAATGGTCTTACAGAGATAAATAAGGGATTCAAAGACATAATTGCATCTAAACACAATTTTAAAACAATGCGATTATTGATATTTTGACACGAGACCGGTCTAATTTGACACGGTGATGTCGCTGAAATTTACTTCCTTTTTTTTTGGCATTATTTAATCACTCTTGGAACCTACCAGTAAAAGAATGGGTTTATGATTACAAAATCAGACAACCCACAGGACAAAAAATGGACCCCAAATTCTAGGATGACCCACGTCATGTAAAGACTCAAGACTCTTTTAAGAAGGTCTACAGTCTGCTCAATATCTCTGTTAGACAATTATTAGCATGAAACTGACTTGAAACCAGCAACGACAGTCTCAGTATGTAAATAACAATGTACACACTGAAGGCTGGAGGGCTCAACCTGGATTTCAAGGTCAGTATCACACAACCCCCGTAATACAAAGAGTTATAGAACAAACGTCTGGAGGAAGTTTAAGGAACTGACCAGGGTTTCCCACTTGAAGATGTTGGCGTAGAAACAGAGCCAATTCTCGGTGACGTACATCCTCCCTTGCACCAGGATGTCCTTCTGCAAGGCACAGGAGTAATCTGTTGGGGAGAACAGTTGGAAAATGGCACTGAGAAGTCTGGGTGAAAGATGACACTATTCCATAGGCTACGTGTGCATGAAACTGCACCTGTTTTATTTTACTTATGATGGAAAGTCCAAATAAACCTGCCAGAACACCTAAACCCCTTAAGAGTGCTGGGTGTTCTAATCGGCCAAGATATACATATGTACAACACGTGCTGTGTTGTGTGAGAATCCTGTATTTTGCAAGAAAATCTGCCCTCAAAACTGCTGAGTTTCAGAATTGAAGCAAGTCTCTACTATCAAAAACTGAGGCATAAAAACTAGAAAAAAAATCCCAGCAGTCTCCAACAGACTTGTGTGACTCGTGACTCAGACTCGCGTCATATTTTTAATGACTTGGACTCGGGCTCAACCCAGATGACTCAGGACTTGGACTCAGAATTGAAATGTGACTAGGAATCGAGAGATGTGACTCGGACTTGGACTCAATATTTTGTGACTCATAATACAAGTCTGGTCTCAATTGATAAAACCAAGGTCAAAGGTCCCTTTTGATAGGGCGGGAGAATGGCACCAACCTGCAATAAGTTTTTCACTGTTGTGAATGTTTTTGAAGTACTTGCGGAATTCCTCTGACTTGGACTTGTAGGAAGCTGACAGCACCTGGCAGTAAAGAGCAAAGATAGAAATAAATAATTAAACATTGAAATTTTTGTTTACAGATGAATCGATTGTAATTCATGTGTTGTAACCGGCCATGCTTGTTACATCACATGACCACTGCGCAGTGGAATGGTGACACCTTTGCTGGTGCCTAATCATAATAATGTACCAATATCACTAGTTAAAAGATCTGGCTCATTGGTTCCACGTTTCAACTGTTGAGGGCGCTATGCACTTCCCAACATTTTAACAGCAGTGACTGCACTCTCATTTAACATTTGGCACTGCTTTTCTTTCACACATTAATGACACAAAAACTTCAAGATCACTTTTAGTCATCATGAAGTTTTTGACAGGTACCAATATGTTATACCATTATTTGCATTTCATATTGAAATGTTCTGGGAAAAAATGCTTGTGTGTCATGAATACTAGCACGATCTGAAACTTAAATACATACAGAGGTGCTCTTGTGTGATTGATCATGATGAATTTTAACTACTTTTTTCTGAACCCCCCCAGCTGTGAGATGGTCCAAAATAAACTGTGAGGGTTAAACGACTGCAAAAGACATTTCATCTCAAATCCTTGCAAGAACATCACAGAGCCATCACAAGTCATAAGCTACAGTGTATTCAAAAGAAAGTTCCTTCAAGAAGGAACTGTAAAAAGAACTGAGAACTTCTTCACAGACATGTTCAAGTACATGGATGTCACTGTTCATCCTCTTATTTATGACTGGTATCATGAACGGGCTTGTAACTTGAACTATGAAGGGACTTGAGATGGACTTGTGACAGACTCCACCTCAACACTGGCCAAGGGTGTGTCCTCAACTCCTGCTACATGTCCATTTTTGTATGTCAACGACTATAAAAACCAAGCATAAGCTTACCGTGTACCATGGGGATTTCTTGCTGCTGTTCCTCTTGACAGGCTTGGGCGACTTGTCCTCCTTGCCCGTAGGGGACACCTTCTCGGTAGGTGAGCCAACGGAAGAGCCGGACGTCTCAAAGCCCAGGTGCTGCTGTTGCTGCTGCGCTTGGTCCAAGAGCGGAAGCTCGGACGGACAGGATCGGGAAACATGGATGGGGGAGGGTTGATTAGGAGCAGCTGTGGCACTGTGGAAGGCAAGAAAAAGCCTTTGGAGATGAGGCATCATCTTGTCCCTCTCTGCTCTCATCCAAGGGAGACTTATAAGAATGCCTTTCACCCACACCCAATGCAAGATTGCCAAGAACATGAAGAAACATGCATCAATGGCACATGAAAATGTATGTTAATTTTCACGAGGGCTGTAGCCCTACAGTGCACGTAATATTGTACCGGTTAAGTATACACGTATTGGGCATAAATTCCACTTCCCTAAAATGCTCCAAAACCTTGTGATGGGGTTGGACAGTGGGCAAGGGTCAGTTTTTGGTTTGTTTTTGGCTGATTTTTGTTCTGCTGTTTCACACACTGGAAGTGGGCACAAACAACATCTACTGTAGCTTAATTCTAACCCTCTAAAGGTGTGTGTAAAATCATACCACAGTTGGAAGACTTAGCCCTGTTTGGGTAGAAAGGGGGAAGAAAGTGACCAAAACAAGGAGGATTGGACAAAGCTGAATAGATCTACATGTTAATGGGTAGTTCCAGAAATTAGGGGTCCAAAAGTGTGACGTTTTTGTGTCCCTGTTATATGTACATCTGACCTTTGTTACCGGGTATTTGACATGGAAATATCACCGAAATTGTTTTCAAACTATTATAATTTGTTTGGCAGATAATTTGCGTTAATTCATCACTTCTGGAAATTAGAGAATGTGTTCTGAACTTACAAAATCGCATGTCAAATGTAACACGGACACGAAAAAAAATGGACCCCTAATTTCTGGAATTACCCATACATGTATGTGTTAATAAAGCGTATCCTAAGCCAATAAACGACCAACATCACCAGTGCCGATAGGTTTGGTCAAGTTTGGCTGGTTCATCAGCACTGCTTATGCTGTTGGCTTCATGGAACTTTACTGGATCGAGGAACAAAGGCCTGGGGTTGTGATGTAGGATTTTACTCAAGTGAGAACATACATGTACAAGGGTGGTTCCCTGCAGCAACTTGTCAGTGGTACTGTGCACTGGGCACTGGTTGGACTGTGCCTGGGTTATGGTGTTATCACCCTAGTATTGCATGGACTATCCATACTCAAAGTCAATCAAACCCTGCTGACCTATTAGCCGGTTGTGGTGTTGTTGTTCGTACAAGGACTGTTGAAGCTTAGCAGGTTCTAATAATTACAGGGGGTTAGGGTTAATTGGGCCATGTAAGACAAAGGTGGGTTAAAGTTTGCATCACACAGATGGGTTGTTTGGGGTTGGCAGGTTGGGTTAGGTTGGGTTGGGTTGGGTTGGATTGGGTTGGGTTGGTTTGGGTTGGGTTATGTTGGGTTAGGTTGGTTTGGATTGGGTTGGATTGGGTTGGGTTGGGTTGGTTTGGATTGGGTTGGGTTAGGTTGGGTTGGTTTGGATCGGGTTAGGTTGGGTTACGTTGAGTTGATGGATTAGGTTAGGCTGGGCTACAGTATATGCTGGATTGGGAGCACAGGTACAGGTACCATAAGAGAAATGGGGGACCACAGAAAAATGTTGAAACCCTTTTTTTCCTGTTCCAAGGAACACTCACTTATTGCCACTGTCTACTTCACTTTCACTGGACAGAGGCTCCCTCGAGGTCAACTCACTGCTTTGACGTTCTTTAGCTTGCCTGGAACTCCTATACAGAGCCACATCCGGTAAAAAAAAACCAAAAACACCACGACGGGAGGCACATAAACACAGCCAGGGAAAGGCACAGAGAGGGGAGGAAGAAAAGCAAGGTTAGTGGTGTTCAATAGAAAACATTCTGTGAAATTTGTGGGGACAACTTCATCACTTGCATATATCGGTACATGTATGCCTGTGAACGAGGCTTACATGTACACTGTACGTACATGTACAGGGTACATGTACATGTACATGGAATTACTGGCAGGAATAACTTGAGTAGCATGTGCGTCCTCTTACATGTACATGCACTTGTACCACCATGCACTATCCTGTCTTTACAACAGAGCTTGCAACAAACTTAATTATTTTAATGATCAAAGACTACCATAAATGAGGGTGACATGTCAAAGTCAATGGAATTTGGAGGATTCAGTAAGGCATGCAGAACACTTGAACAATTGTTACTGGTAGGGTTTACAAGTTCATTCACTCATGCAAACAATAACAATGAAAGAAATACTGTTAATCAACAACACACCTTCGGAAAATGGACTGTTTGAAACTGGTACTTCGCTTTCTGAAGGAAAAGAAACAAACATTTGAAACAAAGTAAAAATTAAATGTGAACCACATGCACAAAAAGAGCAACAGGTTAAATAAAACTTTCAAGGAAACAAACCATACCGTTACATGACATCCATGAAAACAGAGCTTTTATCATTACTGGCAACCAATGCATACTTTTCATTCAGTAAAGCTGACTTCAGGCTATTAAATCACGACTTGTTGGCACATGATACCGGTATGTACATGTACACTATAATCATGCAGAAATGGTGAGTAATGTATGCATGTATACATGTACACTTGTACATGTAGGGTCAATTCAACTGCAAGCATTACCAGTATACTATATGTACACACATGTACTAAATACCGGTAGGCAAACACATGTTACATGTACATGTACTGTAAGTACATATACATGTACATGTACATTGTAGCCAGCATACCGGTACATATGCATGTACATGTACATGTACCTACATGTACTGTACATGTACAATGTACATGTACATATGTACATACATGTGCATGTACTGTACAAGTGAATACGTCACTCGCACAATTACCGGTACATGTATGTGTGTAAAAGGCATTGGCGCAAGACGTGCGCATACAGTACACCATTGGCTTTTAATTTTCTGGTTCCACACGTATGTTTGTAAATGATGTCACACTTTGGCAAACCACAAGTGTATCTACATGTATAGTTAATTTTCCCCCTGCCTCTTGTCACCAATGAGAACTGGTGGCTACTGGTACAATACGTGTATGAATGAACATGTAACTGGCCGGGGGAGTAATAGATCAGCGTCCCATGCAGCTGAAACTGGGAACCAGTCTAATGGATTGTAGGGCTTTTTCAACCTTGGTGATGGAGCCATTGGAGTGCCAGTCACAAAGCATTGTAATTACTGTCATAGTGCCTTCATTGTATACTAGAGCAGCTCTGTAAATGGTCAAATAAATGTATTGGCCATTATGATGGTGTCTGTAGACAGTGTCTGCCAAATTCCCAGCTAAAACTGTTTCAAATGTGCCACGACAACTGAAGTTCATGCAGTATACAATTCCCCAAACTGTACCACTGGGAGGAATGGCTCCTGTGGACATTGATTTGTGACAATACCAAGATTCCCTTCGCACAAGGTACATGTACATGTACATGTACATTGTGCTTACCACAAGGTGGAGATGGGGCGGAGGTGGGTAATCATAAGTTTGAAAGTTGTAATCTGCTTGCTCTAAATGCCTCAAACCGTGGTGTACTGTTTTAAAACAAGGCTGGATTTTCTCCATTATTGAGAGCAAAAAAATGCCCAGCAGCTCAGTCTTTTGTGCTGAGCACGGTCTTTTGTTATAAGGCCCAACTCTTTTGTCCCAGTTCCGGGCTCCCAGTTTATGTACTCGAAAACGGGTCGCCGGCAGGAAGTGCTTAAGCGTCAAACTGTTGCATCTTATCAATGCAGTAATTTTTAACTAACCAATTAAACACTACATGTAATTATGAATTCTAAGAATAAAGCATTTGATCTCTAAAATGTCACACATCCTAGTACGGGTATATTCAATGCATAAATCCCTAGATAATTGAAGTACATGTATGGGTGTACATGTATGTACATGTACATGGTTACCCTACAATGTACATGTACATGTACTTACCTGTACCGGTTCATGCGCTGGTACACTTTACCAACTGTGTATCTTGTAGCATGCTTCCAAGAAAAGGAACCAGACATGCTAAATGCGTAATGCTGCTCTTATCTTTCTTCTTTCCAAGAATCAAACTCGGCCTACTGTTCCTCTCCTGGGCATCATTCATGCAATGCACAGATTTACCAACAACTCGATCAAACCATCTCCTTCGGGGTACATGTACCGGTACATGTATACCCACGTGCACATCTAACACCGGCGAGGCTACTCGACACTTTGTATTTTGCACATCTACTGTGTACTTGTAGATGTACCCTATGTATGTAGCAAACACACCCGGTATCAGACTATCAGTGGACAACCATGGTAACGGGGGAGGAGTCACCAGCGCTCAACAACGGTAGGGAGTGCGGTGCCATAAAACCAAGAACTCAGTAATGAGTAATGTGCACGTACATAATTCAAAGTGCCTTGCTATTGGTTGAATGTGTGATCGTGGTGACACATACATACATTTACACATGGAAAATTTCAACAACTGGCCAAATGCTGGTACAAAACGGCATCAAGTGGGTGGTGACTACCGGTACAGTACATCAGTGACTAAACAATAAAATTGAAACTGTTTTCTTCTTCACTTATCACGCACCGGTACGGTACATGTACCGGAACGGTATTAGCGGCCAAACACCAAAGAAGTGGAACATCCAACTTGCATGACAAAACAAGTACCGGTACATGTACGTAAATGTACATTTTTGTACCCCCAAAATTGGTGACTGATCAAAAGTGCACTGAAGTAAATTACTTTAAGTACACGTACAGGTACAGCACATGTACCGGTTACCGGTTACATGTACTGGTAATACGTATTCTTGGATTGCATTACTGCCAAGTACCTGTATAGTGACAGCATCCCATTTTAATTTTTTTATTTCATTTGCAATCCTTCCAAAAGCATGTATACAGTAAAACGCCCTAATATGCAAAGTACCCTAAAGATACCGGTACATGTACCCGGTATGTACCGGTACACGTTACGTGTATTATGTACTGTACATGTGCCTGTGTACCGGCTGGTAACCGGTATCCCTCAGGTACAGGTAGTACATGTACATGTACCTCCATGGGTAAATTGATGCATATTGGCAAATTTCCCAATTCTCCCCCCCTCCCCTGTGATCTTCTGGATCCATCCTTTCACACTCTGACCAATGATTCACTGTCATTTGTCAGGCTAAGAACAGCAGCCTAGTTGAGCTCTGAACTGGCCTACAAATCCACACGTATGTATAATTACCGTACATTTGCTCCATGAACATTGTATGTACAGTGTAGTTAAAGATTACATGTAACTGGACCGACCCAGATCCAGACAGAGGTTATGTACAGTGTACCAGTACTGTGTCTGTACTGTAACCATGGTAATCATCAGACAGTTGACAGAGCAATGCCCTTTTAGTTACATGTATGACAGATCAGCGTGTGCAGCTTTGTCATCTATTTGCCTTTGAAAGTGATGCAATGTTTAATCTCCTCATGATAATTTTTCCATGGCTGAGAGATTCAGACAATACCAGTTTTTTCCAACTGTGTACGGTACAAATGTATTCACATGTACATGTACAGAAGGTACATGTACATGTACGAGTCCAATGCAGGTATTAACGTACTGTACACATGCATACATGTATCAGTACCATGTACGTACATGTACACCTGTACCCTTGCATTTACTGTGCACATCTGTGCTGTTTGTGCATGACCAAAGGATGTTGCACAACCACCTGACCACATGCACGTGTACAGGTCGTACCGGTAAGTGCTAGTCATTTTCTGTCCAATGTTTGAACACATGAAAAAAGTGCATTCTATGGGCAGACTCATTCAACTGTGTCTGTTATATTGTGTTCAATAACTCAGGCAATCGGGAAAGAAACAAATATTGGATGCATTTGCGTTTTGAGGGAAAAAGTCATTTTCAGAGAGATATTACCGTACACTTCAAACAGTGTTACACATGTACATGTAGCAACCGTATGCCGGTCGGGGATCTCCACCGTGGCGTTCTACCTTGCCGTTCTACTGGCACAAAAATCCTTAAAAATCCCAGAAAAAGCATTAGTCACTGTGAAAATTTCATGTTTTCACAATGTACCTGGAAGTGGGAAAATATTTTCACGATTTTTCCCACAAATGGGAAAAGATTTTCACAGATTTTCCCATAAGTAGGAAAAGGTTTTCACTGATTTTCCCACACGTGAGAAAAGATTTTCACACTTTTTTTTCACAAGTGGGAAAAGATTTTCACAGATTTTCTCTGGTAGTGGGGAAATACTTTTGCAAGCTTTCTTCATTAAGTACTGTAGTATTTGAGTACGTTCATGTAGACATCAGGAAGTTTTTGTTTTCTGTGGTTTCAAACATGGGCATCTCTGAATATGGAAAGCGGAGGAAAAACAGTCTGAGACAAAAGCACTTTAATTCTCTGGAATATCCAGAGGATAACTTGAGGAAGACACCATTAAAATTTCAAGGTAGTACCTGTATGTTTCTCGGTTTTCAGCTAAATACAAAGCGACAGGTGAAACCAGAGCTGGCCATGGTGGAGGTCAGGAGACTAACACTGAACACCAAACAGCTGAATTACAGTAGACAGGTAGATTCCCCTTACATGTATAGCGCTCTCAAGGGAATCTAACAGAATTGAGTGTTATACATGTACATTGTAACTGCTCAGCTGAATCGACTTGGATGGACGCCCAACATGTGCACTGCACATGTGCACGTGTACAGATGCATGCACATGTACTGCAGATGTATCCACATGTTGTCATGTACAGTGTATGTGAATGACATTTACATGTATTGACTTTTTCCAATAACCATGTGACCACAGAAAGTGACATGTCATCAGAAAACCCAAGTGGAAACAGACCCGTTATGTCACGCGGAACACAATCATTCACTGGTTTATCCAAAGTGTTACAACTGAGTTCGGATGCCCCATTTTCAAGAGAATGGTGTTCAGTCATGCATGACAGGAGGGATACCATCAAGGTATCATTAGAAAGAATACAAGCTTCTACTTTTCGGAGATCCTTATCCCTGACTCCCTAGGGTGTGTGTAAAATCACATTAAAATTGGAGGATTCAGGGCTGTTAGGGTTATACATTATAATTATATCTCAAGGTTTGGGCACATTCACCTCTTTCCTCAGGGTTTGGGTTTTTTTTCTGGGACACCGTGTACATGTACATGTACATGTACACGTATGTGTATAAATATCATTCACAATTGTCACCTTTTCCTGTACGATATTCACATCATGTACATGTAAACTTCAAGCACACTTTTAATTATCGTGTATACATGCACAATGGACAGGTACATGTACAAGTATATATTATTTTCTAAGTTGATGCTCTTGGGTGAAAGATTGCGTGCTCAATTGTGAGCTAAATTTGGTACAAAGTGTCTATTTGGGAACACATGACACCTGTTATCAGTACAAATATTTAAAGAATCGGAGGATTCTTTGAAAAGTGCAGGTACACATATCAGTACTCGTACTTTAACATGTTCAAAGTTACCGCACTGGTCCTAGTACCGGTACATTGTACTAGCATGTACGTACATTATCTTTGACTGGTACTCTGCAAATTAATACATGTACCGTTATCACATACATGTAACTGGCATGACATCCATGTCCACGCATGTACATACCGGGTAACACTTGTTAACAGTACCAACACTTCAACACAACACTGGTTAATCTTCTGTCAACAACTGCAGTATCATGTACTGTACCGTACATCTACATGTACATGTTACATACCATTGTAAACATGGTAAAAGGAAATAATGAAGATTTTAAGATCATTTGTCCCGATGGACACTTCACTGTACATGTAGGTGAAGGGATACCCTCTAACATGTGTCAGAAAGTACATGTAGCAATGTATGCACTCTGACTTAGTGTATGTCGTCGGCCTACATGTACCGTGCAGGTTTTGGGAGATCAAGATTCAGAAAACTGCTTAACTACACTGTATAAGACCGGGGTACTGGAAGGATTAACCATGTACATGTACATATACATGCACATGTACTTTTGTACATACATGTACGGTACTATACAATGCCTGAGCATGTACCGGTACATGTACCAGCAGATCCTGCTCATCGTCACTCCTCACTTTATCATCATTGTGTCGCCTACAAGATGTACTGGTACTGTCCACTTCCAATGCCTTACGGTACTTTTCCCAACGGATTTTGTTTTCCTTTTTTTAATTTACATGTAAATGCATGCATACCGTACATGAATATGAGTTGAGAGATGTCTTCATCTCTCGGCAATTCATGGGAAAGGTGTTTTCCTGTTTTTGGTCATATTTTGCAATTTTTAACACATTACAGTACTGTGTAATCAACCTGCCACAGGCTACTGGGCACCGAACCAACATGCACTGGTGCGAATAGAACTCATGGCAATAGACAATCAATCAATCATGTGACAGAGGATTAATTCAGATGTTGTGCAACAAGCCCCTTCCTCACTTCCTTAATACTACAGGTAAATACGGGTAATGCATGCAGTTAATAAAAATTCAAATTGACACTGTTGACAGAATGTTTGAATAAGTACAGCATATCTCACTTTTCAAGTTGTTCAATCATAAAGTTTGTTCTGTACAATGTACATGTACTGGTACCAGTACATATACATATTTGCTATTAAGTATTCATTCCAGACTTTTGGCATGTTCGTGTTTGGGAAATCGTGGCAAAATGCATCTCACTTTTGGTTGCTTTTTGAAATATCTCTCCTGACACAGTGAGCATTCAATATCTGTTTAAATTCAATTGAATTCAATATTCCAATAAATACGTGCAGCACTGCAAAGCGCAGAAACTTACAAGTAGTCGGTGACACCCCAATGGCAACATTTTGCAGGCTGTGGGCTTCAGTCGCATACGGTACCAATGTCTCATGCACATTCGGCAAGACTTACATATACCACAGCACATTACAAAGAAAAAAATTTCTCTACTTTTTAGTGGCTATACATGGTACAACAAATGTACATGGTCTGCAACATTTTTTAAAAATCCACTATACATGTACGGTGTATGTATTCCCTACATGTAGGTTACCATATCCCGCACCAACTCAACACGTAGAAGTGCTGCATGGTAAGTGTTTTTCTTTCTTGATTATTATTTTACTCTCTCACTCCGTTTCACTTGCCATGTCATTCTAAAAGCGTACATGTAGATGAGATTTCAGAGACAAGCACTTTTTGGGGCACACTTACGTATCTTTGTCCCGCAACATCCCCTCACTGGTTTGCTTGACAGGCGGCATGGTGACAGTTGTCATGGCACCGCCCTCCTCTCCTTCCACAACCAAAGCATCCAGGGACTCTTCTTGACTGAAGAAAGGAAGGGGCAATTCCAACATTATTGCTACTGCGTTGTGCTACCGTGTAGTTGGCTTTCTGTTCAACTATTGCAGTTTACTGCAACAAAGGCAAAATCTATCAGTAAAAGCGTGCGTTGCATGTTTGTGTAGTGAAACACAATGAAAAGTGCAACAGTGTCAGAGTCTAACACTATGTACATTGTACCTGTGAGCTTGTAGTTTGTCCTATTGTACATGTTTACAAGTCAAACACTACTGTATGTACATGTATGTACATGTACACACTGCAATACTGTCCAAAGTGCACATGTCCATGTACCGGTACTTAACGTTACATGTACATGTACATCACGTACCCAACATGCACATGTGCATGTAAATTGTGCATCAAAGGTTGCGCCACTCTGCACAAACATGACAAACTTAATTCATCACATTACTTGTACATGTACCGGTACTTATACATGATATATGTACCTGTAGGCCCATCCGCCCCAAGCTGAAGTGCACCCCTTCCCCAATCAATCGGCGCAAGAAAAAAGACGGGTGGTTACAAACGGGTTCTTGCATGTACACACGTTCTGTGTCAAAGACCATACCAGCCTGAATAAACAGGTATCATGAGGTAATAATAAAAACTGACTTACGGATAAAAAAAAGAGGGGAACAAATCCAAATTACTTGTAAATAAATAAATAATTGTATAAACATAAACTTGAATAAATACATACATTTAAGTTAATTCAGTGTAAAACTGCACAGGTACATGTACATACTGTATGCACATGTAGCAGTGTGCACGGTTGGGCGGGGGGAGAGAAAGAATGGATAGGAGGAAAGCTGATTGGTTTATACGCAATATAATGTTACCCGGTACATACATGTACATGTACAGGTGTACATGTAACTGACTGCCACGTTGCATTCACTGGTGTACAGCACTTGTGATTCTGAGTCACATGACAAGTAGAAGTACAGTGTATACCGGTATGTACATGTACATGTACCCGTAAGCTTCATCAGTTTTTTTTTTCCCAAAACGATTTTGTGAGCAATGGAATGAGGTGCAAGGGAAGGATCGGGTGAGAGCTGATGTGCCATTGTTGCAGTACATGTACCGTACATGTACGTGTACAGTTGTAGGTACAGTACCTGTACATGTACATGACATTGTAGTAATTTGTGCACATGTACACTGTACCAGTGCAGACCAGAAATGCCCTACACAACGTACACATGTACACGTACAGCTGTACAGTGTACATGTATAGAGTGCACCTTGAACATGAAGAGTACTTACAGTTTTGGTTGTTAAAAAAAATAGAACCCATGCAGTTTTTATTTTGAACACTGATACTAGTTCAGATTTTAGTTCACAAACTTGTGCATACATGTATGGGTCATTGTTTGACCCCTTTGAAGATGCAAGATTGCAGAGTGACCACAGAATGGTTCCAGAAAAACCATACAAAGTGAAAGTGATTTTGAGGTGAAGAATATTAATGAGAGGAAGAAAAGATCTGAAAAAAGGAGGTCTTTCCTGCGGATTGTGGAAAAGCCAATGATATACGCTTGCATATATATATACATGTATACCGTACATATGTATAAAGAGGAACTCCCATGATACACTGTAAAGTCGTCTTATGATACTGTATGACCATATACATGTATGGTGTACCCGTCCAAATGATGTACGATACCGTCCATGTAGTGCATGTGCATGTAGGAGCTATACATGTACCAGTATCTTTTTTTTGGTGCAAATTATACTTTTCACCATTTGGGTTTAAGACAAACCTGATTTTTGCTATACAACCCGTAAGTCTGTACATGTACCGGATAATGTATACATGCACATTATGCGGATTTACAGTCTTAAATGGCAGTACATGTACAAAGTACCGGTACATTTTAGAGTGTACATGTACTGTATGTACATGTATGCACTTGTAAGCCTTGGTAACGAAGAAAAAGCAATCACATGTACATGTATATGTACAGTAGTATACAGTGCATGTACGTGTACACATGTACAAACATGTACATGTACCAGTTCATGAACATGTACATGTATGGTAAAATGAAAGTACACTGTACATGTGCAGCGAGTGTGAAGGATACAGATAAAGCAATCATTTCCAAGGCCATGAAGGAAACACGTGACGAGTAAATTCTTGTTTCTTGCCATTGTGCATGCCCATGTACCGTGACGGTACAGTACAAATACCGGTACATGTTAACAGGTGGAAGGTACATAAATGAAGTACGACATTGTGTACAACATGTTCTTCTGGCATTCTGGCAAAGGGAGATCATTACAAAATGATGACTTTGATGACTGGACTTATAGGTACATGTACATTCTTCTTGTATTGGTACCAACCATTTAAAATCTACAGACTCTAGTGCAATGTGAAAAAAAATTCCAAAAATGACTTCATGCAAAATTACACATGTGCACGTTGGGTAATTGATGCTTCTACATGTAATCCATAAAGCCCCACCCTGTGATAATTTGACCAGCCATGCAATGGAGTCTGAACGGATTTGACCAGCATGCACGCAATGGAGTCTGAATGGACAATGATTACGTAACATCCCTTGTACATGTACTGTTACAGTGCATGTACAGGTACAGGTACATGTATATAAAGTATCATCCACATGTCTTTACCTGTAATGCATGCAATGCCAACTTGCATGTTGTTACAAGTACATATGTGTACATGTACATGTACATGTATGTACCGTACAGTGTATGCGCAGGTGGCCTTAGATCATCATTGATACTTGTGATGACATCAACTTTCTGAAGTCACATGCCATGCCTGTAATGTTGATTTCTATACGGTACATACATGTACATGTACATTTTGTATATGGGTACATGTACATGGACATGTACTTGTACATATCGTACATGAACATGTACTGTACATGTATGCTGATCAATCCTCCTCCTTTGTCAAAATGCTTTAGATTCCAAAACCATGGCATCTATACACCAAACAAAAGAATCAAGACTTGGATTTCAACTTGGCCTCCATGTATGTTAATGCACTGTACCAGTACACATGTACATGTATGGTACATGTACATGTACCATAATTTTGCATTTAATTAAACAACATAATACACATATACCTGTACATTGAAATGCTTTACAACTTACTCATTCAGCTCATCACTACTTGCTTCAAATACAAATTTATGTTAAATCCAGTTCATAACTTACAGTACCTGTGCTTGGTGCCAAAGCGAACCTGACCCCTAACTTGTGACCTCTGATCAAATTTCCTGTGCTTCCAGTTTTCAGAAAGTGACACCAGAAACACTTTCACTTTTGCTAGAAGAACAGGGCACATCCATTTGCTTCGAATGTCCAGCTACATGTATTGTGGAACGTACCGTGCATGTACTGGAAGCTGCCAAATGTTTGCACATTCAGCAACATGCATGGTGCCATGCAAACATGTGCATGGCATGTGTATGTACATGTACAGTACTACACTTTCTGGTATAGCGTTTGCTGTAACTACAGCAGTGCAGTTACAACATGGTTACAACAAACAGTAAACTTACACATACAATGTACATGGGTTTGTAGCTCAATTGGACCTGCATGTACCGTACATGTACATGATGTAAGAGTGAACCGGTACGTACATGTACACGTATATTGTATGTACATGTAGTACTGTACATGTACACAATGTACTGGTATTGTACAGTGACTGCATGTACATGTACCCATGCATTGCCAACTCATCATCACACACACATGTACATGTGTGTGTACACGTACATGTACCGGTAGGCCTCTCTGGGTGGGCACTCAACTTGTTAAGGGGACTTGAAGTTCTTTTGTTAGGCAAATTTGGACCGAGTTGTGGGGGCAATTTCTTTGTCCCATACATGCCATAACGTTTTCAGTCCCCAGAAAATACATGTACATGTAAGTGAACAATCAAGAGTACACGTACATGTCCCCCAACTACCGGTACGGTGCAGAAATTACTGCACACGTACATGTACATGTATGCACGTACATTATATGGGTACTGTACATGTACACATACAGTGTACATGTACGTGTGTAGTATGTATGATGCAGAGATGTACATGTGCACATGTCCGTACACATGTACATGTACACACGCCCATAATTTATCAGCGCTCATGGTCAGTGTACCCTTGTAATTAAATCCATGTGGTTGTGTAATGTCCCATTGTATGCAACCAGTTTAACTAATATTTGCCTGAACGATTAGGGATGGATGTACTGCCTGCTTTCACCGAGAATTAATTACAGTGTACAGTTGTGAAAAAATTGAAATCAATTTTACAGAAAGAAATGGTGAGCTCCAGAACATTTCTCAGAAAATGTTTTTAGTCAAAGCAAAGAATTTAACTGTCCCAGAACAGTCAGTGATGTCACAACGATGTCATCATACATGTAGGTCATATGACACACTTACAAAGTCATCTCAAGAACTACACGTCAGACAGATGAAACTTGGCATGTTCAGTACTGGGCCAAAACCAAGATTTGTTACATGTACCGGGTACAGTGTGTGTGAAAAATGGGATGATGTCATGATAATTATACGGGTACTGTACATGTACACATACAGCGTACATGTACGTGTGTAGATATGATAATGTTATATTATTATATTAATGATAACTATAGCATCAGTCCCAACTATGCACATGCAGTTGGGCCCGTCCCAACTAGAGTGCTACAGTTGGGCCAGTCCAACTACAGCAGAGAGGCCCTGTGTGCATGATGTGCCCAGCATGTGACAAAGTCATATTGTTTACAAATGTCATGTCATTGGTCATAGGGCTAAGTGCCACATTTTTGATGAATTGTGTCACACATTGACTTGGATAATGTTGAAACATCTCCCACGGACACTGGTCAACAATAGTTGGGCCAGCCTAACTGCAGCACTACAGTTGGGACTGTCCCAGCTATAGTTGGGACTTATGCTATAGTTGGGGCATAACAATAACATTATCGTAAACGTGGATTTGTGATTTTTAAAAATGTTACCTTCATTTTTCTTTTTACACTCTTTTTGAGAAACAATCGGTACATGTTCACTGTGTTTTCAAAAAACTTTCAGCAAGAACTTCCGTGATTACACTGTTGATGACAACATGCTTAGTGTTTGGAATTTTTAGTGATGTCACAATGTCATAACAAATAATGAATTTTATTACAAATACTCCGCAAGTTCCAACTATTAAAAAACATAAAAATTGATAGTCTATTACTGAAGTGCTGTCATGAGGACGTAAAGTGATTTACTATTAAATTTAGAATATTAGCCTACTATTTTTTGTGTTGGTCCATTTTGACTTTGACATAAATACAGCTGACTTGAAAGAACATACACCGTACGGTCATTTGCATCCCACAACTCATGACATCACGATGACACTGTACGGTCATTTGCATCCCACAACTCGTGACGTCACGACGACACTATCAACATGATCAAGTGAAAACAATTCAATAATTCATGCTATACATGTACCACCTGAAAATCAACAAAATTTTTGAAATTCGGCAAAAATAAATTTTCCTCATACGGTAAATCCAGATATACGCTCTAGGGGGCAAACAATGGATCTAGGTAATTTCTCCCAGTATTGTGCCTCATACTGCCCTAGGCCCTAATTCTGGGAATGGAAAAAATGTTGCCTCCTGACTCCACTTTTCTCATCATATATCATCTCAATAAAAGTCAGTCATTACAGAAATGCTGGAAAGACACAACTTCTGGACTGAGAAACATTTACCAATGTTGTTGGGAAGTTAGAAAATTCTCTTCACTCCCCATAGAATTTGTACACAAATGCTGAAGTGGAGTCAGGATGCAACATTTTTTCCCTGGGAATAAGCCGTAGTCATGCTAGTTTTACGCATGGGTCCTTCATGTACCTCGGTACCTACAGTACATGTATGTACATGTAGCCTGTCATGCTTAGCCTACAGGTGCTTTCTCTAACTTTACAAGTATTTAAGTTTGTCATTTGTAAATTATACCGCAACTTAATTCAGCCTTTTAGGCCTACCTCTCGCTTTCTTTCGAATCTTGCCCAACAATCACTACAACTGGACCCGAACTTGCACAATTTCTGTTCCCTGACCCCGTTGTGCCGCTCGTAGATTGTTGTTCCGACCGACCACCGGTTGAAACCGAACCGGATGTAGGGCTGTCTCCTTCGCCTTTATTGCCTGTGGCAGGGGACAAAGCCTCTCTCTGGCCCGCTGCTTGTGTTTCTGTTGTACATGTAGACGAGGATTGCGAAGCTCGTGGGGGTGGTGGATTGGTTGTTGATGTCGAGGGTCCCGGTATTTCACCTGAGGTCAAAGCCAAGACAGCGTCCTCGCCATGTTCAACCCCATTCGGTGAATGTGTAGTCAAAGTCCCCGACAAATTGGAGGCGCTGTCCGGGCTCAGGTCGGACTGATTAGCCGGAGAATCGAGGGTTGTCGCCGGCTGCGAGCTGCGCCGATCTCTGCTATTCCCGGACGTCGGGCTTAGAAAATCCAGAAACGTACCTGCGTTTAAAAGAGATCTGTGCTGCTTCTGGGCCATCTCCCCCACAGCTTGCTGTTGTTAAGGGGCAGGATTATGCTTCAGCAGTGCAAAGTCCACATGATAAAACACATTATTATTATTCATTACTGTGATAAAGACAAACATTCAATGCTGATTCAGAGACGATTCGTCAATTTTACCGCTATGACATGAATGATGTTCAGGTGTAGAACTCGGTTACCAAATTCACTGGTTCACTGCCGTACCATAGTGCACGTTTATACGTATTGTGCTGAGCTTCGCAGAGTACCTACGGTGTAAAACGATTTCGGCTATGGCTGACGGGAAATCAATGTTGCCGCTCTACATGTACATGTACGTCCCTGGCGGTTCTATAGGCATTATGCATGTACATGTACATGCATGTATTCTCACCAGCCGTAGCCAAGTTCTCTCGCAAAAATTTGACCAAGAAAAATAAAGAGACTGATAATAGTCTGGTTTCCACGTCGTCTGCACTGTTTCAACCTTGATTGCAGAACAGTCCAGGTGCTTTTTTGAACACGAGTGTTAAAGTTAACCTGGGATAGACTTCTTTCCTCAATGCTACTTATGCAACGACGAGTTGCGGTAGTCAACAGACCAATCAATTGCACCCGCATTCTTTCTGACAACGGTCTGATGGCGGATGATTCCGACGAAGAGAATCGAGGTGTAAGACAATTTTTACACAATTATTTGACTTTTTAACGCTTGATTTTTGCCTAGGGTGAAACTAAGTTATAAAGCGTTTTCTCAGTAAAAATTCAAACGTTTTTGGTGTTCACAGAGGCTTCGACTTTTGGAAGTGATTAGCGATTTTTAGCGTGCAGCATGCAGCAGGCGTGTCTGGTTGCTAGGATTTTGTACACAACTTGTCTTTAGCCTTTTTAGGCATGGTCGTAGGCCTTTTCGGCAGGAACAAAGCTTTTTAAACGTTAGGGGCCTGTCTGTTAGAAAGTAAAGGATGATATTTATCAAATTTTCTGGCAGTCAAGTCATTAGAGCCATTGTTCTGTATACAGTACATCTATGAGCTTGCTCGAGCCTGCATACAATTTGTACCGAAAAACATTGTTTCTTGTCTTATTTTGCCTCCAGACAAAACTTGTGAGCAACCAACCCTATGATGAATCCTTAGAGATCCCAGACGCTGAGGAAGTTGCATCTCAGTACACACCCAGCCCCAGACAGCCTGGTACTCTCCCAGGTACTGTATAGCTCAGTCTTTTCTGTGTCCAGATTCCTTCCCTGTAAATCACTTCTGTTCAGTCCACATAGTCCAGGGATCATTCCAGGGAGATAAGTGTTTATTCCCTACCCTAAACAACCTTGTAAACTCGGGTACAATATTACTCTCTTTCTCTCACTCTCAGTGTATCTGGGCATGGATTTGCCTCAGTTTGCCCCAGGCAACTTGGTACTCTGTCAGGTGCATTATCACCCATCTTGCCAGAGGGTTTTGCCACTAAACTTGACTGACTTTTCTCATCTCCAGCCCGTGGGAGCGGTCCGCACACCAGTGGCGTCCGGGGCATATCCTCACCAGGCTCAATGGATGACAACACAGATGACGATTTTGAACAGGGTCCCATGGAAACTAAGGTAAAAATGGACTTGTATTAACCGATCTAGATCCAGACTACATGTATGTGCATCACCTAGGCCTGTCCATTGGGAAGCTGTCAGAGTCAGGCAGTGTTTCATTACCATGAGCTGCACATTCTCTGTGACTTTATTTGAAATTTTGACACTCGAGCCTGGACAGAATTTATTCTAGCTTGGGTGAACATTCCAAACCCCTCGAGAATTCAGCTAAACCAAACTTGAAATGGTTGTCACAGTGCACTCCAACTCAATCTACGCGTTAATCAAACCAGTTGCATTTAAATTTGGAAAAACAAAACTTCTTCTGCTCCAGTCTTCTCTGGGATTCAGACGCAAGGAATCAAGAAGCCATGGCCTTTCTTGGTTACTCATGCTCACTGAAAGTGCACAAAAATCACCCACACTGGATTTCCAGTCCCACTCCTGTGTCAGTGTACAGTATTTACTTACTTTAATATACAATGCTCTCACTACCTGCGTGTAGAATCAGCTATCTGCAGTGTCAAGCATTGATTGCCTCCCTGAGTGTGCATGGCACAATGCACTCAACAAATGCCCAAGGGGATTTGTGTATACCCCACCCCCCGCCATAGTAACAGAGAAATGCATGGCCGACTCTGATTACTAACAGCACCTACCGGTATGATGTACACGTACCTGCATGTGCAGGGCATCCCGGTTCCAGCCTCATGTGTTTATGCCTGTTCATAGCAGTGTTCACATATAATGTACTGTACATGTACAGTGTCCTCATCAGTCAATGAAGGGCCACACAATAATCTCATTAGTTTGCATGTAAAACAACATACGGACATTTCACAACAATCTCCCCGATCCGCCATCTTCTCCTGGACATCATTTCCAACTACACTGTACTAGACCTTCCCTGCAAACAATCCCATCTCCCTCATTACTCCCCATTGCCATAACCATCCCCAAAGCTAATCATCCCCCTCACCAACTATCCTCATACTCTAACCATCCCTCACTAAATCATACCCTCCTTCCCAGAGCTGTCCACCCTTGAAAAAAAAAATCCCAGCACAGTTTCTTTGTTCTCTCTCCTTTTCCTCTACACTTAAGGATATGGATGAACCTGCAAAGGTAATAAGTGTACACTGTACATTGCACCTGCACCAACCTGCTCAGACTTGGTACATGTACATGTAGCTGAAAGTATGGGACAGTTAGGATCTCTGCAATTTTCAATCTCTGAGCCCTCTGTTACATACATGTCCTGTATATCTTGGGGTTTGACATGTTTCAATACTGGCGTTTCACAGTAGTGCACCTCCAAGAGTTTGCAACGCATTGGCCAATCGCAATGCACGAAATTTTTCGTCCCAATGCGCGTTTGGAAAGGGTCGACAAATTTCGCGCATTGTGATTGGCCAACGCGTTGCAAACCTTTGGAGGCGCACTATTGTGAATCGCCCGTATTGACCAGTCAATATTGTATAATTTGTCAAACATTGGGTGTGTCTCTGTCTTCTGGTGTGGGGCCTGATCTACGGGTACATGTAAATGTAGGTACCCGATTTTGAAGAGTACATCAAGGCACAATTACAGGTAGTAGTTTAATACGTAAGCCATCCTTGTATCCTTATAGAGGCACAGGTATACAGGTATTGCTAAGGCCGGTATAGAGGCTTTACGCAGTAGCCATCTTACAGGGCAGTTCTTTTCTTCCTTTGTGCATGCCCTGTGGAACGAAAGCACTGGCCTTCAAGATAATAGCCATGCCAACCATCTATACCAGTATACATGTGTATTGTGCTGTTGTAACCAAGGTTGTTCTGTGTAAAACCAAAGATGAGTTAGGGCCTGGAGTACATGTATGGTCCTTGGGCCCAAGGCGAAGCCAGAGACAAAAAGCTCAGTGGCCGTTGTTGCGTTAGCAAACATGAGATCTTGGGACAGACTCACACTCAAGTGAGATTTTCCTTTTTTGGCACAAGTGCCAACAATGCCACCTGTCCTACAAATTCATGTTCACAAGATTTAGAAACTGACAGTTGAGGAATACCAGATACCTTTCTTTTACATTGCACTGCACACGTACCCATCCATGTGAGAACTGTTAAGATACTGAACCAAGTTTAGTAGAGATCACATGTTAGGTACCGGTATCCTTTTGTCATTGCTTGACTGTATGCAACATTTTTGTTTAGTACGCGTGGTACCAGACAGTGTTGTACATGTACTTGGTAATTCTCCTCCTTGTTCATGTTGCTGCATGTTTGTTGTAAAATCATTTCCTGTTTCCAATTTTCCCAATGGCTGTCTCGTAAGGATCTGGATGAATCTTATCAAATAGCTCAAATGATAAGCCCCGCCCAGGTACACATGTACATTAGCATAACATGAATATTCACGGTTTGAGTGATGAGTGGCAATCTGTGTGTTTCAACTGATCTTGTGTGTGGCTGGCACCTTTCAAATGTTACCAGAAACCCTACAATTTCCAGAGCATTCTAGACCTGTATGTTCTAATTGCCCAAGGATTTCCACAAAGTTCCATGCAGTGTAAATATCTTTCTGCAGTTGTACCGGCACCAGCAGTTGCTATCTCTTTGGTATTTTCTCCACTTCAGAGGCACAGCACCCTTATGTACTCTGTAGCTTTTGCATATACATGTACATGTAGTTATGTAACTAGCAGAGCTGAAAAGTAGGGTACTTTTGGAAGTGATAATACATATGTACAAATGTACATGTACCGTAAGTATGCAAGTGGTACCAGACAGCAGACAATCAAGTTTGGGCTCCTAGACTTCTGCACCTGTGTAATTGCTAATTGCTCACTGGTTGTTTTTCACTGTGAGTTCTTGTTTGGCGATGGATGCATTCTTTCCACAGTGTGAAGGAGTGGTCACATTTTGAGGGTATACTCGGCCAGAGGTTGGTCTCGTATATGGCTCCTGTGTTCTAACCATTTGGCTTGCAAGTGCCATTGGCAAAATTTGAACTGCTGCACTTACTTGGATCCCAAGCAGTGATTTGAATGTAGTCCTTTTCCTCTAAGTTACCAATGCAAATGTAGGACTTTCCAATCTCACCCCATTCAAACAAGTGTTTTTATGTTTCGTTTTGTTTTCCTTTTTGTTTTGAATGAAATACCCCCCATGATAACTCACATTTTGTGAGTGACTGCTAACACATGTAGGTACACGAGCCCTGTATGTATTTCTGTGCCCGCGATTATGCTTAAGTGCAGAATTACATGAACCAAGCATTGAGAACCAGTCATGCACCTGCTGCTTATGCAGGGTATGGTTCATTTCCAAATAAATGATACAATAGTCAATGAGGTGATATATGAGACCAGCCATCCTGCATTGTGTGTAGCTACTGGTAGTCCTGCTATGGGTGACTTGCACTGATTCTAGTCTCACCCTTGCTGTTATAATTGAGCCAAACAGTAGCCTCTAGTTATTAATAGACCAGGGGTGAGATTTCTCAGCTTTTTAGCTGATTTCAGTTTTTTTTGTTTTGGATTTCAGCTTTTTTTCCTCACTGACTGTGTACAAAGGTGTAGGAGATTTTCACAGTTCAGCTTAAATTTGTGCCTTTTTTCGGCTGTTTTCAGCTAGTTTTATCATTGATCAATCTCGTCCCTGATTAACCTGCATACTGACGAAGTCGCGCCTTGTTTACATGCAAGCTTTCCTGTGGTACTTCACATCTGTTGTCCCACCTGGCTCCCATAGGAAAGCACGGATGTAAACAAAGTGTGATATTGATCAGGAATACATTTGCCTATTGAGAGAGCAACGGAAGCTACAACTGAAGAATAATGGGGCTTTTTCTTTGGCTCGTTAGCCCATTGCCCAGGCTCCCCAGCAGCGGCAGGCTCCTGTAAGGCAGCAGGTGCCATCTGATGATGACGAGGACGATGAAGATGATGATGACGATGAAGACGGGAGCGATTCATCAGAGGAGGACGACGAAGAAGAAGAAGGGCGGAATATGGCTCTGGAGGGGTAAGGTGGTGATGGTGAAAGTGATGTCGGTCACAGTGTTTATAGCGGTGAATGTCATTGTGGTGATGGTATGGTCAGTATGATAAGGGTTGGCAACGGTTATTGTACGGGGTGGCAATGGTGATGATCATGGTGATGGTGGGGCAGAATGTGGTTGTTCCGGTAGTCATTGAGGTTATGGTGCAGGTGGTGACAATAGTAGTGGCAAAGATAGGGATAATGATGGATGATGTGCATGTAGGCAGTTGTGGTGGCGGCCAGGTGACAGTGTTGGTTATGGTGGTGCTGATGACAGATTTGTTGGTGGTGATGCTTTTGATGCAATTGATGATTAGAGTAATGGAATTCTTGTTTGTGATCGTAAGCTGGTGTTGAAAATGGTGATAATGATAATATACATGTATGGTGATGGTGATAATATATGGTGGTAATATATGATGATGGTGATAATATATGGTGATGGTGATAATATAATGGTGGTCCTGATTTTCAAGTAGGATGCTGGTGATGGTATGATTGGGATGACGTTGGTGATAAGGGTGTGGTGGTGGACGTTATGCTACATGCATTATGCAAGACAGTGTTGAATGTGTTTGTGGAGGTGATGGTAGTGTTTGTGGCAATAAATAGGATTCATATTGATACTGACTACGACAATGATTGTCTTGATTCACAAATGTGGTGTTGATTGTATAACTGCTCTTGATGACAAAGTAATTTCTGACAGAATTTTGAAAAAAATTCGTCCTTGCAGAGCATATGATCCAGCTGAGTATGAGAACCTGCCCGTCAGCTCTGACACCAAGGAACTGTTCCAGTATATCACTCGCTACACGCCTCAGACCATAGAGCTGGAGCACAAACTGAAGCCGTTCATTCCTGACTACATTCCAGCCGTCGGAGACATCGATGCCTTCATTAAGGTACATATGTGGCACATAACCTCATCTCTGGGTCAGGGAGCCAGTGTGGTATTTCAAAAAGCCAAAGACTTCCGGGAACAAAGTGCACGCATGAGTCAGCAAACTCAGCATATGGCTATAGTTATACTGAGAGGACAGACGCGTGCGTAGCTGTTGCTGAATAGCCTAGTACTGAGCATGCGCTGTTAGAATATAGAACTGGCTCACTGATGGACTAAGAGGGCTTGAAAACAACCCAGAATCTGTTTTGCCTGATCCCCCAGCCTAACCATCAGGGAGACCCCCCTTGGCCCTGCGATCTTTGACAAGCCTTGCACCAAGCAGTGGGACCCCGTGACCATCTAACACCATACACTGCAGTCCTTTTTAAATCTGTCTAATCCTCCAGATCCCCCGGCCTGACAGCCAGCCAGACACCCTCGGCCTGACGGTTCTAGACGAGCCCTGCGCTAAGCAGTCAGACCCCACGGTGCTGGACCTCACACTGCGGGCCATCTCCAAGCAGACCACCACCAAGGCAGCCCAAGTCCGTAGCATCGAGGAGGCCAGCAAGAACCCCAAGCTGGTCCAGAACTGGATCGAGAGCATCAGCAACCTGCACCGCTCCAAGCCGCCTCCGACAGTCCACTACAACAAGTAAGTTGTAAGGTGTAACCAAAGTGATCCACTTGAATCCCCAGAGATGAGAGCCCTTCCAAGACAGCATCTTGCTCATATCAAAGAAACCTCCGATCCTGAGTGTTGGTATTCTTTGCTTTCTAATCCTCATAATTTCCTTTTAAAGGGTCCTGTCGTGCTTGTGGAAACAGAGTAAAAGTCAAGTCCTAAAGACCTTGGGTATGAGTATAGAGTTGCTTCGGACACAAATGGATGAAGTGGATGTGTCATTCCCTACCGTATGTTGTTTTGGAGCACACGTGTGTATGCACATGCTTGTTACTGGGTTATGGACGATAACGTACTTGCTGAAATACAGATTTTAGGAGGACCAAAAAAGTCCTGATGGCAAATTTCTTCCCCGCAACTCCGTTTCCACCAGCATAGTGCAAATTTTCCCTGTAACACGGGGAAAGCCTATGTGTACCCACATTAATCTACGTGTACCGGTACATGTGTCACTGTCATTCACTGTGCATCAGTATAAACCAGTAAATTGCTGAGTTTTATCTGCTCATCTGTCAATTCATGTAATGTAAAAGTCTTGAATGGACGGAGATATGCACTGACTTCCTTCAAAGACTACACCCCGAATAATGCTGTGGGGTGTGTGATTTCTCAGGGTTTTTGTAGATTTCAGGATTTTTAACCCCAAATTGTGAAATTTTCAGGACATTAAATCATTTTACATGTAGGTTTGCACAAAGAAACTGTTGAAAGATCCGCATAATTACAATTTAGGGACAATGTATTCCTTCTAAGTTCTTAGCTAGTAAAAGCTACAAAAGTCCTATAGTGCTGTCAAGTATATTTTTTCCAAAAAGGAAGTGTTTTTTCAGAGTTGGTTTTTATGAAGTAGAAACAAAGTCGGACAAAATATATCTCCTAAAAACATACTTGGAAAACCCTCCCTGGATTTTTCATGGATTTCTCTTCATACTGCGATGTTACCTTGCAGGTATCAACAGTGTTTAGTTTAACCCCTTCGCTACGGAGGACTGCTACTACCGCACCTTTGTGTGAGGATTAGTGCATACCACACATACAGTCTATTCACCATGCAGCTGCTGGTTCAATGTGGCCTGCTGCTGGACAAAGCCCTCCACTCAGGGCATACCACAGCCCAGCAGTCTCGGTCAAAATAATCCCACCGTGAAGGGGTTAAAATACAAGTCCTAGATCTGTCAATTTTCCCTAAGCTGTCGTTGACATCTTAGCCAGTGCTTTTCTGGCACTGCACCGATGCACACTTTATTACTTTTTTGCCCTATTTTTCTTTCAACAGAACGATGCCGGACATCGAATCCCTGATGCAAGAGTGGCCACCAGAGTTTGAGGAGCTGTTGAAGCGCGTGGGGCTGCCAACGGCCGACATGGCCTGCGACCTGGACCAGTACGTGGACATGGTGTGCGCCATCCTAGACATCCCCGTCTACCAGAGCAGGGTGCAGGCTCTCCACGTGCTCTTCACGCTCTACTCGGAGTTCAAGAATTCTCAGGTGAGACTCTGGTCTCTCTGTGTAATGAGCCCTGAGCGGGCCAAGAGAGGGCGCAATTTTCCTAGCAACGGAGGTTCCTTTGATCGGAACTGCACTTTGCTAGTTTACAGATGACTATGCGTTGTGGTCGTGTCATTTATCAACAGAATGAACACTCCTCAACAACATGGCTCTTTTCAACCAGTAAGTGGGTGCTTATGCTCAAGGCAGATAGACACTCACTTGCTGACAAGCCTCTCGTGATATCACTGATTAATTATGCAAGATGACGCCCGCTTGACCTCCAGATCTTGACTAATCACCAGACACGTATTACGGGTCTCTGGCTACAGTAAGCTCATTTATGTTAAAAGAAAACATGAGACACCGAAATCAATTCCGGCCAACTGATGTCTCTATACTGTGCGGACTAGTCAGGTCTGCATGCATGTACATGTACATATTGATGGGCTGAAGTCAGTGGCACACCCAACTGGGGAGGGGGGGATTCGAGCCTGACCCTCTCCTCCCAAGGGATTTTTTATTGACATCTATATCATACCTTGTGGCACAGCAGGGGGAGGGGAGTGGTTGAGCATCATGAGTTATTTTGGGAGTGAAATCAAGTCCACGTCACCCCCCCCTCGGCCTGTAACAGATCCCGTTTGCGCCACTGGCTGAAGTTGGTTTGCATGCGTGTGTCAGTGTAGTTGCCATGCAGAACTGCAGAAAACTACATTTCCCTGGTCAGTAGGCCTACTCTTGTGTTAAGTTGGTTGGGTAATTTTGTATGGATTATGACCCACTTGGAAAAATTGCAAGGTACATGTACGCGTTCCATTTAGATCACTGGTGGGGGACATTGTTTATAAGGCAACCCCTTGCTTCTGCAAATCGTCAGAAAGTCTATATGGGAATGCATGTATGCATACAGACAAAAACCCGTATAGGAGATTCCAAGCCTTAGGGTACAGCCCTGAAAGCTGTTGTCTAAAGGTCAAGTCTCAAGCTACTCCTATGAAGGCGTTTCTGTTACCATTGTTCATCGCATGTAACTTTTGCCTTAAGTTGCGATGTGACCTTGTATTTGACATGCATCCGAAGTGCAGTAGATTTAACTGAAACACTGTCGATACGGGCAGTTCAGAATAGTGCGCCTCCAAGAGTTTGCAACCTGTTGACCAATCACAGTGCACAAAATCTCTTGACCCTTTCGTAACATGCACTGGGTTGAAAGATTTCGCGGACTGTGATTGGTCATCGGGCTGCAAACTGTTAAAGGCGCACTACATGCACTGTGGATCGACCATATTGCATTCCTCAAATCTGACTGTACATCTAACGAGGCACTCCCCAAGATTTCAGGATTCTCTCTGTTGCCTTATCTCTGCAGCACTTCAAGAACCTGGCCGAGGAGAACAAGTTGGACAACAAGCTGAAGCACGGCGATGGGGATGACTATGGGGGCACCTCAGGGGCTGGTGGGGAGGACGTTGATAGATTAGTTTTCTGAAATTCAGGGGATGTTTGATACAGAGATCTCCCTCTGATATCTAGAGTACCTTATCCTCATTCTCATGCAGTGAATACTTTCAAACCGTCCAGGGGTGTGGAATTTATGCCACTGCGTACCGGTACATTTTTAAAGTGTATTGAAACAGGGTGGAACATAATTTTAAATAATGTGTTCCAAATAGGCAAGACAATGAGAAATTTCAAACATCACAGCCCAAACTACATGTATTCATGGCACATAGTACTACTGACTTGACATTCTGGTGTTTGGGCACTGACACGTTAATGCGGAGTCCATGAATGCATGTGCAAGTGGACATCCAGGTACTTTGTATCTTCAAACCGTGCATACATTGTGCCTTTTGGAGTTTTGATCTACTTTGTATGCAAACATGGTTGGCTGCAGCAGGCAAGCTGGCACTCAAGCAGTTGCATGTAACTACTGTGCGGTTTCGTGATGTTAGTCTGTCGTACATATGGACCCGAGTTCTTAACCCTAACCTTCCCCATTCACACAAAGTTAAACACCCATATGGGACTTTGTGCACAGACTCTCCACAGAGGCTGTTGGACTTTGTTTTTCCGAGGTACATGTATGCCAAACCCAATGCAGAAGCCAGCTGCTATGGGCCTACTGGTACCAGACCTTTCCCCACAGAACTAAACACTTTACTACTGTTTAATTCTGTGTGGTTGGGGAAGGCTAGGGTCAAGGGGAAAATTCCCACACCCCCCATTAAGGTCCAAAAAGGCCTACATATAGCTCTTTAAGATTAAAAGTAAAATTGAGCAAGGACCAGTTACACGTGTTATCCCTCTGTTTGTATTTAGACTGGTGACCTGATTTCACTTAGCTGACACTGAGGAGTACTTCATAAAATGAAGCTATAACAGTTACTGTGGCATTTTTGGATCGTTATTTTGTGTGGAACTGCAACAATTGTGTTGACAAAACATGTAACGTTCAGCCTTTAACATACATGTACATGTATCGAAGGCTGTCGGCAGCTGAAGATGGTCTGGGTTTGCATGGTCCTGTTTACTCAAAGGTTGAGTTCCAGCGGCCTGTTCTTGACACGGGTTTCTCATTCGAACGTTCAAACAGTGGGAACTCGACTCAAGAACACTGTTCTTGGAACAGAATCACACACCACCTCCTTGTCAGGGTTGTACAGGAACACGGAAAAACTTGTGAGATTTTGATTTTTGAACAGCTGCAAAAACCAGAGAGATGGTAAGTTATAATGCTAGAGACAATGGGAAGTTTTGTAAAATTAACATAAATTCTTTTCCGTAACACAGAAATGAATTCAGCCGAATAATGTACATGGATGCCCACGCCACGTTGCATGTTGCTTACCTCTAACTGCCTGCAATAACCAGTTGTTTGTTCCTGGCATTCGAGCAGCCAACCCACGAACAACAAATCGAGCTGTTGGTGAACATACGTGTACAAGAACAAGCCGCCCAAACTCAGCCATTGTGCCGTCCCATTGTTCCTGTGATGGGACGCAGGGCGCCCTCTGTGGTTCATGTGCACAGGTACATGTAATTGGCACAATGGAAATAAGCCCACTCTGACCCCTTTGTGATACATGTACATGTAATAAGATGATAAAAACCATTGAAGAGGCCTAGGGCTTCAGGATTTTCTTCAGAAATCACACATTTTTCAACAAGGACCCTTTGGCACTGACATGACGGGTTGCACATTCAGTCCCTTTCTCAGGAATCTTGGGAAGTTAGTTTTGTTGGGGATTTTAAAATGAAACATGGTTGCATTGCTAATAAAGACCAGCGACAAATTGTTCAGGGAGTGTCTTGTAATGCAGAACACTTCATCACTCGAGAGATGCTATCAAGAGGCATGCAGCCTTCCTGTTACATGTAGTGTAGTTGATGCCAAATCTCTGGCAGTTTGTTCATTTTTGGCCCCAAAATGCAGTCAGAAATGTACATGTACACTTCTCTTGCAAAACCTTGTATGCAGCGTCATTCATTACAATCAAAACACTGTATCACTAACCTTAACCCCAGGGGTATAAATGTATTTCCTACTGAAATTGGAGGATCGAGGACCATTAGCGGTACATACTGTACATGTATATGTACAATGTACATCCATAATGTGCTTTCCAGTGTTTGCAATGAATGAGGTCCATTACCAGGTTTTGGCCGACTGTTTGTACTGAAAACCTCATACAAGTAATGCAATCCAAGAGCCGTAATTCTCTCTGTCTCTTTATTCATAAACTGAATATAATATGGTGTACAAAATCTATTATCTGAGTACTAGTCCGAGTAAAATCTTTTTAAAAAAATTACAAAAGTAGACAGTTACTATTCCAAGTTAAAAATAGTTTGGTCATATTTAGATACATGTACTTCAGTAAATTTTGTCTGTTACATTGTACCTATTGACATGACCTGATTACATGTAAACTGATATTTAGGTCACAAATATATGTAAATGTACATGTATTGCTCTGCCTCATCTTAATGGAACACATTCTGCTGACTGTGAAAGACACGAGTTAGGCAGCATTTGGTAATGTCACCTTTGGCACATGTACATGTAACTTGGACATTGCCAATCTCATGTACATTGTGTAAAAAAAACAACACTACACAAGAAGATGTAAAATGTACAAATTGCAGAATCAGAGTAACATTGGACATTATCTTCAGGCAAACCTGAATTCCCAATTCTGATTGGTCGATCCATGGCAACAGTGTGGCATACAACTGTACTGCAAGGTTCATGTTAAACCCACATAATGAGCTGTTTGAACTCGATGTAAAATGCATTGCACGGCTGCAAAATTTACTGTAAAATCAAAGCAGCCGGCACGTTTCCACTAATTATCTTCGTTGCAAGTCAAGTTTACTTGAAGATACATGTACATGTTCATGTAAATGACTTATCACGTTCACGCTTGTGGAACACAATAATGTAGTGCATCTAGTGTGATAACTAATAATGTAACACATCTTCAAATCTTTGGATACGGTATGTCAGAAAGTTGAAGCTTAATTCATCAGGACACCTCTGATACATGTAACATGTCATGCACATCACCGTACATTTACTGGGTACAGAGTCAATTGTATCTGAGTATGCAAGTAAGCATAAATAAAATCTCAAAGCGTGAAAAGGCTAGTGTATAGATGGTTACATGTGTTTACATGTATTTCAAGTTATTTTACTACATTGCAACATTACGGCACATCTCTTGGGGGGGACAGGAAACTTGTTAACCCCACCCACTACATAAAAGTCATTCATTTTAACAGAGTTCTAAATCATCGTACAGGTTATTGAGGACTGATGAATTTAACAAAGGATACTGCCCATAAAAAACCAATTTGCATTTACTTTAGTACTGGAGCTATAAAACTAAACCACAAGCACTTTAAAGAAAACATTATTTTGGCAAGCAAGCAAGTTAAAAGCATACATGTAACGCACGAAGCAAAGCGGCCTGTCTACAAACACTGATAGATGATTTGGCATCATAAAATGGACCAAAATGCAATTTCGGCTGTCATTTTTCAAAACTTCTAAAAGAATGACTTTGATCATGTAAAATACAAATTAGCACCTTCAGATTTATAAAAAATGATTATATGGGGATAATTAGGCATAATATGTACTTCTGGTGGACATTTGGTTAGCTACCAGTGCAAATCAAATGGAGATGTATTCATTTAAATTTTTACGTCAAAGTGTTTACACCAGAGGACTTGATTTCTAAACTTCTCTCAACAAGAAGGAGAATTCAGTATATTTTTTGACTGATGTATTTAAAGGACCTAAGAAATAACTTTTAAAAAATGTAAGCCACAAAAAAAAGAGTACAAAATTGACGGAAAATGATGAGAAAAGTTTGTCTCTCTTCATTCTCTTACCGTTTATAATCACTCTCACTATACCAACATATTTGCCAGGTCTTGTATATTTCGACCACGAAAAATTATCTTTAAGTTTGGCTGCATCCAAAATTTATAATGAGTACAATATGTCGTTGCGAACGTCATATTTGAAAGAATTTTGATCACGTTCAATAATTTTGACAGAAACTGCACAACGTTCCAGAATGCCAAAATGCTGTCACATGTAGTGCTCGAAAATTCCATGTGGGATTTTCATTTTTCCGGTTATTTCGGAACCCGATTAATTGTGAGAGGTACTGTACTTTTTAATTTCATGATATGGTTTTAATATGTGTAAATATTAACACCTTTCACCACATATAATTCTGTGTAAAATATCCTCGAGGATTATCACTCCTCAGTAAATTCTGTTTGCTCGGATTTTAACAGGGAGTTCATGTCCCTCAAAATTGCTAACGTTTGAGACTTTAATTAATTAACTCCAATTAAGTTGAAAGGTTGACACAGTCATCATTGTTCCAGACATCAGCCATGACTTCCCTCATTACATCAGACATTGGAAATTAATTCACTGCTGTTCACTTCAGGAAAAATGAACCCCCAAAATTGAACATTATCTAATGGTCTATATTTTGAGGAACCTGCCATATACATGTACATATCTGTAGATACATGTATTTGGGGAAAATCCACATTAGTGATGATCCATGTCCTTTCAATTATAGCAAAAGCTCTGCCCCATGTTTTATGCGTCATTGTTTTCAGTGACCCCTGAATTTTCTAATGTACATGCACAGTACTAGTACATGTACCGACAAAGTTCTCTGTATTTTTTCAAGAAAATGATCGTCACCTGTGTGGGGCCTCAGAGGGTACATGTACATATAGGAAGAGCATGACCAAAAAGTCTTGCTTGGCTGTATCCAGTAGTCAGTAATAATAGTAGCCCCCTTTCAAATCCCTAATTTGCTATTTAACCCTCCTATGTGGAAGTCACTCTTTGGGTCACTTGGTAAACACCTCAAAGAAGCACAGCTGTGTTGTGTTGTGTTGTGCACTGCACTAACAGTCCCTCACAGGAATATCAGATTGCACTTTTGTGCTGCCCAACAACTGTGCTTCGCTGTTCCATGTGCATCATTGTGCAGTCAACCAAATGCAGTGAAGAGGACTGCACAAAAGACCCTGGGTCATTTTGTGCTGACAACCTACTGTGTACACACTGAACCTGTGCATGTTTGTGTTCCATGTAGAAACTACAGGCTCACCAGTGCCTGTGGGCATTTGTGCACATTTGTGCTGTAAAACCATATAATATATGTATAATTACCTCCAGTGAGGCTCCATGTACATGTCCTGTACATACATGTAAGGACATCATTTCAAAGTTTTCAGTTTTATGCCGTTGGTCAGCTATGCAGCCTCTGCCTGATCACATGACTACGGTATATTTAAATGTATCAATCTTATCATCAGCTGACACGGCCGATCGCAAAATAGACAAATATTCGAATACTAATGTACACATGTAAATCAAGGCTAGTATGCTAGGCCTACCGTAGAAGTACAGCAGGTACATGTATGGATGTTACTCCCCAACTATAGCATCTGTCCCAACTACATGTACATGTACAGTTGGGACAGTCCCAACTGTAGTGCTGCAGTTGGGCTGGCCCAACTACTGTTGACAAATTTCTATAAAAATTTTCTCAACCCGAACCAAGTGCATCTTATACTTGCCACATTTCATCTAAAATATGGTACTTCATCTATGAGCATGACTTTGTCACATGCTGGACACATGCACACTGGACCTCTGTGCTATAGTTTGGCAAGCCCAACTATAGCACTCTAGTTGGGACGGGCCCAACTTCGGACGGTCTCAACTACAGTTGGGACTGATGTTATAGTTGGGGCGTAACATGTACATGTATGTTGTAGGTTGTGCATAACATGCTCAATTCATTTCAGGCAGGCTTTTGTCTCTCTCACGGTCTAACCTTTTGACATGTATCCATGTACATGTAGGCTAGGGGCTAAGGCCTACATGGACATGACGGAGGCCAGTGAACTATCTTCAACTTCAAGGCTTTGCCTCTCCTGCTCTGGTATGTCTGGGCACGATGCATCATTTCCAGGATTCTCATCAGTGTCCACCTCTGGAAAATGTTTGAGGAACTCTTTCCAACCGTACCAGCTGCATTCGATGATCATGGTGGCCAATGCCCGGGGATAATGGGGAATCAAATTCCTAGCCTCCACGAGAGCATCCTTGTAGTTATCTTTGGAGGACTTGCTCCAGATGTTGTAGACGGGCGTGGGGAAAGGGGTGCAGGTGGACAGCACGTAGCTGCAGAGCAAACGACAAAGTCTCCCATTGCCATCTCCAAACGGGTGCAGGTCAAGCATCTCAAACACCAGCCAACTGCAAGTTTTCAGCAGCTTAAGCATGTTGTCAGAAAGCTGCTCACAATCCTCTGCTTCGTCTGTCTGGCTTCCTTGGGAATCGGACTTTGCAAGTCCACACTGTGATTCTTTGAACAGAGAGTTAAACCTGTCTAAAATAACATTAACGGCATTGTGCATGTCCTCTGGCATTTGGTATTCATGTGTCTCTCCTCTAAAAGTTGTATACCGCTGATTTTTACTGTATTGCCCGGGTTCAGTGAGACCTGAAGTCTTGGGCACACTTTTGACATGTCCGAGGATGAATTTGTGTGCACCTCTCAGCATGGATTCCTCAATCATGCCATGACATTTTGTGTCCGTTTCCTTTTCCTTTACATCTAGCAAGTATTCGTAGGCATTTTTCAAGTCCACTGTTTCTTTTTCTTTATCTGACAAATCAGAATAGTCCTTTTTCGAGGTCAGACACTTTTGAGTTTCCTCCAAAGTATCACAACCGCGGTTCTCTTCCTTGTTGCAGTGAAAGATAAATTTGTGTAGGAATTCTTTCTGAACAGACCCAACATCAGCGTTGCATTTTTCCTTCACAAGATTCCACTTCGCTTGGAATCCTACAATCTCCCTTACCATGTCATCCACTGGTGGAACACTATCTCCCTCTGTACGCCATTTAGGATTTTCCTCTGGTCGAAATTTAATTACATCTCCCACCTCTGCACAGTGTCTCCTCCGTTTTCTCTGGCTCTCCCGTCCCGACGCCATTTTTTCATGGACGCGATCATTGCAATGATTGCGCATTGATATGATACATGTTACAATGGAGATCAATAGATGCCATCGTGTTGCAATACTGCCGCGCTTGATGATTGGTTGAATCGGTGCATTCGTCTGTTTCTAAGCCAATGAGATCTTGCGCCAATGAGTCAAACGGCAGGTGGGTCATGAACTGATGACGGTTGCAGCGTATGATCCTATTATTAGCTGTGTCCGGATGACTTGGCTTCGGCTCAACATAACATAAAAATCAACGGGAAGTGGCTGCAGCCACAACCAGACTTCTCGTGCGTAACTCCATGCGCCAAGCCTCAGCCGAGTAATTCGGGCAAGCCTTAGTCATGGGCCGTTTTCCAATACTCAACTTTGGCTCCGTCTCAGGCTTCAACTGGTTTTTAATTAATATACCTTTAGGACGGACTCAGGGCTCTGCAACCCTGAAAAATGAGAACGGACTCAATGGAATAGTCCGCTCCCGAGACCGTGTGAGTAAAAAATCAGATTGCCTCGCAGACTTTGAAGCTGTAAGCGCAGTAATTAGTCTAATAGTGCCACGGAACATCAAATAAGATGCAAGAGAGCCAGAAATTACAGTAATTCAATTTAATTTAAACACTTCATGCCCACAACCGGGGATTGGTTTTGGGAACGAAGCCTTAACGGAGCCCAAGTCGAGTATTGGAAAAGGGCCTTTGTTCAAGATGGTTTTAACCATGGGTGGTACCGGGTAGAGGCACGGTGTAACACGATGCCACAAGAGGGCGTTATACCAGCCGAATCACCATCACGCTGTTGGAGTTCGAGCGGCCTGTTCTTGACGCTCGAACGGCGCGAACACGACTCAAGAACACTGTTCTCGGAACAGGATCACACACCACCTCCTCGTCAGGGTTTTACAGGAACACACGGAAAAACTCGTGAGATTTTGATTTTTAAACAGCTGCAAAAAGTAGAGAGATGGCTTCCAAAGCCATAGACAATGGTAAGTTTTGCAAAATTAACATCGGAATACATCAGAAAATATACGGCTTTGGAAAGCTTCAGGGTGCTCATATAAAAGTCCAAACTCTGAGGAATACGCAACCGTAACGTAAGTAAAATTGTCGGAAGATATTAGGATTCAAAGTATGTGACAATCCTTCAGTTTGGATTTCAGACATTTAAGACATGCCTTGAAGTAGGGCTGTGGTGGCGACAGATAAGAGACAAATTGTAAAAGAGAGCCACTACAGCCCTATTTGTGGGGCTAGTTTGCTTTTATTTCATACAAAGGCGTTACAAGTCCAGGGTGGTTTTTTTTTGGGCGTGTTAAATCCTGGGTGTGGGCGCATATCCCCTTCGCCCCAATTTTTTTTGGGGGGGGGCTATTGCCCCCCTCCCCCCACACACCCAAACACGTAGTAAGGAAAAATGTTGGCTTACCTCTCGGAAATTAAAAATTTCCATTTCAAGGACTGACGCATCAAGATAGGTCACTTCGTGAAATTAACGTGTAGACAACGCTGTTTTATTTCAAGTGACTTACACAATCTGGTATCTGGACAGTTTACGATCCTACCTATCGATGTATCAGTTATTCAGTCTTAGTGCTGTTTGGTGTCGTCAGTGGCTGAACATTGAACCTGATGTAAACAAAGTGTGATGTTGATCAGGAATACATTTGCCTATTGAGAAAGCAACGGAAGCTACAACTGTAGAATAATGTGGCTTTTTCTGTAAGGCAGCAGGTGCCATCTGATGATGACGAGAACGATGAAGATGATGATGACGATGAAGACGGGAGCGATTCATCAGAGGAGGACGACGAAGAAGAAGAAGGGCGGAATATGGCTCTGGAGGGGTAAGGTGGTGATGGTGAAAGTGATGTCGGTCACAGTGTTTATAGCGGTGAATGTCATTGTGGTGATGGTATGGTCAGTATGATAAGGGTTGGCAACGGTTTTTGTACGGGGTGGCAATGGTGATGATCATGGTGATGGTGAAAGTGATGTCGGTCACAGTGTTTATAGCGGTGAATGTCATTGTGGTGATGGTTGTTATAGTATGGTCAGTATGATAAGGGTTGGCAACGGTTATTGTACGGGGTGGCAATGGTGATGATCATGGTGATGGTGGGGCAGAATGTGGTTGTTCCGGTAGTCATTGAGGTTATGGTGCAGGTGGTGACAATAGTAGTGGCAAAGATAGGGATAATGATGGATGATGTGCATGTAGGCAATTGTGGTGGCGGCCAGGTGACAGTGTTGGTTATGGTGGTGCTGATGACAGATTTGTTGGTGGTGATGGTTTTGATGCAATTGATGATTAGAGTAATGGAATTCTTGTTTGTGATCGTAAGCTGGTGTCGAAAATGGTGATAATGATAATATACATGTATGGTGATGGTGATAATATATGGTGGTAATATATAGTGATGGTGATAATATATAGTGATGGTGATAATATATGGTGATGATGATAATATATGGTGATGGTGATAATATATGGTGATGGTGATAATATATGGTGATGGTGATAATATAATGGTGGTCCTGATTTTCAAGTAGGATGCTGGTGATGGTATGATTGGGATGACGTTGGTGATAAGGGTGTGGTGGTGGACGTTATGCTACATGCATTATGCAAGACAGTGTTGAATGTGTTTGTGGAGGTGATGGTAGTGTTTGTGGTGATAAATAGGATTCATATTGATATTGACTACGACAATGATTGTCTCGATTCAAAAACGTGGTGTTGATTGTATAACTGCTCTTGATGACAAAGTAATTTCTGACAGAATTTTGAAAAAAATTCGTCCTTGCAGAGCATACGATCCAGCTGAGTACGAGAACCTGCCCGTCAGCTCTGACATCAAGGAACTGTTCCAGTATATCACTCGCTACACACCTCAGACCATAGAGCTGGAGCACAAACTGAAGCCGTTCATTCCTGACTACATTCCAGCCGTGGGAGACATCGATGCCTTCATTAAGGTACATATGTGGCACATAACCTCATCTCTGGGTCAGGGAGCCAGTGTGGTATTTCAAAAAGCCAAAGACTTCCGGGAACAAAGTGCACGCATGAGTCAGCAAACTCAGCATATGGCTATAGTTATACTGAGAGGACAGACGCGTGCGTAGCTGTTGCTGAATAGCCTAGTACTGAGCATGCGCTGTTAGAATATAGAACTGGCTCACTGATGGACTAAGAGGGCTTGAAAACAGCCCAGAATCTGTTTTGCCCGATCCCCCAGCCTAACCATCAGGGAGACCCCCCTTGGCCCTGCGATCTTTGACAAGCCTTGCACCAAGCAGTGGGACCCCGTGACCATCTAACACCATACACTGCAGTCCTTTTTAAATCTGTCTAATCCTCCAGATCCCCCGGCCTGACAGCCAGCCAGACACCCTCGGCCTGACGGTTCTAGACGAGCCCTGCGCTAAGCAGTCAGACCCCACGGTGCTGGACCTCACACTGCGGGCCATCTCCAAGCAGACCACCACCAAGGCAGCCCAAGTCCGTAGCATCGAGGAGGCCAGCAAGAACCCCAAGCTGGTCCAGAACTGGATCGAGAGCATCAGCAACCTGCACCGCTCCAAGCCGCCTCCGACAGTCCACTACAACAAGTAAGTTGTAAGGTGTAACCAAAGTGATCCACTTGAATCCCCAGAGATGAGAGCCCTTCCAAGACAGCATCTTGCTCATATCAAAGAAACCTTTGATCCTGAGTGTTGGTATTCTTTGCTTTCTAATCCTCACAATTTCCTTTTAAAGGGTCCTGTCGTGCTTGTGGAAACAGAGTAAAAGTCAAGTCCTAAAGACCTTGTTACAAAGGGGGTATGAGTATAAAGATGCTTCAGACCCAAATGGATGAAGTGGATGTGTCATTCCCTACCGTATGTTGTTTTGGAGCACACGTGTGTATGCACATGCTTGTTACTGGGTTATGGGCGATAACATACTTGCTGAAATACAGACTTTAGGAGGACCAAAAAAGTCCTGATGGGGTTCCACCAGCATAGTGCACGAAATTTTCCCTGTAACACGGGGAAGGCCTATGTGTACCCACATTAATCTACGTGTACCGGTACATGTGTCACTGTCACTCACTGTGCGTCAGTATAAACCAGTAAATTGCTGAGTTTTATCTGCTCATCTGTCAATTCATGTAATGTAAAAGTCTTGAATGGACGGAGATATGCACTGACTTCCTTCAAAGACTACACCCCGAATAATGCTGTGGGGTGTGTGATTTCTCAGGGTTTTTGTAGATTTCATGATTTTTAACCCCAAATTGCCAAATTTTCAGGACATTAAATCATTTAGGTTTGCACAAAGAAACCGTTGAAAGATCTGCATAATCACAGCCCGTTAATGGAAAATGTATTCCTTTTAAGTTCTTAGCTAGTAAAAGCTACAAAAGTCCTATAGTGCTGTCAAGTATATTTTTTCAAAAAAGTAAGAGTATTTTTCAGAGTTGGTTTTTTATGAAGTAGGAACAAAGTCGGACAAAATATATCTCCTAAAAACATACTTGGAAATTTTCTTTTTTGTTTTGAAAATATATATATTTGAGAGCACTTCAGGGTTTTCGTAAAAAGCCCCCCAAAAGTCAGAGTATTTCCTTAAGGGACTTCGTACATGTACGGTATGTGTGAGCCAGTCTTCAAGTAACAGTCATTTCAGACCAGCTGAAGAGAAGGGACACAACTGATAGTGTTCAAGCTGCAGGCATTTTCAGTATCCATTCTCTTGAGCCAGTCTAAAACATTAGTTTAAGACGGGCCAAGCGCATGTTATTCCCATTCATAAACACTTTTTGAGTCGGATAGTCAAAACAAGTTTAAACTTACACAATTTCCAACAGTTTTTGGAACAATTTCGTTTTATATTTGTAAAAACCCTCTAACCATGTAATGGCATGTTCTTCGCATGCATAGTGGTAACCTGTCTCCTTGTATGGAGCATGTATAGTACCATACTGCATGAAGTGGCACACAGCTGGCTGGTGCTCTGTCAGTAAGCCTTTTGCGAGTGACCTTTGAATAAAATCTGGTACTCTGAGTTCTTTAATTTCACGGATTCATAGCAATTTGAATTCTCCACACTAAAAACGCTGTTGCTATACCCCGTAATTAAGGGCAAGCTTTTGCTTAGTTACATAAGAGACGCCTTGCAACAACACGCTCTGCTCAATGGATAAGAAGGGCACAAAGGAACCAGTCCATTCCAGAGATGGTGGTTGCTATGCAAAAGCTTGCCCCGAATCACACAGTATAGCAACAGTGTCTTTAGTCTGGGGAATTCAAATTGTTACGTTTCTATGCAATCAAATAACTCGGTGTACCAGATTTTATTCAAATTTAACCCGCAAATGGCTTATTGTTTATAAGACCGATCATGTGATGGACTCTCAACCAATAGGAATGGCCAAATTGTCCCAGGCATTTATGAATATTGTAGAATTCCAGTTTATGAATGACTGTGTGCAATTTTGCACGCGTGTTGTCCGAATGCTTTTTGAAATACGGCACAGGTAACGCACTTCATGACAATATGAAGTCCCAAATGCTGATGCGTGTGGCAATCTGCAGAAGTGACATCATTTGAGAGAGACCTACCAAGCCTTGTTAAAACCCTCTCTGGATTTTTCATGGATTTCTCTTCATACTGCGATGTTACCTTGCAGGTATCAACAGTGTTTAGTTTAACCCCTTCGCTACGGAGGACTGCTTCTACCGCACCGTTGTGTGAGGATTAGTGCATACCACACAAACAGTCTATTCACCATGCAGCTGCTGGTTTAATGGGGCCTGCTGCTGGACAGAGCCCTCCATTCAGGGCATACCACAGCCCAGCAGTCACGGTCAAAATAATCCCGCCGTGAAGGGGTTAAAATACAAGTCCTAGATCTGTCAATTTTTCCCAAGCTGTCGTTGACATCTTAGCCAGTGCTTTTCTGGCACTGCACCGATGCACACTTTTTTACTTTTTGCCCTATTTTTCTTTCAACAGAACGATGCCGGACATCGAATCCCTGATGCAAGAGTGGCCACCAGAGTTCGAGGAGCTGTTGAAGCGCGTGGGGCTGCCAACGGCCGACATGGCCTGCGACCTGGACCAGTACGTGGACATGGTGTGCGCCATCCTAGACATCCCTGTCTACCAGAGCAGGGTGCAGGCTCTCCACGTGCTCTTCACGCTCTACTCGGAGTTCAAGAATTCTCAGGTGAGATTCTAGTCTCTCTGTGTAAGGAGCCCCGAGACGGCCAAGAGAGGGCGCAATTTTCCTAGCAACGGAGGTTCCTTCGATGGGAACTGCACTTTGCTAGTTTACAGATGACTATGCGTTGTGGTCGCGTCACTAACCGACAGAATGAACACTCCTCAACAACGTGGCTTTTTTCAACCAGTAAGTGGGTGCTTATGCTCAAGGCAGATAGACACTCACTTGCTGACAAGCCTCTCGTGATATCACTGATTAATTATGCAAGATGACGCCCGCTTGACCTCCAGATCTTGACTAATCACCAGACACGTATTACGGGTCTCTGGCTACAGTAAGCTCATTTACGTTAAAAGAAAACATGAGACGCCGAAATCCATTCCGGCCAACTGATGTCTCTATACTGTGCGGACTAGTCAGGTCTGCATGCATGTACATGTACATATTGATGGGCTGAAGTCAGTGGCACACCCAACTGGGGAGGGGGGGATTCGAGCCTGACCCTCTCCTCCCAAGGGATTTTTTATTGACATCTATATCATACCTTGTGGCACAGCAGGGGGAGGGGAGTGGTTGAGCATCATGAGTTATTTTTGGGAGTGAAATCAAGTCCACGTCACCCCCCCCCTCGGCCTGTAACAGATCCCGTTTGCGCCACTGGCTGAAGTTGGTTTGCATGCGTGTGTCGGTGTAGTTGCCATGCAGAACTACAGAAAACTACATTTCCCTGGTCAGTAGGCCTACTCTTGTGTTAAGTTGGTTGGGTAATTTTGTATGGATTATGACCCACTTGGAAAAATTGCAAGGTACATGTACGCGTTCCATTTAGATCACTGGTGGGGGACATTGTTTATAAGGCAACCCCTTGCTTCTGCAAATCGTCAGAAAGTCTATATGGGAATGTATGTATGCATACAGACAAAAACCCGTATAGGAGATTCCAAGCCTTAGGGTACAGCCCTGAAAGCTGTTGTCTAAAGGTCAAGTCTCAAGCTACTCCTATGAAGTGCAGCAAAGGCGTTTCTGTTACCATTGTTCATCGCATGTAACTTTTGCCTTAAGTTGCGATGTGACCTTGTATTTGACATGCATCTGAAGTGCAGTAGATTTAACTGAAACACTGTCGATACGGGCAGTTCAGAATAGTGCGCCTCCAAGAGTTTGCAACCTGTTGACCAATCACAGTGCACAAAATCTCTTGACCCTTTCGTAACATGCACTGGGTTGAAAGATTTCGCGGACTGTGATTGGTCATCGGGTTGCAAACTGTTGAAGGCGCACTACATGCATTGTGGATCGACCATATTGCATTCCTCAAATCTGACTGTACATCTAACGAGGCATTCCCCAAGATTTCAGGATTCTCTCTGTTGCCTTATCTCTGCAGCACTTCAAGAACCTGGCCGAGGAGAACAAGTTGGACAACAAGCTGAAGCACGGCGGTGGGGATGACTATGGGGGCACCTCAGGGGCTGGTGGGGAGGACGTTGATAGATTAGTTTTCTGAAATTCAGGGGATGTTTGATACAGAGATCTCCCTCTGATTTCTAGAGTACCTTATCCTCATTCTCATACAGTGAATACTTTCAAACCGTCCAGGGGTGTGGAATTTATGCCACTGCGTACCGGTACATTTTTAAAGTGTATCGAAACAGGTGGAACATAATTTTAAATAGTGTGTTCCAAATAGGCAAGACAATGAGAAATTTCAAACATCACAGCCCAAACTACATGTATTCATGGCACATAGTACTACTGACTTGACATTCTGGTGTTTGGGCACTGACACGTTAATGCGGAGTCCATGAATGCATGTGCAAGTGGACATTCAGGTACTTGGTATCTTCAAACCATGCATACATTGTGCCTTTTGGAGTTTTGCTCTACTTTGTATGCAAACATGGTTAGCTGCAGCAGGCAAGCTGACACTCAAGCAGTTGCATGTAACTACTGTGCGGTTTTGTGAAGTTTGTCTTTCGTACATATGGACCTGAGTTCTTAACCCTAACCTTCCCCATTCACACAAAGTTAAACACCCATATGGGACTTTGTGCACAGAGGCTGTTGGACTTTGTTTTTCTGAGGTATGCCAAACCCAATGCAGAAGCCAGCTGCTATGGGCCTACCGGTACCAGACCTTTCCCCACAGAACTAAACACTTTACTACTGTTTAATTCTGTGTGGTTGGGGAAGGCTAGGGTCAAGGGGAAAATTCCCACACCCCCCATTAAGGTCCAAAAAGGCCTACATATAGCTCTTTAAGATTAAAAGTAAAATTGAACAAGGACCAGTTACAGGTGTTATCCCTCTGTTTGTATTTAGACTGGTGACCTGATTTCACTTAGCTGACACTGAGGAGTACTTCATAAAATGAGGCTATAACAGTTATTGTGGCATTTTTGGATCGTTATTTTGTGTGGAACTGCAACAATTGTGTTGACAAAACGTGTAACGTTCAGCCTTTAACATACATGTACATGTATCGAAGGCTGTTGGCAGCTGAAGATGGTCTGGGTTTGCATGGTCCTGTGTACTCAAAGGTTGAGTTCCAGCGGCCTGTTCTTGACACGGGTTTCTCATTCGAATGTTCAAACAGCGGGAACTCGACTCAAGAACACTGTTCTTGGAACAGGATCACACACCACCTCCTTGTCAGGGTTGTACAGGAACACGGAAAAACTTGTGAGATTTTGATTTTAGAACAGCTGCAAAAACCAGAGAGATGGCAAGTTATAATGCTAGAGACAATGGGAAGTTTTGTAAAATTAACAAATTCTTTTCCTTAACACAGAAATGAATTCAGCCCAATAATGTACATGGATGTCCACGCCACGTTGCATGTTGCTTACCTCTAACTGCCTGCAATAACCAGTTGTTTGTTCCCGGTTTTCGAGCAGCCAACCCACGAACAACAAATCAAGCTGTTCATGAGCATACGTGTACAAGAACAAGCCGGCCAAACTCAGCCATTGTGCCGTCCCATTGTTCCTGTGATGGGACACAGGGCGCCCTCTGTGGTTCATGTGCACAGGTAATTGGCACAATGGAAATAAGCCCACTCTGACCCCTTTGTGATAATAAGATAATAAAAACCATTTGGGGCTTCAGAGTTTTCTTCAGAAATCACACATTTTTCAACAAGGACCCTTTGGCACTGACATGACGGGTCGCAAATTCAGTCCCTTTCTCAGGAAACTTGGGAAGTTAGTTTTGTTAGGGATTTTAAAATGAAACATGGTTGCATTGCTAATAAAGACCAGCGACAAATTGTTCAGGGAGTGTCTTGTAATGCAGAACACTTCATCACTCGAGAGATGCTATCAAGAGGCATGCAGCCTTCCCGTTACATGTAGTGTAGTTGATGCCAAATCTCTGGCAGTTTGTTCATTTTTGGCCCCAAAATGCAGTCAGAAATGTACATGTACACTTCTCTTGCAAAACCTTGTATGCAGCGTCATTCATTACAATCAAACCACTGTATCACTAACCTTAACCCCAGGGGTATAAATGTATTTCCTACTGAAATTGGAGGATCGAGGACCATTAGGGGTACATACTGTACATGTATATGTACAATGTACATCCATAACATGCTTTCCAGTGTCAGCAATGATTGAGGTCCATTACTAGGTTTTGGCCGACTGTACTGAAAACCTCATACAAGTAATGCAATCCATGAGCCATAATTCTCTCTGTCTCTTTATTCATAAACTGTGTATAATATGGTGTACAAAATCTATTATCTGAATACTAATCTTTTTACAAAAATAAAAGTAGACAGTTACTATTCCAAGTTAAAAATAGTTTGGTCATATTTAGATTCATGTACTTCAGTAAATTTTGTCTGTTACATTGTACCTATTGACATGACCTGATAACTCCATGTAAACTGATATTTAGGTCACAAATATATGTAAATGTACATGTATTGCTCTGCCTCATCTTAATGCAACACATTCTGCTGATTGTGAAAGACACGAGCTAGGCAGCATTTGGTAATGTCGCCTTTGGCACATACACATGTAACTTGGACATTGCCAGTCTCAGGTACATTGTGTAAAAAAAACAACACTACACAAGATGTAAAATGTACAAATTGCAGAATCGGAGTAACATTAGACATTATCTTCAGGCAAACCTGAATTCCCAATTCTGATTGGTCGATCCATGGCAACAGTGTGGCATACAACTGTACTGCAAGGTTCATGTTAATCCCGCATAATGAGCTGTCTGAACTCGATGTAAAATGCATTACAAAAATTTACTGTAAAATTAAAGCAGCCGGCACGTTTCCACTGATTATCTTCATTGCAAGTCAAGTTTACTTGAAGATACATGTTCATGTAAATTATTTCTCACGTTCATGCTTGTGAAACACAATAATGTAGTGCATCTGTGTCCCACTAGAGCTTGTGTGATAACTAATAATGTCACACATCTTCAAATCTTTGGATACAGTATGTCAGAAAGTTGACGCTTAATTCATCAGGACACCTCTGATACATGTAACATGTCATGCACATCATTGTACATTTACTTGGTACAGGATCAATTGTAAGTATGCAAGTAAGCATAAATAAAATCTCAAAGCGTGAAAAGGCTTGAGTATAGATGGTTACATGTGTTTACATGTATTTCAAGTTATTTTGCTAGATTGCAACATTACGGCACATCTCTTGAGGGGGGACAGGAAACTTGTTAACCCCACCCACTACATGAAAGTCATTCATTTTAACAGAGTTCTAAATCATCGTACAGGTTATTGAGGACAGACGAGTTTAACAAAGGATACTGCCCATAAAAAAAAACCAATTTGCATTTACTTTAGTACTGGAGCTATAAAATTAAACCACAAGCACTTTAAAGGAAACATTTTTTTGGCAAGCAAGCAAGTTAAAAGCATACATGTAATGCACGAAGCAAAGCGGCCTGTCTACAAACACTGATAGATGATTTGGCATCATAAAATGGACCCAAATGCAATTTCGGCTGTCATTTTTCAAAACTTCTAAAAGAGTGACTTTGATCATGTAAAATACAAATTAAATGCTGGCAACCTACTGTGTACACACTGAACCTGTGCATGTTTGAGTTCCATATAGAAACTACATGGTCACCAGTGACTGGGCATTTGTGCACATTTGCGAGGCTCCATGTACTGTACATGTCCTGTACATACATGTAAGGACACAATTTCAAAGTTTTCAGTTTTATGCCGTTGGTCAGCTGTGCAGCCTCTGCCTGATCACATGACTACGGTACATTTAAATGTATCAATCTCATCATCAGCTGACACGGCTGATCGCAAACTGGACAAATATTTGAATACTAATGTACACATGTAAATCAAGGCTAGTATGCTACATGTAGGCCTACCGTAGAAGTACAGCCGGTACATATATGGACGTCACGCCCCAACTATAGCATCTGTCCCAACTACATGTACATGTACAGTTGGGACAGTCCCAACCATGCCAACTGTAGTGCTGCAGTTGGGCTGGCCCAACTATTGTTGACAAATTTCTATAAAAATTTTCTCAACCCGAACCAAGTGCATCTTACACTTGACACAATTCATCTGAAATATGGCACTTCATCTATGAGTATGACATGACAACTGTAAACAATGAAGATGACTTTGGCACATGCTGGACACATGCACACTGGACCTCTGTGCTGTAGGTGGGCCAGCCCAACTATAGCACTCTAGTTGGGACGGGCCCAACTTCGGAAGGTCTCAACTACAGTTGGGACTGATGTTATAGTTGGGGCGTAACATGTACATGCATGTTGTAGGTTGTGCATAATACGCTCAATTCATTTCAGGCAGGCTTTTGTCACTCTCACGGTCTAACCTTTTGACATGTATTCATGTACATGTAGGCTAGGGGCTAAGGCCTACATGGACATGACGGAGGCCAGTGAACTATCTTCAACTTCAAGGCTTTGCCCCTCCTGCTCTGGTATGTCTGGGCAAGATGCATCATTTCCTGGCTTCTCATCAGTGTCCACCTCTGGAAAACGTTTGAGGAACTCTTTCCAACCATACCAGCTGCATTCGATGATCATGGTGGCCAGTGCCTGAGGATGACGAGCTTCCGACTTCCTTGCTTCCACGAGGGCATCCTTGTAGTCATCTTTGGAGGACGCACTCCAGATGTTGTAGATGGGTGTGGGGAAAGGAGTGCAGGTGGACAGCACGTAGCTGCAGAGCAAACGACAAAGTCTCCCATTGCCATCTCCAAACGGGTGCAGGTCAAGCATCTCAAACACCAGCCAACTGCAAGTTTTCAGCAGCTTAAATGTGTTGTCAAAAAGCTGCTCAGAATCCTCTGCTTCACCCGTCTGGCTTCCTTGGGAGATGGCATCTGCTTCATCTGTCTGGCTTCCTTGGGAATCGGACTTTGCAAGTCTACTCTGTGATTCTTCAAACAGAGAGTTAAACCTGTCTAAAATATTATTAACGACTCTGTGCATGTCGTCTGGCATTTGGTATTCATGTTTCTCTCCTTTATAAGTTGTATACCGCTGTTTGTCACTGTATTGCCCCGGTTCAGTGAGATGTGGATTCTTGGGTGCACTTTTGAGGATGATTTTGTGTGCACCTCTCAGCATGGATTCCTCAATCATGCCATGAGATTTTGTGTCCGTTTCTTTTTCCTTTACATCTAGCAAGTATTCGTAGGCATTTTTCAAGTCCACTGTTTCTTTTTCTTTATCTGACAAGTCGGAATAGTCCTTTTTCGAGGCCAGACACTCTTGAGTGTCCTCCAAAGTACCGCAACCGCGGCCCTCTTCCTTGTTGCAGTGAAAGATAAATTTGTCTAGGAATTGTCTCTGCACAGACCCAACATCAGCGTTGCATTTTTCCTTCATAAGATTCCACTTCGCTTGGAATCCTACAATCTCCCTTACCATGTCATCCACTGGTGGAACATTATCTTCCTCTTTACGCCATTTAGGATTTTCCTCCGGTTGAAATTTAATTACATCTCCCACCTCTGAACAGTGTCTCCTCCGTTTTCTCTGGCTCTCCTGTGCCGACGCCATTTTTTCATGGACGCGATCATTGCTATGATCGCGCATTGATACATGTTATAATGAAGATCAATGGTGCAATCGTGTTGCAATACTGTCGCGCTTGATGATTGGTCGAATCGGTACATTTGTCTGTTTCTAAGCCAATGAGATCTTGCGCCAATGAGTCAAACGGCAGCAGCTGGGTCATGAGCTGATGACGGTTGACTTGCGTATGATCCTATTATTAGCCACCCGGATGACCTGGCTTCGGCTCAACATAACATAAAAATCAACGGGAAGTTGCTGCAGCCACAACCAGACTTCTCGTGCGTAACTCCATGCGCCAAGCCTCAGCCGAGTAATTTGGGCAGCCTGGTGAAATCCGCGTAATCGTAAGTCATGGGCCGTTTTCCAATACTCAATTCGGCTCCGTCGAAGGCTTCAACTGTTTTTAACTGGCTGACTTTGAAGCTTTAAGTGCAGTAATTAGACTAATAGTGCCAGAGAACATCAAATAAGATGAAAAAGAGCTAGAAATTACAGTAATTCAATTTAATTTAAACACTTCATGCCCACAACCGGGGATTGGTTTTAGGAACGAAGCCTGAACGGAGCCCAAGTCGAGTATTGGAAAAGGGCCTTGGTTCAAGATGGTTTTAACCAAAGATTGTATAGCGCCGCGCTATACAATCTTTGGTTTGAACCATGGGTAGAGGCACGGTGTAACACGCTGCCACAAGAGGGCGCTATACCAGGCGAATCACCATCACACTGGTGGAGTTCGAGCGGCCTGTTCTTGGCGCTCGAACGGCGCGAACACGACTCAAGAACACTGTTCTCGGAACAGGATCACACACCACCTCCTCGTCAGGGTTTTACAGGAACACACGGAAAAACTCGTGAGACTTTGATTTTTAAACAGCTGCAAAAGTAGAGAGATGGCTTCCAAAGACAATGGTAAGTTTTGCAAAATTAACATCGGAATACATCAGAAAATATACGGCTTTGGAAAGCTTTAGGGTGCTCATATAAAAGTCCAAACTCTGAGGAATACGCAACCGTAACGTAAGTAAAATTGTCGAGTCATTCTCATTTCGGAAGATATTAGGATTCAAAGTATGTGACAATCCTTCAGTTTGGATTTCAGACATTTAAGACATGCCTTGAAGTAGGGCTGTGGTGGCGACAGATATGAGACAAATTGTAAAAGAGAGCCACCACAGCCCTATTTGTGGGGCTAGTTTGCTTTTATTTCATACAAAGGCGTTACAAGTCCAGGGTGGTTTTTTTTTTTTTTTTTTTTGGCGTGTTAAATCCTGGGTGTGGGCGCATATCCCCTTCGCCCCATTTTTTTCCTTTGGGGGGGGGCTATTGCCCCCCTCCCCCTACACAGACACCCAAACACGTAGTAAGGAAAAATGTTGGCTTACCTCTCGGAAATTAAAAATTTCCATTTCACGGACTGACGCATCGAGATAGGTCACTTTGTGAAAATATCGTGTAGACAACGCTGTTTTATTTCAACGAAGTGACTTACACAGTCTGGTATCTGGACCGTTTACGAGCGATCCTACCTATCGATGTATCAGTTATTCAGTCTTACTGCTGTTTGGTGTCGTCAGTGGCTGAACATTGAACCTTAATTTGAACCAAGTTTCTGTTTCTGTTAATGGCTGAACATAGTATATTTTTGATGATATTCGAATAAAATCGTGATGGACATTCGTACGATGACGTAAAATCCTTAGCGAGGCGTACTCGTGTAGTCAGTCACGACAACAATAACGTTGGGTCGAGTTCGGGCGGTCTGTTCTTGACACGGATTTCTTTTTCTCGCACTCGAACGGCGGGAACACGACTCAAGAACATTGTTCGCAGAACAGGATCCCACACCACCTCCTCGTCAGGGTTTAACAGGAACACACGGAAAAACTCGTGAGATTTTGATATTTGAATAGCTGCAAAAAGTGGAGAGGTGGCTTCCAAAGCCATAGACCATGTAGACAATGGGACGTTTTGCAACATTAACATTAATTATTTTCCGTAACACAGAAATGAATATTCCTGTTTATACAGAAAAGATTTCAACCCATCCAAAACTTAAGTCTCGAGTAACGTACATGGACGCCGCCGTGTTGCATGTTATTTGTTTCTTCCCGGCGTTCGAGCGGCCGACCCACGAACAACAAACCGAACTGTTCGTGAACATACAGGAACAAGCCGCCCGAACTCAGCCTTGGAGTCCGATACCCGGTCGGGCCAGCCCACACCAGGGAGCGGTCTAGCCTTAGGAGGCCGATGATGCCGTCCCGTTCAGGCTGCAGTTTACTGCCTGAGCTGCAGTACATACAACAGCCTCGACGAACAGGGACAGTAAAGTTGGACACAGAGAGTTGATGAAGGGCCACAATTTCTTTATTCACACAATTAATGTGCCTTTACAAAGCCGCTTTCCATAAGTTACAACTATACTTCGGCACAGCAACGTTTAATAAGAGATTACATTGAGTGTGAATTGCTCATCCTTTCAAGATTCAAAACGGACATTCATTTCCAGTGTGGCTCTGCGATTAGCAACCAGAGTGGCGGTGATTTATGTCTCATTTTTTTTACATTACAATACCAAACTCAAACTCGAGTACGGGGCTTCTTTCCCGCGTTTAAGCACGACTATGTTCTCAGGAATTAGGTCGACCACCAGGCGGGAAGAGAGGGCTGGTTGGACTGCTAGGCTAAAGTGGTACCCTCAAATAATCGTACAAATCGACAAACCTTGCAGCCGGGAACCAATTAAGGTGAAGAATGGGGGGGGGTTAGTTACAATTAATTTACAATTAATTTAATTAAATTAATTAAAATTAATCTTTTACCTGTTTGGTTCATAACATTTTGTGCTTTGTGTTTCTCTTTTGTAAATGTTAATTTAGTACACAGGCAGTCCTTGTAAGACTCGTGTTGTAGGTCTCGTTCAGTTACGACCTTTGTGACACCTGTGGTTTTTTAACGTTTGTCCTGTCTTTGAGTTTGATCGAATACATCTTGGGACGTATACAACTGGCTTCGGATATGCTTGCCCCACCAAATTCGTCTTTTTTTAAATTACCGATGACTTTTTTGTTTTTAGGGTCGTGTAACTTGTGATCCATCGGGTAATTACTAAAATCAAACTGGTCGCGCAAGTCCAAGAGGTCTTTATCGATGCTGTCGGTTTTTATTTCAACGAGTTAACCAACGGTGTCGGTGTACAACAAACGTAATCGGTCGTTATAACGACACTTTAGCGTTTTGTAATAAAATTGGACATTCACATCTTGGACAGTTCCAGTATCGCAAGCCCCGCATCAATTGGTTTATTGAGTACGACTTTGGTTTTCATCATTTCGATATAACTCATGTCACATTCTTTGAAATGGATAACTTTCTTAAAACTGGGTTTATTCACCATGCATTTAAACCTTACGACGTCATGATTGTTGTTGTCGCGCATTATTTTTGCCTTACAACGTTTGCGAACGTTTTCCATCGTTTGCCATATAGGCCTACCGCATTATTAGCGAGTTTAAAAAAATCTTGGTTGAAACGATGGTTTGCTTGTTTACGAAGGTCCGTATTCTTTGTAATTTCTTTGTAATGTAACTACGACGTCGAGCGTATACCCATAGTGACCCATGGGGTCTAAATTGAGAATGTATTCCGTGTCAAAACTTCTTATTTTTCAACCCATTTAAAGTTTGAAAATGGCAAATACTGACTCATGGCCCATCCGTAAAGATTGTTTGCATCCAAATAAAGTATGTAACTCGTTGGTTGGCTAGGGTCGTAATCAGACAAGTGCTCGTTATGGCTTTGACATAACGTTTACCTCCTACGCTCGAGATACCTCCTCGTTTAGCTTTTTCAAAAAACAAATGCTTGTCGATGTCCGTTAATAGCTCGAGTTCAGCTCGAGTTCAACTCGACTGTGTTTTAACAACGCGTCCGAAAAAAAGTACTGGAGACGTGTAGTACTTTGAGGGATCGAGCCTATAACTATCATATCATGTATTTCAGAAACACGTCCACTAAAAGCAAAGTGTCCGTTTTGATATATAGATTGTGATAATCACCTAATGTTTTACATCCAAATGTTGCCCACACTCGTTGAGCGCAGGTGTATTCTTCGTTAGCAACGCTTGACCGTTTGAGCGAGCTATAAAACACTTTTTGACGGTGGATGATGCGTTTCGGTAAATTTTTCAAAAGAGTCCATGTACTCGTACGGGTACACTCCTTTCTGTAAAAGCAAACCGTTTTGATCAAGTTTATCGATGTGATCGAGTTTGTCTTTTGGTCACGCTTTGAAGATGTTACTAACGACGATGCCATAAAATGATACGAGTTTGTAAATCGAAGTCGAGCAAGACTAAACGAGATGTATTTTTCACTGTTTTTAGGAATACAAGAAACTAAGTCTGTGCAAAGATTGCCTTCAAACGTGGCCGCTCCTTGCATAATGAGATGCGCGTCATAATTTTCCAAATTATCGAGTATCACGGGAATCGGCGTTTCGTCAGGCACCACTTGGAGTTGTAAGTTGCAATAAGAATGCGCCGCGCCTCTGAAGACACCCGTGACGTGACAGTGATCTCTAACTTTGGGATTTTTTGAAAAACGTTTAATATATTTTAGCACCGATCGTCACCTTCTGCCTTACTTGGGTCATCACACCAACATTCGTATTTGTTGTAACTAATGTGTTGTACGCATATCCAACACTTTCTGGCATAATTGTATTGTCGTTCTTCTTCGGGTGTGAGTTTTGCAAAAATGTCGTTAATTTTTTGGTTTCTTTCATGGGACTTGGGACAAATACCCGACTCGCGTTTGGCCCTCGATAAAGCTTTTCGGCGGTTTTACGGTTGTCGCATCGTATTACAGTATAATAAAAAACGCAAGCGACGTGTTTTTGTGGCTTTGATTTGTCGTTCGTTTTAACTAAGATCGATTCAAAATTGGCATTAATCACAAACGGAGTTTTTTGTTTGAGTGTATAATTTTCAAAAACTAATGTGGGAAATTCTTTACCATATAAATTTCCTGGCATTTCAACAAAACAAGCGGAACTTCCTTCGCCTTTACACTCTTTAAAATGTTTGTCTAAGTCAGCTTGCTTATAAAAGTGTGAATTGCAACGATCACAAATGTATTTTATCTTGCCGTGTTGTTGATTTTCCCCCCAAAAGTCTTGATTTATCCGTGATCCAACAATAGTGACTTTTAACGACTGGTTTCGGCAAGCAACCTGTTTCAACAATAACAGATTGTGTTTCTTCCGTGATATAAAGCAGGTCCACGTGAAGTTTGTTCCGGTGCAAAGTTTTTCGAAAGCTGTAAATAAAATAAAATAAAATTCTCTTCGTTCTTCATTAAGTCTTCTTATTTTTCTCCTGCCTCGGGGTGTTCGTATCCTAATACGTTGAGCGTAATGTCGTTTTGTTTTTCGATGCGCCATATCTGCGACAACGGTGTGGGAAAATCGATACCCGTAAATTCAAGACCGTCGTCATCGGTATAAGTCGTTGTTCTTTCTTCGTGTATCTTAAAGTCTGCTTTATCTTTGAGTCAATGTAACACGTGTCGGGTGTAGCTACCCAAAGCAGCCCGCAGACACCATCGTACGCATTGTTCGTCTTCAGTTTGGATATTAATCACGGCTTGTGGGCGTTTTAACAAATTTGTTCAGTTCTATATAACTGCTTCCACTAATGTCACCATACCTAACAATGTTGATGTAAATGTATTTATTTTATCTACGATATACCCCGAACCTTTATTGACAAAACGCTCAATTTGTTCGATAAAGTTGTCTCTGTGCTCAAGCATAATTTGGTTTAACGAGGCATTTCTCGATACAATGGTGTACTCTGTATTAAATGTATGTTGTTAACTTTTGTCTCGGTCGTCATCGGGTCCGCGTTCTGGATTAAAAAAAAAATCCACAATTTTAATTTGACGACGCTCAGCGATTTCTTTCCACGTTGCTACGATTTTGTCGCGTATTACTTTGTTGTAATAGTTGTAAAACGTCTGAAACTATTTGTCTAGTTTTAAATTCAAAATTGACGCTACTATTTTTAAATCTTGATGTTGTAATTTAGATCGACTCTTGCAAAATCTTGGGCATAATCTAAATAAGATTTAACCACACGTAGGTAATCGGGTCTTGTAGATCGATTGTTTCGCCCCGTGGGTGTAACTGTTAAACCGTGTGTTTCAACGAGTCGTTTGAGATCTTCTTTTTACATCTCGTGATATTGTATAATCTTTTAGGTGATCTTGAATCGCTTTGAAGATGTCTTTTTTGAAATAACGACGCATATTTCGATTTCTGGGTGGTGGTAAGTTTACGTTGAAATCTTCGATGTATTGCTTGAGACTGTCTTGAGACCCTGATCTAATTTTCTACGGTATTAAAATTTTGTTCATTTTTATATATCACTTTATAATCTTATTTATAAAATATCTATTTATCAAGTATCAGTTTTCTACCTCAATGCGAGATAGAAAAGTAATTTTACGTTATCCTAAGTAAGTTAATGTTTTAGCTCATGGATGCAAAGTGTACTCTTAATATTCTTCTTCATCGTTTTCGTTAATTTCGTTACTTTCATTCAAGATTCTTTTGGCTTCTCCAACATTTCTAGGTGTATCTCTTTCCTCCATCAGTTCAATAATTTTCATTTCATCATCATTAGGTATGTTTCAGCTTCCCAGCAAATCTAAAATAATCATCTCAGCTTTAACTCTTATACTTGCTCCATAAGACATTGATCCATGTTTTACATAATAGATGTCACTGATACTTATCAAAGATTTTGCCTCGCATCGTATACCGTTATACACATATAGGTCTTTCTTTGGGATTGGATTTTCGTTTCCATCTAAGATAGTAGTGAGAGTATTAATATATTTTTGTGTCTTTTGTGTTTAATTTTATATACATACATTTGTGCCCATTTTTACTAAATGAGTATACAGGCTTTAAAACATGATCAATTTTTTCTTGCTTCATTAATATATTTTTGCTTGCATTGATAAGATTAGAGGGAATGACATCTTTTGATTGTTTACCAATAAATGTATACACTTGTTCGTTAATTTGATGTAAGACGTCTATTTCTTTGTCCAAATGACAACATATTTGATAACCAGTTATGTTCAATGGCTTTTGGGTAGAATGCCATAGCATGTCGTCTTAGGTATCACAATGAAAAGCTTGCATTTTTTCGTCTTTGTATCGATAATATATAGGTGAAAAGCATTGCGTTACATAAGTATTCCTTTTTGTTATAAGTTCTTCTTTAACGAGATTTATTGGATCAAAAGACCCATATATGACGTTTGGTCTTTACAATTTTGTTTGTGAAATTCGTGGTCAACAACTACAATATATGTTTTGGTTGTCATCGTTTTTTTATAACTCTATTCATTAAAGTTATTTATTTAAACCGATACCACTTTAGGCCTAGAGAAATAATATTCCGAAATATATTTTAGATGTTTACAAAACAGAGCTTCATGACAATCGTTGTGTCTTTGTTTTGTTTTTCCATGTGAGCAAACGGGGTGACACTCTGGGCATTTATATTTATAAATTCCATGTTTACAATTAAGACACTTGGAACGTTTTTCTCTACATTTATGGCAATATGACAACATTTGGTTTCGGGCTATTGACATACTTGTCGTTAACAGTGTTTAAATTAGAAAATCATTTATTTAAAGTGATAATATTAACACCACCCGCCGAGTAATCACAAGTTCTTTGAGCGAGCTCAATAATGCATACGTTTTTATCGCGTTACCCAGCACCGATAACTCAAAACACGAGTGAGTTGTGAGGTGTGCGATGTGGGGTGTTGTGGGTGTGTTTCAGGGTTGGTTGGAGTTGATTTGAGTGGGTTGTGTAGGTATAGGAGGGAGGTGGAAGGTAGGGGTGGTTTTTGTGTTTTTACTTTTAATTTTCTGGAAATGTCACTTTTTTAGTCGGGTTGGTATAGGAGAAAATTTTGGTCTAGGATCATCATTTAGAATACTACTCCCCCTTTGTACCCCATGATCATCGCCGCAATTTTTTGTTGGTAATCTGCATCCCTAAAACGTTGTGTACTACAGTATGGGAAGTTAAATATTCATGCCATTGTTGGTGCTTGATATGATCTGACAACAACATCAAATTTTGTGCTTGCGCAGTTGCTTTAATTAGGTTGTGTACCCGAAGTGTTCATGAGCAGTTGTTGCCCTTGTCGAACTTTTTCTTCTGGACTTCTTCTGGGAATTAATAGCCAAGCTGTTTGTAAGATTTTGAGTTTTATTTGAATCATTTTATGGTATTTTATGAGATCTAGTGCTAACTCCCTGTGATGAAACAGCGCATTTTGTTTTTCTTGAACTTAACTATCCTGTGATGTTATGTTCAACATGTTGTTGATCAGTCTTAGCCAAATTCGTACAAAGACTTTGAAAACTGATGTTTTGGATTGACAAAGTAAAATGACAAACATATGCATGGATAATGGAAAAGGGCATCATATCATTAAAAAAATTATTAAAAACGACAAAAGTAAATCTAATGTTAGATATTTTTTTCTTTCTGTTTCCTGGTCACTGCGATAGGTTGTACTTAATTCCAAAGTAAACACCACAAATATTGCTACGATATTACTGGCCTCACTTGTCCGGTTAAGCCGAGGCAGTACTCAGGCATTTTTGGAATTTTTGAATTGTTCGTCTGACCGGGCGGAGATGATCATCGAGCACTTTGATGTGCCAGAGTTGTAACTCCTTCTGTGTCCTTCCTCCATGGGGGACTGAGGAAGTCAACCCCCCTCAAAACTAAGTCTTATGCACAGACTTACAAAGTCATAAGGATGAGGTAAGTGTGGTTTAGCATGGGGTCAGGAGGTCAGTTTATGTAAATTCTGTTTGACGCTTAAAACTATATATCCCTTGTCCCGTCAACTTCATATATCTGACTGTGTCCCCCCGTGTAAGTATTGGTGTAACACACAGTGCATGGTAATGCTTCGAATCTGTCACAGGGCAAATGTACCCCTTTTATGGTGGTGAGCTGGTAGTTACCTTTCTTGTGGAGCTGTAGTCTGAAAGGGTTAAACGGGGATTCGGAGCATGACGAGGAATCAGTTATGCAGTATTCCTCCTTTGTCATCAATTCCATGTTGAAATTGTTTGTTACAAATCAGCAAATCAATCCCCCAGAAACGATGAAAAGTTGTTGGCGGCAAGCAGCCTGCGCTAACCTTGGAAAAAGTTTGCCACGGTATTGATCAACTCCATTCAACGTCAAAAGCTATACCGTTCAACAGGACCAATCAGGCGTTTCAGAAATTCTTATAGCCTTAACATCTATGGCCATGTAACTACAGTGCACCAACAGAACTCCTGGATAACACAGGACAGTTGTTATTCTTTGTGTTTGCCTGATCCTGAAGTCCTCAGCAGTCATGGATTGCTGCAATGGACAAGCAGAAAGGTGGCTCAGAATTTTGACAAGTATTGGAGCTCTCTACCTCGAAAGTGCCTTGAACGGAGCAGTCTTCCCTCTTCTTTCGGATTGGGATTGGGCGTCCACTCATCGAGCCGCCCGCAATTCAGTTGTCTCCGCGAACACTACTGCCGAGACAGAAACACATGCGAGCATCGCAGCCGCTGGCATTTTTGTCTCTACTGGTTTCCTGGAACTGATGTGTTCTCCCATTGCCGGCCTGGCAGCCGATAGATGTGGATTTGATGCCGTTCTTTTGTTTGGGTTACTTCTTTCCACATTAAAGTGCCTCATTTACGGACTTTTCAACACAACTATTGTAATTGTATCAGTTGGTCGTCTGCTTCAAGGAATAGCCAGTGCCTGTATCCAACCAATTGGATTTGCTAGGATACAATGCATGTATGATAAGTCATCGAAAGAGTTTAGGAGTATCCTGGCACTGGCAATGGCCAGGATATCATTCACGTATTTTGCTGGACTCCTTACTGGAGAGCTGTACAAATTAATGGAATGCCGCGTGCTTCTCATCTTTATACCCATGACACTTATGCTAATTAGTGGCGTTTTGATAACTTTCCGAACCAAAAATCTTCATTTGTCAAGTAAGCCTTCTGAAGAAAGCAAAACCACACACAGCGTAGTATTTCAGGGCGGCGATACCTTGCGATGGAGGGTCTTTGGCGACCTGCAAATCATCAACATAGCACTGTGTTTTTTTGTTGCTGACATAGGAAGGACGTCCCTTGAACCATCCGTGGCAGTATGGATGAAATCTACCTTTGGGGCTGACCTATCAACTATATCACTCGTATTCGGTTTGTTTGGTCTAGCAATTGTGTCTAGTAGTATTTTCAGCTCATGCATCCTTCCTGTCTTCAGAGGTCGATCGTGGATTTATGGGATTTTAACGCTGTGTCCCGCAGGATTGACTCTGATATTCCTGAATTCGTGTCGTGAAATGTACTGGGCTGGTTTTGCCTTGTTTGTGCATTTCTTTACCGCGAGTGGAACCCGTTTACTACTAACATTCATGTGCTTTACACTCGCTGCTAACCGCTACGCCGCAGTGTCTGGACTGTTGTTTGCTATAACCAACACGGGGATGGCAGCAGCGAGCCTTGCAGGACCTCTCGTTGCCGTGTGGCTCTTTGACCCGGTTTACCTTGTGTATGCAGTTGGTGCGGTACACTTGCTGTGCACTATTCCTATGATATTTCTTCGCGAGCTAGACTCTAGACGTGGGCCTAATATCGTGGATTATTTTCATGGCGACAACCGTAGCGAACAGGAGTACCGAATAGTTGATGTGCCTGGCGAGAAAGTTCCATTCTTATGTCGTTCAGTTCCGGTTCAACCCCAAGAACGGAGTGGTACAAATTGAAGTCTTGCGTGGCCGTAGGTGCATGAGAGCTGTCTTCACGAATTCGTGTTCAGTGTTGTTTGGAAAAAAAATATATGTTTAATGCATGTATTATATATATACACAGTACAACGGTTAAATACACAACTCGTCTTACATTACTAAAGCGCTAACACCTCGTTCCTCGCGCGAAGAATCCTTGACGCCCTCCTTCTCATTTTATAAATTTATTAGCTTGTGTTTGATATGTCTTCAATCTAGACGGGAAACGGGTAGTTTATATTGATTACCGTTTTTAAAAAAAATCACGTAAGCAGAGTGGAAAAATCCACGCATAAAGATGGCTGACCAAACTCTTATACTATTCTGTAAAACTGAGCTGCACAAAAAACAGTAGATATTACTGACACCACCAATTCTAGGAACAGGTAAAAGCGTGTATGGGTAACTAATGGCATACTGGGACGACATTATAAGACCAAATTATGACGTCCAATTATGACAATCAATGATGATGTCTGCAATTTGTTTAAAAAGTTATCCTGACTATATTTGTGTACAAAGTTAGCGGTTAGATGAGAATTTATATCTTTGGGCAGGAACGTGCTAATACCCACAGTGTATTATTAAAGTTTACGTTAAGTTCTAGATACCATCACAATTAATGCATAAAACGTAACGTAATTGTTTATTTCAAATAACGATTGTGCTTCTGATATTCTCATGATTTTCAAAGTGCTCGAAATCGCTTTCTGCTTCAGGTTCAGGCTTATTTTTCATACTTTAAATAGTTGAATACGCGTGGGAAAAGTTTAAATTTTTTTCCCTGGGCTGAGGCATGTGGTGATTTTTGAGAAACAGTTTTTGCTAAATAGTTGATAAAAAAAATAATAAGGCCAACTTCAATGACCTCCCTCTATTCCTACATCTGTTCATGCTTGACAGCCTTGTTCCGTCGCCGTAAATGTGGGGGCTTCCCCCTTACCCAGAAAAAAATACACTCCAACGAGAGTCTGGCCAATTCCCATGGGTATGTGTACAAATATCTTGCATCTGCAGATATCAAAGAACTGTTTCTACAAGGGCTGCCTGGCTGGCCCAGGCCCTGTCTGTGACCCATAAACGACCTAACTCTGTAAACGCTTTCGGGCCTCTTTGAAGCTTTGTGGCCTTCTAGGCACGTTAACGTGGTAATTCTAGACATACCTTGGCAGCAGAGTATCATTTCATGCAAAGACCCCCCCTCTATTGTGTCTTCTTTTGTGATGACGGAATCTTTAGAATTCATCTCAGATTTCCAGGGGTTGCAGTAGGCACAATAGCCTAAGGGTGTACAGCTTGTGCTTCACATTAGGGGGTCCCCCCTTCCCACATATCGTGCTGGATATACCGAATAGGTCATACTTAAGCCTGAGGCTATTCCATGTGGCTTTTTACTGAAAGATAGAACAGCTGTTGGTTCAAAGCTTACTACCTTTCCCTGTGGTTTCTCCGCGGATTTCATGGTTACAGGGTGCATAGGACACCCGCGAATGATTCTAAAACTATTTAGAACAGCATCTATGTTCAAAGAAATAAAAGTAGGGTGGGGATACAAAATCACCACGTTGTGCATCACTGGTGAAAAAAATGGCAACTGACATGGAGGGAAAACTTTTAAATGATACTACTCTCAAACGAGTAGAGAACACCATATATTTGGGAACACAAATTGATGAAAATCTAACTTGGCAAAGGCATTTTGGCTACATTACAGTTGAAAAATCTTTTTAAAAATATTGGTAGGCCTAGTATGAACAGTCAGTGTCTTCGCAGTAGCATATTACCAAAACGTATAGATGTAACGCTTTTATTTTACCGTATTTGAATGTCTCAACACTGACTTGGGGTAGTCCGACTCCTAAATGCAATAGACTACTTACTCCACAGAAACGAGCAATGAAGGTAATTGCAAGAATTGGGCTTCTTGAACACACACTGGACCCAATTTGAAACTATTAAAACTCACTGACTTGTATTATCTCAACTTAGGCAAATTTATACATTAACATATGAATCATGCATTACGTGCATGTTTTATTCATGTTCTACATTAACCCCAAATATTAATTCCTGTAATACTCGCAGTACAGCTGGTAACAAACTTCATGTTAGCGTTTGTAGAAGTTCCTTGTCCAGGAACAGCGTTATCCAACGTGGCACTAAATATTGGAATAGTCTGGATTATTCTCCTAAATCATTATCCACTTCTTCATAGCTTCACAAGAAAACTTAAACCTTACTCTCTAATTACATGCTAAAACATTATAATAGGGATAATAGCGGCCTTGATTACTGCCTTACAGCTATTTACGTGCTTTGTGTTCATCTGTCTCTCGCCTGTTTATCTGTCCATAGGCTGGAGAACACATACTGTTACTATTAGTTGCCATTAGTTGAAATATTAACCAACCTGGTATGTACGGTATATTTGGTGAAATGTTTATATACAGTCAGATATCATGTATGTATGGGCAGATTGTTGGTAATTTTGGAATAACCTAATTGTACACGTACTCCAGCCTGGATCCTTAAAGCTCTTTGAACAATAAAACTCAAGTATGGGGGGCCTGACGTTTCGATCCTAGTAGAACAGATTTTGCTAGGATCGAAACGTCAGGCCATCCATATTTTGAGTATTTGTATTTTAGGTCATTGTAGTCAGCAAGCAGTTTGCAGCAGTTTTGTATTATTATTTTTATTATTATTGGTTTATTGCTATTTATATACATACGTGTACAATACAAATTGCCTCGCCTCTCGTGCATTGAAATACAATGAGTACTGAAATTTAAGAAATACATATTTATAACAATAAATAATTAAGCAATAAAAGGAGTTAATTTGTATAACACTCGAAACTAGCAAAATAACAAATTACTTGGTATCATTCAGTCCCCTGACTGCAGTTGGATAAAAGCTTCTTCTAAACCGTTATGTATTACACATAATTACTCTGTAACGTTTCCCTGAACTTAACAACTCAAATAACTTATTCGCTGGGTGAAATTCGTCATATACCGCTGGTCCTGTTCTCTACTCTAGATCTGTTAATTTCTGAAACTGGTGTGAGATTACATATGTTTTGAATAAAACAAAATAGCAAGAAAAACTTTAAAAATCCAACTTTATTGAGGTGAGGCTTGTTGGATGACCCAGTGTCATTATTATGGATATCAGTGTTTGGAACAGAATGAGGGTTTACGTTGGGAGACAGAGATTTTTTTAAATTATACACGAGAGCACACAAGGGATATTTACAGATCGTGAAGTATTATTTTTAACAAATAACGGGGCAGAGTGATCGTTTAAGCTAGAACCATTTCTTGAACTGAAGGATTTCTTCCGAGTCCAATCACAAATAATCTGTCGAGGTAGGTTTTATGAGTATTTCCCCAGGCAGGTATATCATTGTGACTAGAGAGAAGGATAACGTATTGTGGCGAAATCTCCTAATTCTAATTTCTTCCTCGGTCCATAGACCAACAATAAAACATCAACAGGAATTCGTAAAGCCTGTGTCTGCGCATACGCGAAACACGACAGCAGGATTCCATATAGTTTGTACAGAGTTTAACATTTATAAGGTCATATTCTTGTATACGTTAATAGGAAGTAAATTGCAAATAGCCTTCATGAAAGACCAACTTACTTACGACCGAAGTTTTGTCAAAAATGTTGACAAAAACTAATTGTACATACTGCCTCCGAAAATTTCACTGTAAGGTGCAATCAGATGCTCATCTGAGGACACTGAAAATGAACAACTGGCTGGGTTTCAAGGCCAGTTTTCGTCAAAATAGCCTTCGAGCTTTAAATTTGCAAATAGTATCTATTGAGGGCGGTGTTTTTTTAGTTTACACAGAGCTTAAAGATTTTCAGACAGCGATGAATTTTACTATATGACGCAAACTACAGGACAGAGGGAGCCCCCCCCTCCCGCCTTTGTGTTGGTCATTGTTATATTGGTATCTTAGGAATTCCTTTCAGACATCGAGGGGATGTGTTTAGTGACAACAGGCTGGAGTGTGTAGGGATTGGACATTTGACATGGCCATGTATTGGACGAACCTTCATTCATTGAATTTGTCACCTGACTGTCTAACTCACGTGTAAAGTTGACAACCTCACTGTATGGTTGACTACGTTGCCGTATAACTGCTTGCAAGTCCCTGTAACAACAGTAGACCTACAACATAATGACGTAACGCAATGTTTACCGTGGTGCATTGTGGATGGAAGCTGATGGGGTCCTGTGTAAATTCGGCAAAAATGATCATATCTATAATAATGTCAAGTGTAAAGTTAAGGCATCCATCTATCCATCTCTATGTATTTTTATGTCCTTTGGTGCAAATTTTGTTTTGTTCAGAGAAGTTCAACATGTCTTAATGATCAGCAAGTAAATGACATGAAGTGTTTGATGTCCAAATATCACTGGTTATTTCACACAATTCGGTGTGCCAGAGAACATACGTTTTGATCAAGTATTTCAGTCAATATGTCAGTTACTTAGAATTTATAAAACTGGCACAATTCCTCACCATCAGATGTCTGGTGGACTGGATGAAAGGTTGAATCGTACTATTCAGACAACGCGGTAACTGGTGACTACGGCAGCTAGGAGAGCATGAAGCTGGTGGACCAATGGAATCTAGCATCGAACCCTCCTAGAGAAGCAAGAATGGCCTCTGAGGATGATGATGCATTAAAACAAACAACCACAACCCAGTGTGGACTTGGGACTGGGCGTGGTCTGTGTGAGGTTCTTTTCATTATCTTAGTCATTGGTAGGTGTACCAGCAGGCCTGCACTGCTGCGGAGTTTGGTTTCTGTAAGTTCAGTCTTCTTAATTAGCATCCCCTTCAACTGCCTCTTGTCACATTCTGCGTTATTTTTTAATAGATCTCAAAAACTGTCTCTCTGGTTGCTTATTTTCCATTATTTTGCGATCGTGAAGAAAACAGCGTGATGTTACAGTATTAATCGTTTACTTTTGATACAGCCCTAGATATTATTTGCCCAATCCACTTTTAAGCCGACCTGCAAGACAGCACATTCCAATGCATCCTTTCTTTAATACACAAAGGCCTTTCTTTATGTTCAAACGCCCCCTCACGTGATTCAAATGAGGTTTCAGTAATCGACGAGTACACGTACTACAATGACCACTCAAGTCACGATGATCTACTGGCGTCAGGATGATCAGGACGATCTCTGGCATTGGAGATACTTTCGGTAATAAGATTCAAACTATAGACCTTGTTCGTATACCGGTCGAGGTCGATACTTTTTTCCTCACTCAAAGCCTGCAAAAATGCAAGGGTAGTCAAGGCCCGTTCAACGACATCAAGAGTTATCGACGCACGATACCTTCATATAGAAGATGCGTGAAATGATGGTACGGACGTCACGCATGAAAACCGGACAAAACGGCCCCAAAAGAAAGCAAAACAAAGCGGATAATCAGCCTCAGGCAGTGGGCCAAGTAGCGTATTCGGGTCATTGATCGGCGCAGGGTCAAAAGAATTTTTTTTTACTTACGACAGCCTTGTTTCGCCAGCGAAAGAACCCGCAACCGAGTCCAGGTGAAAGCACTGTTTATTAAATGCTTTATTGCTTTTAACACCTTAACGTGAAAATGGGAAAAAACAGATCTCGAAAGAAACCTGCTCCCTATGTCCTCTGGACGGGCCACTTTTTGTTAGTCTTACTTCTTTTGTAAGCCGGCCAATAGTATAAAATTCCCCTCCCAAAAAGAGAGATTTCTTTATCGTTAGCAAATACAAGGCCCGCAACATTCAAATATTCGCTGTACATTGTACATTAGCATTCCAGCTAAATATCTTGCAGCCATTTTGAAATCAACTTTGTGTAAATCAGAAACAATTGTTTCTTTCAGTGCTGCCTACTAATTCAGTTTATTTAAGAAAGTATACTTTTCTAATGATGTGGTCGATGCACGTCGGCTGACATGCCCGTGGCATTGACCGCATTGATCTTCAAATGGCTAAACAAAACTGTATGTGTGATTGAGTAGAAACGTTGTAGTGATAATGAGTAGGTTTTCATGCATGCCAGATTCTTAAAAATCTTGGTCGGGAGATCCAAGGACTTGGATGGACAGAATTGCCTTCTCCCGGCCTTGAGATTATCGGAATAAAAGCAAAGCCCTTTGCAAGGGTACCACTGTGCCAAAAAGGCACAAAATATGGCCACCCTTTCTATCCCACAGTGCCAAATGAGCACTAAGAATTTCAACCCCTTGGAGCCATCCAGCCAGAAAGTTTTTCTAAGACGTAAGGACGCCCTCACATTAACATCCATTCGTGATTGATTGTCTGACGACAGGCAGTGTCGTCAGATACTATATAGGGGCCTAGACGACTAAAAAAGGAGCACAATTATGTCACGGTATTAATAAAGTATCCATTCAAAGCAGCACTCCACGTGAACATTAAGACAGTCTTAGGTCCAGGTTCACCTGCAATTAGCTTAATAAAACATTAATACCTCTTGAAGTGGAAACATTCAACACATACCATGAAATCAAAATGTTACTCTAATATTTTTTAGTAGTGTTAGCGTTAGTGTGCAGTGCATTACCATTTTTATCACACATTCGAGTAATATCGAATACTGCAGCCGAAGCATAGAAAATGAAGAAATTTTGCAAGAATTGCTGGTGGATAGCGCATCTGACATGTCTTCCACTTGTGCTGGCGATGCCAGTGATGTGGACAACAATGCCTATAATTTTCAACGTATTTACTGGTGAACCCGATACATATTTCGTTGTTTCGTACAGTTTGTGCCTTAATTGTCCAAAACAATGGTTCGTTCCTGGTGTAGTTCATGGGTGCAATCACGTATATCCCCCGTCCCAATTTATGTTAGGAATTTATGCCACTGTGGCAATTCTTTTCGTAGCTTCAACAAATGTTATGGACAAGACAGGCTAGGGTGATAGCTGTTGCAAATTAACACACACCTGGCTTGTGTCAAACAGCAAAAGCTTCCAATAAACAGTGCAACCCCAATGCACAATATTCCAATTTCTGAAGACTTTTGGAACTGTGTGTTTAAATTGGAATTGATGTTATTTGTAGTTGAGCCACTTTGTTCTGACATGGTTGCTCAGTGAAGGCATATTCTGCATGGCTAGTTAATTAGAGGGTTTAAAAATCCACGCCTACCATTTTGCGCTCCACAGACAAATGTAAACTGCGGTGATTTAGAAAGGGTAAGTTCTGTAAAGGAGAATGAAATTTTGTAAGCCGACAAATCGGTTTCCTCGAGGCAATTAGTTGTATTTCCACGTAAAAATGCCATACATGTAGGGCTACCACAGTACCCTCATTTTTCCAAAGTATGGACGATAGGCCTACTCGTGACAATGGTAAAGGTCCCTCGATTTTTTTTCAGACAATATATACTTCTTTTCTTCGTCATTACAGATCTGGCCAAAACCTTGTTCCAGACGAGACCATGGTCCAATTCAAGGGAAGAGTACCATTAAAACAGTGCATGCCAAGAAAGCCAACCAAATGGGCCATCAAGTGATTCTTCTTCAACGAGTCTGAAAAGGGGTAACGTGCGCGCACATTTTTCACAGGGCCACAAGCACGGACAGCAACAAGTGACAACTCAGAGACAGATAATGTAGTTGATCAAGGTACATCGACGTGCATGGTCAACTTGTTGTGGAACTTGTAATGGCTTTGAAAATCAAGGACACTGCATATTCGCTGATAATTAGCACGCCAGCCCAGCTCTAGTCAGTAAGTTGACCCAGCGCGGCTTTCGTTTTTGTAGAACTGTGCACTACAAGACTCAAGAGTTCCTCATTTTCCAAACCCGAATTAATACCCCATTACTTAAGAGGATAAACCCCTGTTTTAAAACCAGTCTGGACATCTATGTGTGGACATACCGCGTGTCACACTCATGACTAGTTACAGTAATTGTAGTGTAACTAATAGGCAAATTCGTTGCATAAGAAAGGTTCCACAGCGTCTCAGGGTCTCCCATTACTAAAGCGCTAACACCTCGTTCCCCGCGCGAAGATACCTTGACACTATCCTGATTAGAGACATTTTAAGTTATAAGTGTGTGTCTAAAATGTTTACAAACCAGAGGGACAGTGTTTGTTACAGTTACAAATTAGTGGGCTGTATTGATTCCCAGTTTGATGACATCACATTATCACCAGAGTTGTAAGTATACATAGAAGATGGGGGGTAAAAGTCGAACACTTTTACGTGCGGCGAGCGTGTGGCAGACAGAAATTAAAAGACGGAAACGAGGACGCTAGAAATATGGGAAAAGAAGCCAAAGGAAATAATTTAAAGTGAATTTAATTTATAAGTTTAAATCAGCAAAGCAGTGAATGAAAGCACAGGAAATCCAGTTTCTTTGTAAGTTAAACGTTTCACGCAAAATACCGTGAATAACAGACAAAAATATTTCTATGGTCAGAACGAGGCAAATTATATTTGGCGAGTATAATTAGCTTTATACCTTAAAGAGCCCCCAAAAGTCAGGAAGAGCCCCGCCCAGCCAGTGTCCTGGCGAAAGGAACGCAGCTGTCGGGCCACACGTAGGTAGGTCGGCGTAGAAGCCAGGAATTTAGCCTCGTCATGGAGCCACAACTCTCAAGCATCGACGGTCCCACAGCAGTGTCGGCCTCAGAAATGGTCCAGCGATGAGGAGAAGACGACACGGAGGTCCTTGCTCAACCCTGCCCATCCCCCTTTTTAAAAGCACATACAGAGTGTACACGGGCACTGAGGGCAATGGCAAACTGGTCGTCTACAGGTTTTTAACCCGCGTATTCTTTCAAATGAATTCCAATAAAACACCTCTGTGGGAGTAACAAATGCACAAAGAATGCGAATAAACTGGCATTACGGCGCACTAACATTTCCGCATAAAAAGAGAATTACACAAATTAAAGTGAATTTGATTCGCTTTACCAGTTCTGGGAGATTTTCAATTCCGGTATGGGTAACTATACTGGGACGACACGTTACACCATATTATGATATAAAGACAGTCAACGATGTTGGAATTCCGTTGTTTAATTGTCTACATGTGTACAGAGTTAATGATCACATTATTAGATTAAAATTTCTATATAGCGCCCTCATCCCAATGGGCTCTAAGGCACTTTACAATATATCAATACAAACGACGCTCACTTTAATACATTAAAAATAAAACTACAAATTCAGACAATGCATAACAAAGAGGCGTTTACATTAAAATACGAACAATTAATAAAAATATTTGGTAAAAAGATGTTTTCAGAGATTTTTTGAACAAAGGTTGTTGGGATCAGTTAGTTCGTTCTAACCATAACCCAGACGTACGGTATAATAGATCTGGGGGGAAAATTCTGACAAGTGTCCAAGGTTTAGAATGAAAACGATAGCTGAATTTTGCCCCAAAACGTGGTCAAGACTATTTTTCAAGTGTGCTAAAAGTTCGAGAGTGGATTAGGACAGCAGATGCTTTGCATGTCCATGACCGCGAAGTATTTCCTCCACATTTTTTCAAATTTAATTTTCTCTTCTCAGCGCTTTGTAACCACCGTAGAGGACAAGCGAAGATGAATCGTTCTACCAACCTATCTTGCCCCCAACTCCTGCCTCAACACAGGGCTCCATAGTTACTGGCGTTAAATTCAACGACCTCAAACAGGTGCCTTGTAATCATGAGAATTTTTGTACTTGCCACTGGATAGCACTCATGTTATGATAAAGACTATTTACTTAATTGTGATTTCTAATCCAGTCTAAATTCTCAGAGCTGATTATGTCCAAAATAAAGGAGGGTTTAAAAAGGTGCGATCCACCTTCTGTGTATTGTTTTATTTTGATTCTGCGCTAGATATTATTTGTTCGACAATCAACTTTTAAGCCGATCTGCTGCATAGAACGTTGCAGTTCAACCTCTCTGGCACACGAGGCGTTTACTTTATGCGAGGACGCCCCCCTGCTTTCCTGTGTTAATGAATGGGATTCTATTACTTAGTAAAACTTAATGCTACAATAACCAGTCATGTCAAACTGTATCAAAGGCCTTCATATAAAAGATGCGTGAGATGCCTGTGTGAACGTCACGCATGAAATGAGACGAAACGGCCTTCAAAAGAAAGCAAAACAAAGCGAAGAAATAAGCCTCAGGCGACGAACTCAGTGGCCTTTTCGGGTCATGGGTCTTTTCTAGAAACGACCTTTTTCACTCAATAAAAATAAAATGAAATCAAAAATGAGATGAATAAAATCCGTCTCTTTTCCCAGGTCTAGAGAGAAAGGAACTTCCTCCCTGACCCCTCCGGACTTGGCACTTTTTTCAGCCGTACTGCTGTTGTTGTTGTTGTTGTTGTTTTTTTCAGGCAGCTGATGGTATACGCATCCCCCCAAAAGAGAGCTCCCAACCTTGAGCACATACAGTACTCGTAAAGAACGTTCATTTATCCCGTGAACCAAGCCATGTGAACGCCTGTGCCTCACCTTCAGCAGCATGTACACCTGCATAAAAGTACACGTAGAGTTCTTGTACATTCATATTCATGTACAAGACCGATCCGTAATCCAACCAAAATCGGATAAAAAAATGGAACCTACATATTTTGTCATGAATTGTACTCAAGCTAGACAGTCAACCGACCGATGACACTGGAACCCCCCCCCTTCCCTATCCTGAACACTTACTATAGCCTGTAACGTTATTTTATCCCTTGACCTTAGCCACATGAATGTCTTGTATACCTTTGCGTCTCACGTTCCGAGCATGCTTCCGTAAAAGGTAAAATTTCCCCTCGATGTGCAATAATTAGTTAGCGTGGGTACGCGGCGCATTGTCACTTTTTCACATATTCTATACTTGAACTGAAGCCGATGCAAGGGAAAAGAAGAAATTTTATGACAGTGAAGTTGAATATTGGACATTTACATGGGTTTCTACAGCGAATGTGTCAGTTTGGAGACATTGGACATTTCCTATGGAAATGTACAAAATCATAGACATTCGCTGTAGGAACAGCGGAAGGGGGCGCTGAAAGGGTTAAACGTGGATTAAAATGTTTAGCGATTCGTCCTTTGTTGTCGAATCTGTTTGAATGGCTCGTTTCAAATCAGTGGATTAACCTTTCAACAACGATGGCAATTAAGTTATGCGTGGCAAGCAGATTGCACTTACCTTGGAAAAAGTACGAGCCACGGGTCCCTTAATGGGAAAGCAGAAAAGTGGCTGAGAATTTTGACAAGTATTGGAACCCTTTACGTAGAAAGCATTATGTATGGAATAGTCTTCCCTCTTCTCTCGGATGGGTATTTCGGCGTCCACACATCGAGCGTCGACTCGTGTCCTGCGTCGCGTCAGGCGATGTAATTTGTGACGCGACGCACGACACGACATACGACGCGAAGCATGACTCTGCGACGCGACAGGCGACGGGAGGAGTGACGTTTAGGCAGAAAAATGCAACATGGAAAGTACGTAAGACAGCACGACGCGATAGGTGACGGCACGATGCGAAGTATGACGTGACACTTCGTGTGTGTACAAACGTAATGGCAAGAAGGCGACAGCGCGATCAGTACGCTTGTGGGCGAGTGATGAAGCATGAATTCTGTACTTTTTCTCTTTCTTTTCCACAGGCTAACAACCTACAGCACTTAAACTGTCAGAAAAATCTTTGTCAGTTGGTACAAATGCTAGAGAAATGTTAAAAACTACATAAACACAATACGTACGTGGAACAACTCCTCTTTGCGTCTAAACGTGTCCGTGGCCGTCACACCGCAAAATTGGTGGGCATGAATGGATGACGTCGGCAGCGAAATCTCGACTTCACGTTTAGGGTGCGCGCGGCGGGTTTCTGCCGAAACTCTCTAATGCAAAGGAGCTGTCGTGCCGTCGTGTCGAGTAGTTGTGTCGCCTATAGAGAGACAGAGATTTGTGAGGTAAATAATACACCATCAAACAGCAAAACGAGCGGCCGTCTAAAAAATACTTGCCCAAACCTGAAAATCTTCTTGAAAGAGCAGTAAACGATCAGCTCTTCACATTTCCTAACAAGAACTGATTTTTTTAGGTTTGAGCAATCAGACTTTAGAACCTGTCACTCCACTCAAACAGCAGTCTTAGATATCACTGATCACATCCTTAACAATAATTATGAACAATGGGAAGTTAACGGATGCTAATTTTTAGATCTTAAGAAAGCATTCGACACAGTTTACTATAAGATTCTTTTGTCTAAACTATGAAAATAGAGTCAGAGGATAAGAACTAAAATGATTTGAATCTTACCTTTCATGAAGAATGCAGGCCACGCAGATCGATGGTGCTACATCTGAATGAAATTGGATGTTGGGATTCCGCAGGGTTCCGTTCCCGGCCCCCGTCTCTTCATTGTTTTCATTAAAAGTTTGCCCTCGTGTATCTCAGTGCCACTATGATAATGTTTGACGACACATCTCCCGATAACATTAATTATGACACGAAGAATGGTCTTTAGTGCAATGGTTGATGAGCCACAAACTGACAATTAATGTGAATAAAAAAAAGGATTTTTGGCTGTCGTCCAAGATTACCAACATTTTCCCACGTGCAGGTTGTCTTAGGTGATTAACCCATTGAAAGAGTTTATTTGTTTAAATATCTTGGAGTTACTCTTGATGAATAAATGTCCTGGTCTAATCACGTTGATACTACTACCAAGAAAATATCCATGCACATGGTTGAAGCTACCCATAAAGATATACGCGATCACCGTGGCCAAGGCGGTCCACAAGTGGTGGTATTGATTACATTTAGTCAAGTAGGTGAAAATGTCTATTCCGACAAATTTTTAATGAAAGTGCATAGAAAACCTAATAAAACAATATTACAGTATAGAAAATACTACTTATATTAAAGAAATTACATTGTATTTGGGACAGGTAGACAACATGTAAAAGATTTTAATTAATTAAGGAGAGGTTTGTTAAGCGTTTTTGCCTCTCTGAACAGTTGTAAGTTTGTTCCAACCCATAGTCCAAAGGTACTGAAAAGTTTGGCAGCATTGGTCTTGGGAGCAGTGGACAGATGTAATGATCCGTTTGTCTTGGCACACGTATCAGCAGGGTGACATGGTTTGTCAAAGGGTAACTTGAGATATGATGGACTAAGATTGTTTATGTATTTGTAAACTTCACATATTCAGTGGTTTACATCGGGCTCACAATGGTGTCCTGGAAAGCGGTCCAAGCAGGTCCTGGATGTGAGTTCTGGGGTGAGCGCTAGGTATTTATCTGGCAAGTCGGTTGTAGAGTTTTAGTGAGTTTTAACGTATTTACCAGTTTCGTCCGAGTTATTTTGTCACGTGATATTTGAAGATATTTATCTTTTTTCTCTTTTTGTTTTCGTTTTTGTTTTCCGTATTTTACTCCATGTTTCATCTCACATTTTTATTTTAAAATATACTTATTTTGTATTTTAACTCCTGGGCGGAGGGAATGCTAGTGTTTTGTATGGTGTTTTGTAATACCTAGTCATTTTAATGTATTACCTTTTACATTTTACTTGCTAGATTTAGTTGTGCTCTGTGTTTTACAGTGTTTATACCCCTTGTTTTAATTAATTAATTAACCAATTAATTAATTATGTTCAAAATCGTATCAGAGCCCTCATAGAAAGCAGTTTTGTAATTGATGAGGCCACAATGTATAAATAAAACAATTATTAGAGGCAGTTCTTTAATTGATTTGCAAATTTATGGGCAAAACTGATAGAATGTCCGACAGCCGATGTTTTTTCGTAAGTACAAAATTCCAACGTATACAAGACCGTGCGCCTTCATGAGGTGCAAATCAGCGTCCCATTTCATGAAAGCTTCCGCCGCTCCCCTTTGTGACAGTGACAACGCCCCCTTTGTACTCGATCCAGAAAGGCCGACTTTCCACGTCACTGATGAAGGTTGCCTTGTCGTACACAGAATCACCTCCAGGCAATTCATAGCATTCGGTGATTTCAGTGTAGCAGGTTCTGATGGATGATTTTTAAATTCCCCAACCACCGACTCCTATAGACGGAAAAATGCAAATTATATACAAAACAAATCTAACGATAAACAATTTTATCTACCTAATAGAGCAAAATGGGACAGTTATACGACATCACGTAATAATAGAAACATAACAGATGGTAAAAAAATAAATATTTCCATTTAATCACAAGGGGCCAAGGGTTCAAGTCCATGAATTAAGACCTTGAAATCTGTAAACAGTGTGGGCCTCAAGCTGTGCCAAGAGAGGGCGCAATTATCCCAGCAAGGAAGCCTTTTTAGTAGAAACTACGCATCACTGGTTCTCCAATGTGTGTATGGGGAGGGGGCGTAATCATACATGTCGCCTCTACGTTTTAAGTTTGGTGAAGTGGAGTTCGGCTGCCACCATGATTGTCGTTTATTCCAGACTGTTTTCTCAAGTTAATTAAAAGAAGTATTTGAATGGCTACGAAAATAAGGGAAACCCGACAGGCTAATGGGGGAAACTTGGAATTATTATCACACTTAGACTAATAACACATTGTTCATTAATTAAGCACTCCCCATAACAATTGTAACATTGTACTACTTTCCCCGCCCTGGAACTTGGCCAAAACCCTCCCTGCTAACACAAACAAGAGATTAACCTATCAAAATAGAAGTGCAAGCAAGGTTCAAGGAATGATCGGTTTTTTGCTAACGGGTTTTTAAAAGAATTATTCCAAGAAGATTGCTGCCGTGAACTGTTTTTATATGGAGGGGGTATGATTTGTTATCAGCATCAACAGAGCCACTCCCCATCTTTTCTTATTGTTTGATTTTATACAGCTTCATGGACGAGTGGTCTGTTTGCTGATTTATTCAAGTAGTATTTTGCGACCAGCATGGAGAGAATTTTAGGTAGATGTCAATTTTAATACACTGATAGAGATACCAGCGTTTTTGCACAGTAGAGTTTTCTGGAAAGTATGTGTGAATTTTGCTTAATTTTAACAGTACAATACTTAATGGGAAGTCATTACTCGTCTCATGCAAGGCCACGGTAGTGGGTAGGTAGCACTTGTCAACACATAACGCTCCCGCGGGCCCATAGAGTGTTATCGATTGTGTGGCCGCTCTCGTCAACAGCGGACGTTCAAACAGTCAACACACCCTTGTTCACTTCCTTTGAAACTGTTTCGATTTCGGTTGACACGCGTTCACGCGCGGCGTAGTGACGTCACATGACGTCTTACAATGTATATTCACAAGAGTGCGCCATTTTGAACTAGTGATCGCTCAGCTATACCTACCTGCCATGGCCAACCTCCATAAACTCCGTGAAGCACTTCGTTTTTGGTTATTTTGGTGAAATGTTGGATGATGATGAATTTATGTTACTTTATGATGATAAATATAACGAACAAGTTATGAAAACATATCTCCGAGGTTTTATCCATTTGGAAAATGGATTCTTCTGTGAACGACGTGCTTGAGATGAACAGCAAAAATGCTCTGGACGCGTCCTGTATTCTGGGGCAGTAGCCGGGCCAGAGAACGAGGCTCATGCGCAGATTGACAAATGACGTAATTGCGTCGAAGCGGTCCACTATGGGCGCACCCACGCAAATAGGCCAGAAATATGTCTGCTGAGTACACAATAATTATGATCATTAACACAATAGTCCGCTGACAAGGATCACTTACTACATACTGTTCATTGTCCGTATCATTATCAGACGGTGCGTAAGGCCCTTTGTTTGGGGGTTATCGCTTCCTACTCCTCATTTACTGCGGAACCTCCCTGTAAGCCAGTTTGTATTTTTCCGTGACATCACAACACTTATGACTCAATTGTCTATTTTTATCGTCCTATTTAATCCTGTTTTCATCCTGTACTATGAAATGATTGCAGAATCATTTCATAGGACGTGTCAAATTGTGCCACGTTGTCTGACCCTGTACAATTTCATATTGATGTTCATCCCACACACAAGATCATCTTGTACCATACTTTCTGACCATATGCTATGCCCATACAAAATGTCATCTTCTGTCATGCATTTTACCCTACACCTGATTCCAATTAATATCAACATGATCATAATTATTATGCTTATGCATATTGATGTGACCTTTTGCGGTTCATGTCGCAAATGTCAAACTGTACCAGCCCCCCAGAAACATTTAGGGTACAGAAATAATTTAGGCCTACGGAGTTGTGCCTCTCCTTTTGCGCTGAGGAATTTTTTTTTTTATTTAGGAAAAGCTTCAAACTAGTCAGGGGATACAGATTATTAGTTCAGCTTAGCTTCAACGTGAAATCCAAGGCTCCAGCGTAACAAAGCTTTGACTTTTTTTTCTGCCCGAGACGGAGTAGGGCCTGGAAAACACTAATGGTACTCAAAAAATTTACAAAAGAAACACAGTGCACTAACAATGAGGGTCTTTTGTGGGTACACTGTGCTTCTTTTGTCAGATGTTCAGAGTGTGGCCTGGGCCTGAAAAAGACTGAATCGAACCCTGGCCGGGACATTTCTTCAGTTCTTAGTGCGTACCTGCAATTGATTGCTTGCTTAACATCCAATCACGAATTCAAGGCATGAAAATTCCAAAGGCCATTAAAACTCGGCGCTGCACGACAAACGCTCAATCGATATATACGTGTGTTTCTGCGGGGTTCAATTTACAAGTTACCATAGTGATCAGATGTAGTCGCTGAAGGACCTATGCGTACTTAGGAAATGTCTGTTTTCCCGGGAAATGAATATTTTTATTCTAAATATTGTAACTCATTCAGAAGAATAGTCGCCGAAATCGAGGAAAATACTGACAGACACTTCGAAAAACTATGAAAATAACTAAAAACCAAAGAATAGAGTTGTAAAGGCAGACACTGGTGATCCCTAACAAATTGTGAATTTTCCTTGACGCCCACGCAATTATGTTTCCAACGGAAAGTTTTGTATGGCTCGGAGTAAATAAACCAAATAAAACATTTGGAATAAAAACAGTCATTAGGGTGCATTTCAGTAGCTTCTCAGATGCTGACTCGGGTTCAACCTTGTCCCCAAAGTCTCACTTGCGAACTACGACCATTGTTAGGTCAGGGTTGTCCTTGGAAGCTACTCGAATGCTCCACTAATCTCTATACAGACAGGTACGGACGAGAAGTCGCACAGAGTCAGTGGCTAACACTGAAAAGGGCTGTCTACCACTAGACATTTTCCTCCTCTATTTTCTGAGGAGAGACAGGGGCACAGACCTCGAATCACTGGAAGCCATTTTTGGAAATAATGGATACATGAACGCGGCGCTTTTGAATTCATGCGCGTAAGAGCATTGTGCGCGTGCGGTCGTCATATCACACCGAGCTCCAAGTGAATTCCTACTGAGTCCCGCTATCTCGCATGAAAAACAATGCTCTAATGATAATCAGAGCTTGTAGTGCCTTTGCCTCCATCCAGGCCTGTCCATTTTCACGTTCAAATTTACAACTAAATGCATGAATGAATGGTTTGACAGTCTAACAATAGTCAGAAATGAAATTAAAGTAATAAAATACCAAACATTTAGCACAGAACAAGCAAACCGAGGTGACCAAAATGAAACGGCACAATTGCTTCATTTAAATAAGCAAAAATTATGGACAAAACTGGTAAAATGTCCAACTGCCATGGCGAAAGCGGAAGGTAGAAATTCCAACGTGCACAGGAACGGGTGATTTCATGTGGTACGCCTTAGCGTCCCACTCCATGAAAGCTTCCGTCTGTCCCCCCTTGCCGACAGTCACCACGCCCCCTTTGTACTCGACCCAGAAGGGTCGACTTTCCACGTCACTGATGATGCCTGTCTCATCGTGTACAGCATCGCCTCCGAGCAATGCTGGGCATATCTGTGAATAGCAGGCTCTAATTGATGATTTGGAATTTGACCAGCCGCCGATTCCTACAAAGAAAGAAGTATATTGTAACAGAAGTTGAGTCTATTACTTTCTTTTTAATAACAAGCAGTTGCTCCTTTAAAGCGGGTTATATATAGAGGGACCCCAATACGACGCTTTTAGCGTCGATCTGCGCGCTTCCGCTTTCAAAACGAGGCTGTATGTGTCAGTTTCAATTCTTAATACCATCAGACGATTGAAAGTAAGGAGTCGACACAAAGTACATAAAGGTATGCTAAATTCAGACTTTTTAGGCTTCAAATTTTGGTGGAAGAGTCTTTCAGGATGTCACGACACGTAAAATCAAAAGTGCAGTGGGCGTGGTTTAAACTGAAGTGGCGTCACACTTACGAACCGGATACTGTATGTACTGTGTCGACTCCGGGGGCGCACGCGGGGAAGTACAACACAGAGAGCCTCAATTACGATGCGGATATGCGCAGACGGCGCTGATGTGAAATCCCTCTATACAGTTATGGCCATGGAACGGCAGGGCCCCTTTTGTTCATTAACCTTTTGTCTTTAATCTAACTGTAGAGTACTGGCCTGGTTCAGTGGGTTCATAAATGCTAGTCTGGGTTGCTCGCTGCAGTCTTAAGAATTCCTTTCTGGCTTTTGTTTTATAAGCAGTTGTGCTACGTTCTTTTTGAACACCTTTCACTGCAAGCGGTAAAGGTGACTGCGGCATTGTTGAGTGAGTGGACTTGCGGTCAGGGTGTGGTAGTGGAAGGTGATGTGTAATTTGGTCTCACATTTTCAGCACATTGGTGCCTACCCATGTTTCTATGCATCTCTTGTTATTTGAAATGTCTTAGTTTGTGTTTCTTTACACCACCAGGACCATTTCTTTCTCTCTTTCTTTCTTTATTTTTTGGAAGTGGTTCAATGGTCTGCGCAGTAACTATATGTACATCTATGTTCTGTTTATTTCTTTTATACACCACGTGTAATTTCCTCCAATTTATAACCTAATGAGCCCTTCCTCTGTGCTCTAATCATTTCCTTTTGTAGGTGAAGAAGCGCCCGTTCAACTAGTTATTGTTGATATAAGGTACGTGGATTTCGTTTTTATATTTTCATTGTTGTTCCATTTTTCACCATTAAATTAAACTTACATGTAGCTCGTTCCCCCTTACTGGCGGTTGGCCTCTGATAGGTTGTCGTTACAATATTTTCTCGCAAAGTGCAAGGTCAATGTGTGATAGGAGGGTATGGTGTTCCATATGTGCCATCCGGCGTCACATTTTTCAGCCGGCGTCGCATTTTTCGACGGGCCACCATAGAGGGTGAGTGAAATCCAAAATCTAACCCTGAAGTACAGGATTTACCCAGTATAGCGTAACCAGACAGAAGGGGGGGGCTTTAGAGGGGGAGGATGTAGCGGTCGCACTCCCAAAACCACAAGCGGCACAGAAATACAAAAACCCCTAAATTTCGAACTTGTTGGACAATAATATTACAGATAAGAGAAATGCAATCTTTTAATGCACGATATAAAGGAATCTTTTCCTTATGCTAGATAAGGGAACTGTGTTGGTTATAAATGTTAAGTGGAAGGGACTACTTTGACATACTTCTCTTCATTTAATTTCATTACGGTTTGTTAGAAATAAAAGATCAACCAGCAAATTATAAGACTATGTATGTAGATATAGATATATATATAGATATATATAGATATGGATATATATATTTATACATGCAACAATTTAGAAAAATTCCAAAACAATACTAACAATTCATGTATCAAAAAGTTAAACGATTGATAATAAGGAGAAAAAATTTTAAAAATTGCCCAAGACAAGCTTCTGAAATAAAACAAGCTTACAATCAACAAAGTGCATAAATATTACCTATCTCGGCAAAGATGGACCCTTTTGTTTGGCTTTCTGCCAGAGCTACCAAGGCGTCCGCGTTTGCCTTGACCGTGAATTCCAAACGAAACGGCGGGATGATTGGCCGCAGGACGAAATCAAACCTAGGTGGGCTGGCCGGCTCAGTGCTGAACGAGCAGGCTACAGCATAAACAAGAAACGAATTAATGACTCAAAGCAGACTATTGAAAACAATACATTTAAATTGATATATTCCACACGACATTGCTGTTTTTATGTGATTATGCGATGTTATTTCATGAATTCATAATTATCCATTATTTATTCATGGTTTACGCTTTATTTAATTATCCATATTCTCGCAGCCATACGGCTGAATTAAAATGGCATTGACAAAAATCAAAACGAGAAAATTCCATGAAATTGATACATACATAAAATAATTAAAAAGTAATCCAACCTACAACTATCATATAGCACATGGCATGATGACATAGCAAACATGCATAAGACCGTAAAAACGAATAACATGACCATGTATAGAAAGGAGCATGTCTGAACTTGGAAGGGGGAAAGTAGGTAGGACGGGCATGGGTGGTGAGTGAATTAGACTATTTATAGATATAAAATACAAAACATGCGATGCAAAAAGTCTGTTTCAGGTACCTGAGGCCATAATTTTTCTGGGCGTCACTAGGCGGCGTAATTTCTCCTAGGTGGAATGCGCTGTTATGTACGAGCTCGTATTAGTGTAGTGCAACCTTAAGAAAACTAACTGCGCCTTTGACCAAGAGTCACTGCGCTGCTGAACAGCTCTCTATGGGCTGCCAAACAACTCTCATCGCGCAGTGAAACTACGCTTACCGCGCAGTAAAACAATTCTCTCATCGCACAGTGAAACAACTCTCTTATCGAAGTTTAAGTACGAATATTTTGGAGGGTTGCTGGATTAAACAGTTTTTTTTAACAACTGGAATAAAAATTTCTTTGGGTCATCATCAAATCCCAAAGCCCAGACGATCTTATACATATGTACCAGATATTTCATTCTTAGTAATGTAGACCTTTCAAACATGTCCTAGTCAACTTCATATTCAAATTTTGTCATTTTGTATTTCGGTGACTATTTTACATTTTGTTGTGTGTGGTTTTGTCCGTGTTTGAGGAAGAAAGCTCACTGTTGGAGACTTTTCAATTTTGGGTATTCGCCTAAATAGTTTATTTTCTTATTTTACTTATTTTTAAATTCTTGAATTTTATTTTTTTTTATTGGTTTGTTGAAGAACAACATGCCACTAAAACAGTGTAAAGTTGGTCTAATCGCACACTTTCGACTACAATTCTAGTCCCTTCTTTTGTGGTACATATTTCCTGGTCTGTTTTGTCAACAGGTTCTTATTCAAACAACGTGTATGGTTCCTGTACAGTCCAACATGTCTGCCAATGAAGTCTTGCTCAGAGACGTAGTCAAAAAGTTGCAATATTATCACTGTGAGATCGGAACTTGTAAAAAGTCGTTACATATTGTAAAGTTTAGAAGGTTTGTTTACTATCTTGTTAACTTTCCTTCAAAACTTCCGATAGTGACGTTAATGAAATTTGTGTCTAATTTAATGACCGCTTTGGATAGCAAGAGTTAGAGAATGTATTAGGATATACACTGTATTTTAAGCTGTTTTGAGCAGATTCTGCTCAACGATGCTTTAAACGTTGGGGCAACTGTCACCTTACAGGTGAACCCCTCTCACTTTGGTCGAGTTCGGGCGGCCTGTTCTTGACATGGGTTTCTTGTTCTCGCGCTCGAACGGTGGGAACACGACTCAAGAACACTGTTTTCTGAACAGGATCGCACACCACTTCCTCGTCGGGGTTTTACAGGAACACACAGAAAAAACTCTCGAGATTTTGATTTTTGAACAGCTGCAAACATGGCAAAAAGTAGAGCAATGGCTTACAAAGCCAGAGACAATAGGAAATTTTGAAAAAAAGTATCATTAATTATTCTTCATAACACAGAAATGAATGTTCCAGTTTTAACACAAAAGAATTCAGCCCATTTTTCTGAACATTAACTCTCGAATAACGTAACATGTTGCATGTTACTTGTCACTATTAAACTACCAGCGATAACCCGTTGTACGTTCCCAGCGTTCGAGCGGCTGAATCAAGAATAACAAATCGAGCTGGTCGTGAACATACGAGAACAAGCCGCCCGAACTCAGCCTCTGTTACAACTGTGAATCCGCCCTGAGCTGAAGTGCAACCCTAATTGGCGAAAGAAAGGCAGATGGTTACAACCAAGTTCTTGCACGCGTTCTGCGCGTACGCAAAGACAATACGTTCCGGAATCCGGTTCGTAAGTGTGACGTCACTTCAGTTTAAACCACGCCAACTGCAGATACACTGCACATAGAGTTACATGCATTGATCGCCGTTTACATGGGACCATGGAACCGGAAGTTAACGAGCAACGTCAGCGATCGTCCAATGGAAGCCTGCAAATCGTGGCGCGTCCGCCTTTGTGACGAAGTCACTTACCGGATAAATTTGTTGCGCGTACTCAGCGTGCCTCTCGTCAAACACGTATAAACTGGCACAGCCTTCACGGCGAGTTGGTACCAAAAGGACTATCAATTCAGTTTAACGGATAAAGTAGTAGTGTGTAATTACGGGTTATTATTAATTGCACGGCACACTTCATACAGGATAAACAGCGCGAGTATTCTTGAAATTTGTCTTATGAAACTGCCTCTTCTCCCCACCCATTTCGTTTTTCTGCCACAGTTGTTTCCATATTCTTATGGCAGATTAGACAGCAAAGTTTTCTCATGCTAAGTTTAGGGAGAAGGTTGCGTTATGCAATTTGAGCCAAGACCCCCCCAATAAATATCTTTCCGAAACATCACGGAACGCATGGACAATCTTTACTATTTGTGGGAAACTCTAATATAACATTGACAAAAGATGTCACAAATTCTGTTTGGCAGTATATTTGACATAGACCCAGCGAGCCATGAATGGAACTAGGACCTATTGAAAAGCTGGAACTGTGCTAATACCAACAAATTTGGGAAGATTTGGGTTTAACTACTTACAACTGCAATCTGATGTTCGCTCGACTCCGTTCTTCCCACGGCATTCCTTTCTAAAGGCAGTAAAAGTCTTGTCTCGTAGAGCGACAAAATCCTCTCTGGCCTCGGCCACTACTCGGACGCTACATGCTGCCCCTTCGACGCTGCTTAAAAACAGAATTATCATCAGACAACATAGAAAAACGACGCTCAAAACATAACTTGGCGGTAGCATTGTATACTGTGAATGTTTAGTATTAGCTAAGCAATTTAGAGGAGAGCGGCAACTTCTGCCAGTATCGATACGGTCATTGAAATGTTGCAATATGCTCCAAGCACAGAGGGGAGTCAATTCATTTGATGTATGGATCGCCAGTATACATTCCCTTCAGTTACCCTGACAGTAACGGTGCGTTTCTCGCTATGAAATGTGTATTTGCCTTGACCAGAAGCACCCCATTGGTTAAACAGAGTCGTGCAGACAAAACGCAGGCTGACTGCAAAAATGGTATCCATTCATGTCGCGTGCTTTTCAGTAAGGCGAGTCCCGGAAACCTGGCAAGCAAAAATCGTCAAGCAAACAGAAATCAAACCCTAGGTAAATTTCGATTAGTGACAGTATCTACACTATTTTGTCAAAGACTTTGTCCTGTAAAATCAATTTGTCATATCCTTTTACATGACGATGTTTATTTGTCAATTGACAACTACCGGTAACAGATTAGTCCATCATTGAAATTAGTCCTTAACTGATTTTAATTCCTTCAGTAACTTTACCGACTTGCAGTACATCGATTTTAATTTGTTATTCCAATCTGCAACTCAACAATTACAACTAAACTGAACAATTACATGCATTATTCATATTTTTGAAGGCATTTTCATCCTGATTGACTAAATACAATAAAAACAGTTTTCTGTGAGCGTACCGTTCTGTTCCACCATAGCAATGAATAACTAAACGGATGAAATTGTTATTAATCTCTTCTGATAATAGATAACATATATCCATCAAATTGTGCCTTTGCATAATTATCTTCTAAAGTTCGAAAAAGTTGAAACATTTTCAGAGCTGTATATTCAAGCATTCCCGTTACTATATTTAGCATTTAAAAGCCCCAGAAACAGTAGTACAACCTTTCATGAGGAAGAAAAAAATTAAGTGTAAAAACCCTATCCAGGAACATGGACACACAATGAATTGGCATGCGGTTCCCAAAATGAATTTTTCTACTTTAGAACGCACGGAGCAAACAAAGTTTATTGGCCGAAGCTTTGGTTACTCGTGATCCTGGGAATGTATGGAAATGCAATAAATCCACAGGTATGAGAAATTGTGATGTTACTGAACTGAAGTCATCATCATAGGACATTATTAAATTGAGGAGGGGGCAGACGTCAGAATGGGCATCCAACTTCCATGCCTAAAGGTTTATTGCTATTGAACGGATCCTCATTAATGAAGTATTGCCGCCAGCCATATCTTGAAGTCGTCCTCTAATGTTAATCCCAATTTAAAGCAAATGGAAATTACACAGAAATGATGAGCGAAAGACGAACATTTTGCCGGTAGACCGTGAATTCATTTAATTCAAAAGGGAAATACATGGACATGACAGCTCACCTGTCGATCGGACACCTCTGAGGACGACAGTAACATGCATTGCAAACCCACTAGGGCCTCGTTGCACGTGCAGCTAGGCTCTGAGCCAGCAATTAACTCGGTAGGCAACCACCCTTTGCATCATATTCTCTGAGTTCACCATGGAGTCAAAGAAATATCTCTTGCAAACGTAATTTCAGAAGAGGGTAAATGCTGGAGATGTGCACGACACCAAACTTTGTGTCTGCAGGTATGTTGCCAGAACTGTCAAATGATTGATACTCAATATGGCGCACAATCGATTTTTATAGGTCAGCTTTGCACAGCTGCGCCTGCCTGCCAGGTTAAATTTCTCGCTTATCGTGTAAATCGGGACTTCCAAATGCCCCCCACCTGGTTAGTGGTCGATAACGTTTTCTTTTAATGTAACAAAAATGCCAGCGTGGATTGTGCTTTCCTGATATGGTTTCTTGTGTATAGCAGCCTGCCCATGGTTCGACAGCAAAACTAGGAAAGCACTTAATGGAGTAACTGGGAAAAGGTGAGGAAGGCATGAGCCTCCGTAACAACTGCTCCATCAGATTCAATGAGGAGAGACACCAGTGGCGAGATCACCTTGTTGGTCTTAAAGTTTACGTGCGCGTGCTTTGTTCCCGAATGACTTTGCTATTTTGAAATAACAAATATCATCAGTGCGTATCACGGCAGACTGCAGTGGGTCTGTTGATTTGAATCATATTGCAGCCGCGTTGCCGGTCAGCTGGCAAAGGGTACCTGTGAAGATCCACGGTGGAGCCGCTGTTGGTCGGACGAAAGAATAGACCAGTTGCATGGTTGTGGAATTAGGGCGGTTTTGCTGCGTTATTGTAGAAGGAAAGCCGCATTTGTGAAAGTTGCCCAGAATGGCTAGACCCTCCAAACCCGAAAAAGGTACACAATAGTCCTTTGACAGGCGTGTTGGAAGCAAGGCCGGATCCAAAACCTAAATTGGTAGGGGGCGGCAAGCAGCGTCCCCGGTGCATATTTGCAGCTTCTCTGAAACGATTTCCTGAACAAACTTTCCACACAAAACGACCTGCCTGTAAGCAAAATAATAACTTCACTCTCACTGATTAAAAAAGGAAATCGTCATCTTGGGGGGGCGTGGTCCCCGTTGCCCCCCCCCCTGTTTCGCCCTAGGTTAGGAAACCCATAGTCTACGTGCTTTACGAGACTGTTGCTACGAAGATGCTAGATAAGTCTGCAATACAATGAATTCTTTTATGGGTAAATGTAGAATTTATTTTTAAAATTAATGAGAACTATGGGATTAACACGGGGTGCCCCTTATTCATACGTCGCATTGAGCAACATGGATCATTTCATTCAGCAGTTAAAATGAATCGTTCTCTTACTGAACTCATTTTTCCATGATCTTAAAGAAATTGTAGAAGGTGCATGTGAATATGTCAGCTGATGGCCCTCGCTGTAATTTCTCTCTATAGTTTCTTCTTTTTTGCAGGGGGAGGGAGGAACCATTAAGACCGATTACTTTACGAATGAAAAAACGTATTTGGTCTTTAATGAAATTATATTTCCTTTCACCTTAGCGCTGACTTACTAATCAACTTTGTACAATGGTTGTTCGATAATAATGAGGCCTATTTTATCTAAGGAACGGTAACGAGACACATGTACTAATGCATGGCCTTTATGAGTTTGCAAATTTATGGGCAAAACTGGTAAAATGTCCAGTTGCCACGGTTGATGTGATAGGTAGAAATTCCAACGTGCACAGGTACGGGTGATTTCATGTGGTACGCCTTAGCGTCCCACTCCATGAAAGCTTCCGTCTGTCCCCCCTTGCCGACAGTCACCACGCCCCCTTTGTACTCGATCCAGAAAGGCCGACTTTCCACGTCACTGATGATGCCTGTCTCATCGTGTACAGCATCGTCTCCGAGCAATTTTTGGCATATCTGTGAATAGCAGGCTCTAATTGATGATTTGGAATTTGACCAGCCGCCGATTCCTACAAACAGAGAAGTATATTTACTCACAAAGTACAAGGTCGGTATGCGAACGGGACGTGATTGAAGTCCACAATTTAACCCAGAAGAATAAAGTTTACCTAGTGTTTGGAGATTTTAAGAGCAAAATTGAGACGTAGAATTAAGTCATGAAAGCAAAACTGCTTAGTCGAAAGAAATGAAGGATTTAAGCATGTGCTACAGGAGAATTACCAAAACCACTAATAGTGTGTCTTCTAACAACACATATCCCCCTGAATTCGAACTTTCAAATAATTAAGAAATTGTAAATTAGAGAAACGCCATCTTCCAATGTACAAAGGAAAGGAAAAGGACATCTTAATAGGCATCGGCACAGTGGTGGACGTTGGAACAACCGTATTCGTTCATGTAAAGACAGGACCAGTATTTGAGACTTAATTTTATTCTTCATCTGCTTAAAGAATGCAACCATCCCTAACATTTAGCCTCACACCTCAGAAAGGCCAAAAATTACATTAACTTTGGTACCCCAAAACAAAATCCCCCCAAGAAAAAAAATGACCCTCTTTGTTCTAACAGAAGACCGCAAATTCTGAACTTTTGGGGAGTATTTTGTATGCATAATACCAATTACTTTGCTAAGAAAAGTGGATACCAAAACCAACTATGAGCGAAAAAGTAATAAGTCAACACAAGCGTAAAAAACATGGAAAGCCCTTTTGAAATCTGAGGACAATACATGAAATAAACGTAGTTATTTTGCCTCAGGCACAATTAAATCACAAATGAAAACAGAGAAGTGTGGTGGTATTACCTATCTCGGCAAAGACAGAGGCCTCCGTTTCGTTTCCTGCCAGAGCTACTATGGCGTCCGCTTTGGCCTTGACCTTGAAATTCAAACGAAACGGCGCGATGATTGGCCGCAGGACGAAATCGAACCTGTGCGGCATAGCGGGTTCAGTGGTGAACGAGCAGGCTTCAAAATAAAAGGAGACACCATAAAGACTCAGCGAGCAGACTGTTGTTGACTCTGAGATTGCAAAGTTACATTTAGGGTGACATCTGCAGCTTCACTGCATTATCTAACTTTGCAGTCTCTTTGATTTATTGAATGAGCGCTCTCTCTTTGTGTATTAATGGAAGTCACTCCATGCGGACGCTCCAAATCCGAGACATGCATCATCAGAAACTCCGTGAAAACTATCCACCTCGAGCAGAAGCACATCCTCATTTTTTGAAAAACTGTATTGGTTTGGATTGTTCATTTTGTTGGTAGCGATGCGACCCTAACGCGTGCATTTCCTAGTTCGTGAACCAGCGGAGATCAGTTCCAACCAAAGGAGGGCAAGATCGGGCGCGCACTATAGTTCGACCGGTAGTCAGTTGCTTTTTAACAATGCGCGTGTGTAATTGTTGGTCAATTTTTTAAAATCTCATCGTTTAATACTCACGTTTCACTGTTTGCTGCGATTCTCACAGCGTACATGGTCATTGAAATCTCGTACAGTTATTTTAATGCGAATGGTTCGCTCTGCAATGATAAATGAAATCGGCTATTGATAACCAGTGGTGCGACTGTGCCCTTGGGCCTTGTCCCAAATGGCCGACTAGATAGTCCAAACCATTCGTCGTTTGGGCGTTAGTCGAACTATAGTTAACTGTAGTCGTCGCTCGAACCTACCCGAAGCTTCTGTTGTTTAGAAAATAGCGCCCTCTCTTGATCAAGCTTGAGGTCCATAAATAAAGGACAAAGTGAAAACCTAATAAAGCAGATTATACTTTGACCCAGCTGCATGGACATCGTTAAGCAGACTAGGGGTCCGTTGTAATGTACACACACAAAATCAACATTTTAAAAGAGCCACATGTGGCCCAGATTTGCGTAATTACATGTTTGAGGACCTTATAGCTGTTTCCTTTCTTTTAGATAATCAGTCAGTTATTGAAAGCTATTTTAAAACCTGAAATCTATGATTTTAGAAAATTGTGTAACTACAAACTTGCACTAAAGCAATTTGAAATTCGTAATGTTTCTAGAATGCGCATGCACTACCTGCGTTAAAAATAGCCAGTTCAATCTTATAACACATATGAAACTACTTGAGAATTCTGCTAACCATTTAAACGATCTTCGTATTCAGTCAATTACCCTCAAATTGCTTTGAACTTGATAATTTCTCAGAACTCAATGTGTGTTAATGAGTTTGTTTCTGCATTCAATTGGGGACCTTGAACAATAGAGGACAATAAGGTCCCCGATTGACAGAGGGTCCCCGATTGACAACTGTGTACAAAACATATGGGTGGTCTTCTAAAAAAGTTTAAGTACAAACAAAAGAGGAACAATAGGGGGTCCCCAGTTGCAGGCAAATACACACTTGTGTGCTAGGGTAACAAAAGGATGGTTGCTGGATAGCGCATTGACTACAGACTGTGGACTGGACTCAAATTAGTAACACAGACTATTGAAAACAATATACTATACTACTATACCGAGATACTGCACATGAAATTGCTGTTTTGAATCTCGCTTTTATGCAGTGTCTGTCTATTCACTGCCAAGTGTCTTAGTTTATTCACAAATATCAAAGACAGTTTTACCCATTCATTTCCATCAAGGTCGGTCTTAAACGGTTGATAAATCAACCGCGAGTAACAAAAGTAGAAACAAACAATGACAAATGTGTACATGTATTTCTACTTCAGTGCTAGATTGCACTCGATGATTTGTAATTAATAATAATTTAATTAATTCATAATTTATTTCAACGGCGAAATGTTGAAATAAATTATTTCATTTTTAGGAAAGAAGCTACATTTTTCCCACTCCCACGCACATGCCGATGGGTTTTGAAGCTCAAAGAAATTCAGTACAAGAGACAAAATACGCTTTAGCCACTTTTAAATGTGATTTAAGATCATAAGAGAAATAATAAACGGAATCCTCTGGCGTATTTTTGACCCGTAGACCAGATCTATTTTGATGCGACGTAATAGAAGCCCAGGAAATTTTTGAGTGAGGGAATTATGTTAAAAACCTTATGATTGAATTGTGATTTAGAACTGTTACAAGGACCAACAAATGTAACCTTCTTGACCAAAGCAAGGTACAGTATTACCAGGACCGATTGTTGACTTTCTCTGTTAGGTCTCATCGAGCATTGGAATTTACGGCTTCTAACTTGCTGAATTCTGTTAACAAAACCTCCAACTCCGGGTCTGTTATTTGGCACAGAAGCAACAGCGATAATTATTTAGACTGGAGCCCGGAGTGTGTTCTCTGTCTTGAGGTGTTTGTGGAGAAGACAAATCATGCTTGGAGGGAATAGCTTGTGAAATTGAATAGAAAATTGTCCAGTGAAACTAAAAAAGCCACTCCCTCTCTGAGCAACACCTTACTGCGCTCTTTCACTTATTTTGTGTCGTTTTCTGGCGGCAGTGGCAGGTGAATAAGAATAGGAAAAAAACAAACATAACGGATAAATGGTAAAGTTCGTGTACGATCATTCAGGGGATATTTGTCAAATTAATCAAATGGTATTTAAAGAAATGGAATAAATCGTCACCGTTTTCAAGAATAGACAGAAGTCTCGCCGGAGAGTAAAACTTAGTTTGGAGAAAATCGCATTTGAGTTGGTCTCTTTTACAAACGCTTATTTTCCAAGTATATTGCATTCCTTTGACTCATCCAATACTACATCCCGGGATCTCAAATGACAAAAAACTGCAAATTGATGTTTACACAAATCAATTTAATTTGTTTAATTTTTAAACAAACACGTTTTTTGTTCGTGAAAACGCTAAAATTTGAGTGATGTTTGTTTCTTCGTTAATTAAAACGGCATGGACAGTACACGTGCACGTGTTTGCTATAGCGCGTGCCAGGTGCAATTATTATTGCATTTCCATAAGTTCCGGAGTCAACTTTGTCTTTCGTGAAAACGGTAAAAACAGAAGCGTTGTGCCCATGATTTTGCCCTTTACTGCTAACATATTACCAAAGGAAGACAACGTTGTTTCTTTGTGAAAACAGAAAGTACGGTTAATTTTAAATTTGCTCTACGGGGATCATCGTGATTTCGCTGATTTCAATAGATTTGGCAAAAGATTATTACACCAGGTTGTAGGCATCATACAAGTTGAAAAGAAAAATCAGAAATTTTAAAAGATATCGTGATTTAGGGGCGACTTTGCCTCTTCGTAAAAACGGTGAGAAAATATGCACCGATCGCCTTTGGTTCGGCTAATATCATTTCCGAAAGCCCAGCCGGTCTTACACGTTTTAGACCAGTCAGACTCATATTTAATCACCATTGAACACCGTCCATGCCAATTGCAACATGCATAAATCAACAGTATGTTCAAGTTGATATTGCCTGTAAACTATGCTATGCTTTCTTTGCAACCCAACATGGCTGCCATAGACCTCTTCACTAATAAATTCATAATTATGCACGCTTGCGCACAAATAGCCTTAGCGGCAAGAAGTGTGAGCGGGCTGTTAGTATACTGTACGTACGTAGCTTACCATTGAACTTGGTCATAGTTCGGAGTACTACCAAAAGAAATGGTATCCAATTGTTGTGTTTGGGGTTGTACAAGACAAAGTGCAGAAAGAGAAAGAGATCTGGTTCTTCAGATTTCCCAAGTGCAGAAAAGAGCCAATCGAATGGGTACAGTCCCGGTGCATTTACATTAAACATCAGTACATGTTTTTACAAATGCACAGGTTCGCTCCAAAAACACTAACATTGTAGTTTATACTACTTACGATGGAAGGGGTCCATACTAAGAAACGGTGATCTCGTGCGCACAGGAAAATTCACGATTATGAAGTCTTTTTACAGAGCATTAAAAATTCCGCTTAGATAAGAAACTAATAGCAAAACTATTTAATGGGATTTTCTGAAGAAAAAAAATAACATAGCCAGAAAACCTGAGAGTAAATGATCATCAAAGTGGCCCGCTCACACTTCTTGCCGCCAAGGCCATTGGTGCGCATGCGTGCATAATTATGATTTTATTAGTGAAGATGTCTGTAAAAATCTTACTCAGTGACGAAGTGATTAGCCGAGAGTTGCAATATTATTTTGTGAGATCGAGATTTTTAAAAAGTAGCTTCATATCATAAAATTGTAAGGGGATTTAATCCACCGCCTTTTTTCCATGGATATACGATTGTTTTTGTCAAAGATGATTTTGGCAGTTCAAACCTTTTGATACTTTCTCTAAGGTTCTGTCGTGTAAGATCAAGGATGTTGATGTGTCAGTGGCCTAGCTTATGGTATTTTCTTCAGTTAACTTAGGTTTGCATTCATGTTTACGCGTTTACGTTCTTGTATGTGTGTGTAATTGGCCACTCAAGACAGCAAAGAGTCGGTGAGTGTATTTGGATATACATTGCATTCTGAGCTCTTTTGGACAAAATTGTGGTTCGAAACGTTTGGGGGTATCGTTGCAAGGTGAACCCATCTCACTTTGACTCTTCACAAAAGCTACTGTGACTAGGCTAATGCTGAATTACGGTAACTACCTATTGTGCAAGGCGCTCACTTCAAAGAGGGTAGGTCTAAGTAGAGCGATTTTTCTTACAGAAGTATCCGAGGTTTCTTTGAAAAGTTTCCGACATCGCCCCATTCCGACACCGCCTCTCCCCCTCCCAGCTGTTTCCATACTTTGAGGTGGATCGGTGAGCAAATTTTCTCGCTTTTAGTTTTCGTAACCAGATTTTGTGTCGCACCATTTGAGTCCCCCCACGATAAATATTTTTGAAACAACATTATCAAAAGCACAGACAATCTTCATTGTTTGGAGGGGATACTTTGTAATCATGAACAATGACGACAAGCGATGTTAAAACGACTTCATAAATAACATGGAATGTTTAAGCCGAAATTGAATAAATGCCTTCAGAAAGCTGGAACTGTATTGATATTAACAAATTTCTTGAGTAACATATTATTTTGGGAAGAATTATGCAAAGCTACTTACAGCCGCTACTGAAGGCGGTCTCGGCTCTTTTTCTCCATCGGCATTTTTTTCTGAATGCAGTGAAAGTCTTGTCACGGAGAGCGGCAAAATCCTCCCCGGCTTCGGCCACTGCTCGGGCGCTACATGCTGCCCCTTCGACGCTGCTCAAAGACAGAATTATCATCAGATAACACAGAAAAATGAGGCTCAAACCATAACTTGCCGTTAGCATACTGTCAATCTTTGATTTCATGTACGTAATTCAGAGGAGAGCGGCAACTTCTGCCAGTACCGATACGGTCATTGAAATGTTGCAATACGCTCCAAGCACAGCGGAGAGTGAATTCAGTAAGTATGTACGCTATATGCGCATGATTGGATCACGTCATAATTACCAGGGCATACGTTCCTCGTCTCTTGATATGTGAATAGGATCTGCTCCTCCTAAGTCAGAGTCGTAATGTTGCCTTCCACTGGGAAATAACACTAGGGCTGGCCGTTAGCACAAAAGCAACAATATGAAGCGGTGTTATCAAAGAAAACGTACACAGCTATCATAACAAAATAATACTAGACCCAGCTAATAGCATCAAATAACTCCTACCAAGGGTGATATTTCGGCCAACATATTGAACTATATAGAAGCTACTTGAGAGATGTCTACTGTATCGTAACCTTCTGTTGCCCTCCGGAATCACGGGTTGATGATTATGATGGCGGTATAGCGGTTTGGGCATGTTGCCTTCATAGGTAACCTCGTTGATAAATGAATTTCCTTTTGCTTTTAGGTTGTAAATGGGATGTTGTAATTGATTTCGGAGACATTTAAAAGTATTCAAAATTTTATTTGGACTCTGTATAGAGTAATTGGCTTTTTCGCAAGTTGCGAAAAAGGAATTCTTTTTGTTCTGTTTGTTTGTTTTATTTTTGTTATTTTTTTTCTTCTGATGATGATGACGCAAATCCCCTTTGTTTAGAATACGTTTCTTCCACCATCCACTTTAGTCCCTTAGCAACTTTGGATCTTTGTCTAAAGACGTGCATAGAACAATGACGTCATGATGACGTAATCAAGTGATTTATTATTGATTTTTTTCCATTTATTCAGCCCA